>NC_142011.1:53040876-53353376 GCF_049901735.1 Notechis scutatus | reverse complement strand
AGTTTACAATGGTTCATTCATTGAATATCTGTTCCTAGGCCTGTTATTTTCATATTGCTCCTGCAATAGAAATAGAGACATTATCGTTCAGAGTACACACCCCACTTTAATAGGTTTAATAATGAAACTATATACCTCAAGCTTGATTCAGTATCAAAAAGTATCATATTTTCTCTTGTAGAATGGAAGGAGAAAGCAGAGAAACCTCTTGTCCCATGTGGCACCAAAAGTGCTATCCTGTTTCTTAGCAAGCTACAGAAGACTTTATCTCTCTCACGTAAACGGAATTTGGTGAGTCTTTCTCAGCAGAGATTGCAGGATTATAACCAAACATTCCCAGTTTCTTCTATTTCTGCTTTATCTTTATTAAAAATAAGGAGCATGGGGGGTTAAGTATGCTCTGGAAGAGTTCTGAACCTTCCCTCTTTATTGACATTTCAAAGACACAACTTTGAATCTTTGATTGTAGGAAAAGTCTACCTGGGATGCAGAATCCAAGAAGTTAAAGCAAGAGGCTGGGGTAAGTTCTCCCATCATAGTTTTTTATTCATTTTTTTAGTATCATCCTTCCTCTTGAAAAGATATAAGGTTACTAGAACAGTAAATATTCAGTGTTGTTATGTAAACTATGTGTATATTTATATCCTGCCATTCATGAGGCTATGCATAGGAGTCCCTCTTCCCCACAGAAATGTTTTTTTCTCACAGCAGGAAACTTGTGAGATAATAATTATGTTTGGACACACAGCCCGATGTTGGCATTTAGCATTTTAGCTACCTTCCTAAGGACCTGTAATTATTATATCACACCTTTGTTTTGTACAACTCAAGAAGGTATACATAATGCTCCTGCCTCCTATTATCCCAACCACAACATTCCTGTGCGGTAAATTGGGCTGAAAAAGAAAGATTGGTTCCAAATCAGTGAGCCATGGACTGAGTCTCCATGGTTGAGGGAGGTTCCTCTGGTCCTAGTTTAGTGCCTTAACCACTATGCCATGCTGATTCTACCCTAAAACCAGTCAGCTAGAATAGGGATGGAGAATCTATGGCCGCCATGTCAGTTCACAGTATTTCTAGTTGGAATGATCTGGGTTCATGGAATTGACATCCAAAATATGAACTAAGTTTGTTATTTCATTTGTGATTAGTTCTGTGTGAAAGGGATTATGCTGTCAGTTGTGCAATCATCTTTCAACAATCCTTCATAATCAGCTGTAGAATTTATCATAGGGAAGGATATTGTGATTGCATGTAAATTTTGTTACAATCTATCCTGAAAATCCTTCTGATGTTTCGTTTTAAGTAATATATCAGATCTAGTCTAGAGAAGGAAGGAAGGAAGAGTGGCTTCTGTTATAATGAATAAGTATTCCTAGTAGATAATTTATGAAAAACATGAGTCCTTGTTGTATAAATCATTGTAGTAAACGGTACGAATTTTCTGACTTTGGAACACCAAGATGGAAACCTCAGTATACATAATTTATGAACTACAGCTTTTCTGTGACTAATATGTTGAACCCTGCATCTAAATTCTAATCCCAGTGGTTAAGCTCCACCTGTAAAAATTGGAATTCAAATGTCATTTGACAAATTCCATCCTCCAGCTTGTTGGCTACTCAACTCCAAATGAATTTTGGCTGGGGCAGTAAGAGATTCATTTTCAAAACTCAACTGAGACTTGTTCAATTCATTTCCCTTTCCCAAAACTATTGCAGTAAAATTTTGGCTTGTGGGAAATTCTTGTGGCTGAGATGTGCTTGTATGATTGCACAGAACAGCTGCCAAAAGTTTGGATGGTGCCCAAACTATTAGTTTTTCCACCAGAGGTCAAGACACTCGTTTCCCTGTTTAGCAAGAGGCTCTCTGAAACAGCTGTTGGGCCAGGTGATGAGGAAGAAGCTGGATTAACCAAACAATGAATGAAGTTGCTATTAGGTCCCATTTGTACAGTTACATGCTGTCAGGAAGCTCAACAGCATTGTTCAGGTTCACACATTCTCATGAAAAGATTACCTTGATGGATGTTTCAGGGACTCTCCAATGGATCTGTCTCCCTAAGGATTTTACTGCCTTATTTTGAGCTAAGTTACTGGAGTTTAATACATAATGCTATCTGAAATATGTCTCTAGAAATCTAGGAAGCTCCCCCATAAATCTGACCATGGGTTCATCTAATCTAGAATTGCTATAGTGACTGATAGCAGCTCTTTAGGATTTCAGACATTGTTATTTTTTTTCAGTCCCCTCCATAAATGCTAGGAATTAAACCTGGGACTTCCTTCACATTTCACTCTTCCTTATCATATTCAAAATGAGTAAGGTTATGATTAACAGTCAGATTAAGAAATCCAAAGGGCATTTCTCTCTCATACACACCTCTGTTGGATATCTTTTATAATTGATATCCTTTATTAAGAGAACAGTTGTGCTATGGAGAACAGCTGTACTTTGACCTCTGTTCTCTGGATAACAGCACTGGGATTTCTGGGTGGTAAATAGAACAACTATTGTACTCTTGATAGTGTTCACTTTGCAACTCATTGCAATTACCCATTTGCACATTGCTCTGGCTTCTACCATCTTGTACATCCACTTGATTGCCACACCCTCATTCCTTGTTGGTTTTCTGATCTGGGTGATCCATGAAACCTGATAGCACAGATCAGCACTGACCTGACCTGAGGATAGAGTCTGCTTGAGGTTTAAGACTGCTCAGAATTCATGACCTTAAGGGAAACTATTGATCTTCTGATAGACTTTGCCTGTCTCTCCGATGAGGAGCAGTGATGCCTGCTACTTCTGTGGAGATCACATTTACATCCTGGAGCGGGTCAGTGCCGAAGGGCGCTTCTTCCATCGAGGTTGCTTCAAATGCCATTACTGCAAAATAACATTGCGACTAGGAGATTTTGTCTTCAATGAAGATGATGGTAAGTAGAGAGAAAAGCTTAGAGCCAATAATTGGTAAGCCTGACAGACGCAGCCGTAGAGGGGAAGCAGAAATGGTTTGAGTTGCCTGAACTCTGTCTGTATTGTTTCCTGTTTTCTTTTGTTGTCTCCAGACAGAGTATGAATAGAGACGTACAACCAAAAGTTCAGGGTATTATGCCCAGCAGCCTTAGAAGTGATATCCTGTAATGGTATATGGGAATGACCTTAGAAGACAGAAGAGATGCTGCTTAGGGAACAATAAGATAAGAGAGGTTAAGTCCACAATTCAGAAAGGAATTTCCCTTCCTTCTCAGTCTGTGAAAAAGACCACAGAAATTTATACTAAGTGTAAGATTTGCAAGATTATGTTAATTTAGCCTTACAATAATATAGATTTAGCTTAAGTGGTTGTATTTCCTGCCTGGTCCACTTGGGAAGATTGGCGTCAATCTTGCAAGCCAATTGCATTTTATTCTAAGGCCACATTAACATAATCTTGTAAATCTGACAGTACAAATTTCCCACCATCTTTTTTACAGCCTGAGAAATAAGGGAGGTTCCCTTTTGAATTTCTCTGCCCATTATGCAGCTGTGGGCTGTACCTTCTCTTATCTGATTGTTCCCTAGGCTGCATCTCTTTCATCTGCTAAGTCATTCCTACATACCATTACATCCCCAGAGACTTCCAATATAGTTGACTGGGGGGGGGGACGATGACACATGACACGACTATTAAATAGTTGATTGCAAAGGGGTAATGTTAATTATTTTTCATGAACATGTAATCAAATCAAAATTAGTCCTTTTCTGGTGCTATACATTCTTTGGCGTGTTATACCCTACCCAAAGGCCAAATGTGGCCCTCAGGCTGGAAATTACACACCCTTGTTTCAGATTCTGCCATTGCCACATCCTCCTTTTATTTAATCCTGAAGATTAAATCTGCACCCCAATAGCATTTCTGGTTGAATTGCTGTCACATACTAACCTGATTGTTTCTTTCCAGGCAACTTCTATTGCACATTGCATTCCTTGGTCTCATCAGACATGACTACCCCCAGCAAAGCTTCCTTCAAAGAAGCATATGAGGTAGGTAGGATGGCTGCCTTTTCAGAATCCGGCTGAGTGTTAAGAGCAGAGCAGGAACAAGTGGATATTCTTGAAAGGATTGGATTATATGAGAAGGATCTTTTCTGTGGTTTTGAGTTTTGAGTTTGACCAATGTTTTGTTCAGATTGCTGACAGTGCTGACAAAAACAAAGTGCTTTAGAACAATATCTTTAGACATGCAATAATGAAAACATGAAAATATGATGTAATCTAAGCAGATGTACGTCATTTGCATGTTGGGCAACACAACAGTAATTTCCCACATATTCTGAACAGAATCTCAGTTGGAAGACACTGACCAGGAAATTGATTGTGTGTGTAGGTAGCAAAGTAAAACTAATGATTTGGGGGGTGGGGGTGGCTATGTGAAAAAAAGGAAATATGTAAGGAAGAAATCAAAAGCAAATTAGCTGGCATCATAATCCCTTTACTGAAATCTACTATACTTCTGATCATTGTGTCTCTCCCTGCCACCTGTCAAAAGAAATGATTGTGTTTGAACACCATGCAAGATTTGAATGTTAGTTTATTGTGACAAGCAGTTTACCGCTGATACTGCTTGTTTGCCCATGCTTGGTTCCACTTTCTTGTGGGTGTGATTAAACAAATTTGGACAGACAAGCACAACATTATACAGTAAGAACTGTGAACAGTGGCTTCGCTTCCTAAGCCAGAACCAATGCAAGAAGAGAATGTAGCATATTACTCTCATCTGTAAAAAAACAAACCATACTTCTTTATTTGCATGCAGAGATGAATCCTGTTTTGTAAGACGCTGCTCCTACTTTCATTCAGAGCTGAGAGGGAACAATTATAACACTGCTTTCTCTTCCTCTGTAAAAGGCGCAAGAACAATCAGAATGATAGGAAACCAGCTTCAAATTCAGAGTTTTTATATTTTTAAATAATTTTTATTTATTTTATTGAAGATTTTTTTAAACAAATAGCCTAAAAAAAATAGCCTAAAGAAAAATAATAAATAGGGAGGGGGGAAAAGAAAATAGAATTGAGAATGAAAAAGATTAGTAAAGAGGCAGCTTCTGATCTTGGTAACAGTTATAAATATATTTATATTTTGTCCTCTCTAAAGTTACATCATAAGACACTTCTTTTTATAAGCCCCCTCTTTCTAATCTGAAAACCAATAAATCACAAATTCTTCTCTTTTTTCAGCAAAAAAAAAAAAAAAAAGTCCATGAGGAGCTCCCAGTACTGATAAATCTAATTGTTGATGTTTCTCTAACCAAAACGAATTAATTTTGCTATGTTAGTTCTTCCATGGCTATTTTCTAATTGGCTATCCATTAATCCCAGCAAGAAAAGTTCTGGTTTCAATTAAATGTTGATCTTTAAATTTCTTTATATTATTATATGTATTTGAACCCAGAAATTTGGGACTTGAGGTTTAAGAGGTTGAGGCTTGAGGTTTTATCATTCCCATCTGGGATGATAAAAATGATACTTCATGATGTCCATATTTCCAACATAAATTTGAAGTTCCTTTATACATTCAGACAATTTTTCTAGAGTCATACACCAATAGATATATCATTTTATAAACAGTCACTTTTGGATTATAACATAATGTAAATTTCAATCCTTTTAACCATATATCTTCCCACTATTCCATCAGTATGTTATGCCCAAAGTTCTTAGTCTATTTTATCATGCATTATTAGCCTATTTTTTCATTTGCTCTTTTTGTGTTACAAATGTCAATAAATGTTTATACTATACATTTGGAGAGTTACATGTTCATCATTTGCACATAGTTCAATTTCAAATTCTTTCATCTGCTTTTCAGTTCCAAATGTTCTATTCTCTACCATAAATCTCTTAATTGTGCATACAAAAGCCATTGAAAACTCAATTCCTCTGCAGTCACTTGCTCTCTTGATTTCATTTTATATTCTTCATGTTCCTGTTCTAACAACTCTCTATAGGCTAATCATTTTTCTTTATGTACTGTTTTTTTTCCTATAAAATGCTGCTTGTGCTGAGATTCATAAAGGAATTTTCAGGCACAATCTGAGTTTATATTTATTTCATACTCTCAATATGCTACTTTTATTATAATTAATATCCTTAGTTTTATTGTACCATAGAAAACCATAACATCTGAACCTCAGATTGTGCATTTCTTATTCTAAAATTTGTTTATTTCTCAACAAAACCTATATTTTTATCCAAACTAAGCAGCAAGTTGCAAAATACAATTTCAGATCAGGTAGTGCCAATCCTCCTCATTTCTTTTAATCTTGAAGTATTTTATGTTTAATTTTTTTTCAGGGAGGGGGGTATTTCTTGCCATACAAACATAGATATATCTTTCTGCCATTGTTGCTAGCACCTGTAGATTTTCAATAAATCTGATAACTGGCTGATTCTGGTCATGTAAGATGGGAAATGCTTCGTGTAGGATATGATCAAGTCTTTGAGTGCTGTACCACAATGGTTATAATAAAAAGAGATTAGATAGATGCCTAGAAATTAATATTCTCAGTAGTTATGATGTATGTTGTTTATCGTATTTATTTTTATTTATTTATTAGCTATAGTTTTGGAAGCAGTATGTCTCTCCATATTATTTCTTTGAGTTATACCTCCCCTTTAATTCAGGAGCCTCAAACAGCACCAGTAACATTCCCTCCTTCTATTTTTCCATGTGGCATTAACGCTGGATCAAGAAGAATGACCAGGCCTGGGGAGAGTCCTAGGTCAACATCTAAATCACAACACCACAGCTACTTTAGTTGGTGAAAACATGCAGATACTGTTGTATTAATGGGCAATGGTATCTTATAAGCTTTCTATTCAGAACCTGCTTGGCTACTTTGAGAGCAGGGTATCAATATGATAGAGTATTCAAATGTTTTTTTATATATTTGCAGTTCATTTGCAAACTTGTTGTGTTTTGTTTCTGCAGGCTTTATCCTATGTGGACAGCCCATCAGACAAAAATTTTTTAGACTGGACTACTGAAGAAGAGAGGATGAAAGAGAGAAAGAGAGAAAAAAATCCACGTTGGCAAAACCTGGATGAGATTATGTCTCCCTTTGTAGATCAGCTGCCAGAACACCAGCCTGAACCACTTCAGAAACAAGGCAGTGAAGGCTCCAGCCTATTCCCATCAGAAAAGAAACGTGCCGATACAATAAGCTCCTCGCAGCATCCACCTCGACTGTCCTCTCTTGTGGGAGAGAAGGAGCCGAGTGACTCTGTTCCCAAGGCTGATTCAGCTTTTCAGATTGAGGGAAACAGAAGATCACCTGAAAACAAGGCACAGGACCAAACAATTTGGAGTGGTTACTCTAAGGGAGAACCTTGTCTAAATCTCCTTTCACAAGGACCAGGCCTTACTATTTTGGGAGAAGGTTCAAACCCCACACTAGAGCAAATGCAAAGTGAAAATATCCAGAAGAAGAAAATTTGTTTGTCAGACTTGGAAAAGCTTGAATTATCCAGACTGAGTCCAATTTCAAACCCGCTTGATATTTCGGATACAGGGCTGGAAGAATCCAGCTTCAGCAGAGAATCAGGTTCTTTTCCTTGCTTATTTTTTTTTATTATATCTCAAATGTTCCAAGCAGATGGTAAAAGAGAGAAGGAGTAAAGACTCAACAAAAGAGGATGAATGAAAATCAGATGTCTGTGATTTACGTACTTTTTATCCATTTTATGTGGCATTTTCCATAATGCAAGGCAAATTCTGTCATGGTATTCATCATATGGGACTTTTTTTTCTTTGTTGCCATTTAAAAAGATTATGAACTCTGTGTTCCTTGCAAACAAAAGGTCCCTCATCATTAACCACAGAAAGTTGTTCTCTTGCTCTTTTCCATGACATTGGATCTCTTTGAAAATTACAATAGGCGGTGATGTTTGAGGCAGTTTCCAGTTTGCCCATATCAGTTCAAGCAGTTTGCCAAGCTCTTTTATGCACTCTTTGATTTCTTCTTTTTACTATGCAATTTTCTCACTCCCTACATCCGGCAGCATCTCTTTACCCACTTCATTTCTTGGAGCTCCTCAGAAAACCAAGGAGCTGCTTGAGAGGAGGCTGTCCAGGACCAATCCTGGCCAGAGATGTGATTGCCTCTGCATTTCAGATTGGTGAAATCCTCTACCATTTCTTAAAAGAAATTTTCATTTCATCTGTAACTAAAAAATGCCTCCACCTCCTGCACTGCTTGAACTTTAGAAAGCGGAAATGATCACTTCGGTCAAGGAATCATTCATCCTTCACTGAAGTTTGATGGGTTTCATCCTTTGAAACTAAAGTTTGCCCCCCCAAAAATCTAGTGTTCCATTTACTATTGAAGAGTTTTCCCCTTTGTAGAATTAGGTTCTGATTTTGAATGGTGCAGAAATGCCAAAGCATTTGCCGCATTTAATATTATAAAAGCAAGCCTTCTTTCAAATTCTGACAGAGAAAAGAGTACTGCCATAGGTTCAAGCTTGCAAGTTTAACCTAAAGAACCCCTGTGGCTCTGTTACATGCAAAGTGAATACAGTAATATTTCTCATCATAGCTGTTTTTCTTTGGCAGATTTTCTGGAGGTTGCCAGTGACAGCGAGGAGGAGGAGGAGGAGGAGGAAGAAGATGAAGGGAACTTAGATCTTGGGAGAAACATGGTGAGTCAAGACACCTGAATTCCAACAAAACAATGTTTGGATGCATACTTCAAATATTTCTCAGAGTTGCTTTTATGTAATCTAGGAGAATCATATTGTCACGACATTAGTAGGTAAAAAACATTTGTCATATTTTCTTAGTATTATTTTTTGCTTTTACAAAAAAATCTCCTATGCATGCTCTTTCTTCTGTATGCCATCAAAGGTTTTAAGTTTTTTTTTCTTTTTCTAATTACTTTCTTTTTCTGGTTTTTCTATCTACAAGCTTCTTGGTTGCCTTTCTTTTCTCTTGATCATATATGTACTTCTTTTCTCAACCTGAGTATTTTCCATGTGAGTGGACTCTGGCTTGCAGAATTCTCAGCTCCAACAGTACTGAATTCTGGGGAACATCTGCATAGGGAGGACACAAAATTAAGGAAAACTGCCAAACATCCTTTCACTACTTTTTCTAGTAAATGTCTTGTCATTCTGTGATCCCAGAATGCTGTTTTCTCTGTATACATCACCTACTCTTTTCTTCTTCCTAACACAAGGTTCTTAGAAGACCCATTTCTATTCCCTGTATCTTTTTACATATGATTGCTATTTTGTTTTGGTCACCCTGGTGTTCTTTTATTGTCCTCCCTTTACAACTGTTATCAAGACTTTGAAACGCCCAGCAACTCCTTTCAATAAAAGGCTCCCAAAGTGATAAATACAAATCTCAACACACTTCTTTAAATCCATGGGGGATAGGAGTAATGTGAGAAACAGTTACTCGGAGCTTTGACATCCCTTTAGTTGGTGATACCAATCTTTAATTTTCCCTAATGGGGAAGTAAGGTTAGAAAATGGCCACAGGTAATTTAGAATAAGTTTTTAGGTCTCTGAAATAAACGCAAATGTTTCTGTACTAAAATATTGTTTCCTAAGACTCTTACAAAGTTCATCAGGCTATCTACAGTGAAAACAGAGAATGCTTCCATGCACTTTACAAGTTAAGACTGTGTAGTTAACAGACTCTTTAAGAGGTGTAACTTTAAAAGGTGTAGATTGGAACTTCGTTGGTTATTCTTGAATCTTTGACAGGCCTTTCATCTTTTGCCCAGTGATCCAGATCAGGTGGTCTCAAATCATGGTTTACAATTTAGATTGTGAGCATCTTATTTGGAAAGCTGATCCTTGTGCAGTTAAAGCAAGTGGCATTGTTCCTATTACCTAGTAATTTCTTGCCTGCTGTGTCGTATATCTGTAGTTTTTGGAGTATTAGTGAAGTTTGCTATATTTATTCATTATTTTCAACTTTTGGCCTTTCAGAATAGGAAAAATTTTGTGAGGAGGTTAAGAAACAAAATAAGCTTAAATCACAAAGGCATGATGAGTTGCATCATCATATCAGTATATTTATTTCTTGTTCAAGTCTTATTTGTGGGACAAACAGGCATTGTATCTATTCGTTCATCACTTGGTAGGGGGAGGTTGTATTGCAGAGGTTGGGAACTTTACTTCAGCCTGTTCATCAGGCATCCTGATTTTGGGGGGAAATTTGAGCATTTCCAATAGAGTGTTTTATGTTTGGTATGCAGGAGCCCAGTTGATTTTAGCAGCCATGTAAGCAGCGATGGCTTGTCTGAGTCCATCACTGCAGATAGACAATAGCTTTTAAGTCCTCCGGCATGACCTTCTCTTGTTTTTACCTGTGCACATTGTGGTTTACAGCATTTCCTCAGCTTCACTGAAGACACTCAGTATCCAACTTGGAAGAAGACATTATTGCGACGAGCCAAAGAGGCCGAAATGAAGAGGTTTTGTAAAGCTCAGGTGATTTTCTTTGTCAAGAAATTTATGCAGAATTTATTCAAATAAGGAAATGGGATCTGAAAAAATAGAGAAGCCCAGGCACCATGTGATTTGCAGGTTCACTTCCTGCTCTCTGCAGCTATCAAGAATATTATATCCAAACAGTATGTTTAATACTGCAAACGTGTGTAGCAGCATCTTTCACAAGTGTGATACCTGTTACCTTGGACAGCAACCTTGTTTGGCTGCTTTGTTTCCATGTCATTAGAGCTGTGTGTGGGGAAGTGGGAAAGGAAGAAGGGGCATGGCTGGCATGTAAAACCTTCTCTCTTATGAGGATATAAATAGCACTTAATACTTATATACTGCTCCATAATGCTTTATAGCACTCTCTGGGTGGCTTAGAGTCAGCATATTGCCTCCAATAATCTGTGTCCTCATTCTACCAACCTCAGAAAGATGGAAGGCTGAGTCAACCTTGAGCTGGTAAGGATTGAACTCCTGGCACCCAACAGAATTAGTCTGCAATACTGCATTCTAACCACTGTGCCGCCATGGCTCTTGTAATAAGTATCATAAGGAAGATATAAATTCTGAATGTGATATTCCGAGATATTTATACCTGGGTTTGAAAATGTATAAGGGTGTTTCTGTATTATCCATGCTTTTTGTGTTGTTTTTGCAAAAATTCTTTCATGACATCATTAACACTTAGCAGTGAAGCTGTTTGGATCCTAGTAAAGACTTAAATGTGATGTTATGATAGGCATTTCACTGACCTGTCTTAAAAGGCATTTCACTGACCTGTCTTCCTTTTCCTGAAATTCCCTCTTGCTATAGAATCTGGTTGCAGGTTCTCTTCTTGCATTTCAAAACCTTTGTTTTAATCAATGTATATTTTGACCCAACATTTTTTTCAGGCCATCCAGAGGCGGTTAGAAGAGATTGAAGTGACTTTTCGGGATCTTGAGAAACAGGGCATAAAGGTGGAACAATCTCTGCGAGAAGAGGCAGGTAAGAATCTGAAGTTTCCTTGAATAGGAATGGTGTTTGAATATGGCCACGTGTGAAGAACGGGTGCCACAAGTGGTATAATGGTTCTTCTTTAAGCCAACGTGTCAGATTTAACTTCTCACATCTCCCCTCGTCATATTCTTTAGGAACAGAGTCTGAACTGAAGAAGCAGTGGATGAACCAGTTGCTCGCGTTGATCCAAAAGAAGAACAGCCTGATGTCTGAGGAGTCTGACCTCATGATTGAGTAAGGAACTCTACAAGTTATGTCAGTTAAGATCCATAACTCATTTTGACCATAGAAAATTGATCCAGTGCTGCTCTTTCATGTGCCATAGGAATTATAAGGGAGACCACAAGCCATTTGTGGTTTCTCCTAAGATAACCTTCAAGCAAGCAAGTGGACTAGCTTCTCAGCTTATATCAAAAAACGGTCAGAATGAGTCCTAGATAGCATGAACAGTATAAACACCCCACTTGCATCCCAGAAAAGTGTTAAAAATGTAATTTCATACTCCAAATAAGATAATCATGGAGTATGAATAAAAGCATTCTGCCCAAAAGAGAAAAAATATACTTGACATCAGCTCATTGTCCTTTATTATTTCTGTTACCCCTTAACCTAATTCCAAACAGCCTTCTTAATGTTTTGGATTAATAGCTCCTTTAATATTTTATAATACTGTTTCTTCTAACATTGTGAAGCCATCCAGTATCATTTTGGAGTTCGGTGACCTACAAATGTGATAAATAATAAATACCAATTCCATTCCAATTCAGTTCTATCATTAATATTCATTAAAATCTTAACATCTTTAACATTTCTTTTCAATTAAATATACTTCCTTGGGAACACTTATAAGCTTTCCGTAATTAATCCCCCCCCCTATTTCTCTTCCCTTATATTTTATAAAACATTAAATAATTAAAATGTTCCCATCCTTTCCTAATTCAATTCTCTCATTCGTTTTATTTCCTTTATTTATTAACAAACATTTCGCTAGATTACAATAACTATTTTATCCATCATTTTAATCATACATTGTTTCATATTTTCTAAAATTATTTCTATTTCTAATATAACAATACTATCTTACGTACCTTTGCAGAATCTCTTTTTCAATTAAATTTTCACCCATTATCTCTAAATAGGCCCTGTTTCTCCATATCTTGTTTCTGTCCTTTATAACTTCTTTTCCTTTCCTTCTTCCCTCTCTTCTTCTCCCTCCCCTTTTTACCCCCTTGTCTCTCTACTTCTAATTCTCTCTTCTGTATTCCCCTCTTCTGTTGCTTTCTAATATTATACTTATTTTTCAAACTATTCTTCCTTTTCTTGGTTGTTTTTTCAAATCTTAAACTTTTCATTCTCTTTCCCCCCTTTCCTTTCCCCCCCCCACATAAAATTACTTAAAGATGGCTTCTTCTTTGTCCCAATCTTCTTGTTCTGCAGGCATTTCTTGTTGTTTCTTATAGTTCCAGATCTCCATTTCTAAGAATTGAAATACGAAGCCAAAAGAACCTCTCCCTTCTTGTGCATCTTCTTTGTACTTTTTAAGTTCCATTTTCAGTTCTTCTAAAAGTAGTGCCATTTTAAACACTTTTAAACAACCACCCAATTGATTTTAGTCATTCAAATGCAATAACCAAAAATCCAGAGATCACCAAATAATCCAAATACTCCCAAGCTGTTTCTTCATGCGTCTTTTTTCACTTTCTTTTCCTGGGGTTCTCCTATTTTGTTGCCAAGTTTCAGTTAAAATGTTTCTTTTAGAAGTCTTGTTGAGGTTTTACTGTAAATTACTTTTAATTCCAGGCAGTCTCCTCCCTTTTTTCCAGATCCTGCCCTTTTATTCTTTTTCTCTCCTTTCCTGCTTTTAAAAAGCTTTTAAGTATCCAGAAATCTTTATTATCCCTTTGACATTTTATTTTCAGCTTAAATGCCTATTGATGTCAAAGTAGATTTTTTTCCCAATTTCTTATTTAAATCTCTTAGCTGTCAGTATAGGGAAAGGGAGAGAAGAAAAAAACCAAATCCTTTCCCTTTTCTCTCTCCTTTGCTGCTTCAAAGTCTTCTTTGGGAACAATGTTACTTTTTTTTTTTTAGTTTAAATTCCAGGGTACCTTAGTTGTTGCTTTTGCAGTTTAACCAGGTCAACCAAAACTTTCTCTTCTTTTCTTCCTCCTGCACATTCTTTTCCGGTCAGGTTCTTCTTTGAGGTGGCCATTTCTGACCACCGCTGCAACCGCCTTTGGGAAAGGGAGTAATGGCCAGCTGAGGAGGAGAGATGCGGCCCTCCTCAACCCTGCTGGCAGTCTCCCCCCTCTTCACCACCTCTACGGGGTGGCTTAGCCCCGAAACCAGCGGCTCAGGGCGCTCCAGCGGCGAGCGCGGACCAAAACCGCGCATGATCGCGGTTTCAGTCTGTCCGTGAAGAGGCTCAAACCGGAAGTCTCCACTAGGATACTTCTGTTAGCTAGACAAATATACCTAAGGTATAGTGATATCATTTACATTTATGCTCTTCCTCATCTCATTTAGTATGGAGTTTTTGAAACGAGTGTGTACATACTGTATATATAGAGGACAACATGTTGCAATGAGAAAATCAGTGCAGAAACTCCAGGAAAGGGAATTCCTTATGTTATGAGGAATTTTTTCTTAGTTCTGGATAGTAACAATGACATTTTTTTTAGTGTGCAAGAGCTGAAGCTGGAGGAGCAGCAGTGCCAGCTGGATCAAGAGCTACGGCGCTACTATAATCTGGATGGTAAGAAAGAACATAATAGGTTGTTGTGGGAAAAGAGGAGGAGGAAGATGTGTTGGATATGTTCGCCACCTTGAGTTATTTGTAAAATAATAAAGTAGGATACAAATGAATAAATAAGTAAAGAGCTGCCCAAGCTCATTATGAGATGAACTATAATTTTTGCCCTGAAAATAGCTGCTATTTAATCAGCTCACTTAATTTATACTCAGAAATGACCAATGTAGTAGATTGTGAAAAGCCAGGAGTCTGGTGGTCATAAGTCACACAGCCCTGGAAGACCCAACGTTGTGACAGTTCTAAACAATGGACATTGGGTAACAAATAGAATCTCAAAATTGAAAGAAAATATTCCTCTGCCAAGAGGAGTTTCCCATTTGTCTTTGTTTTGCCCATATGTTTTGTCAAAGTTTGGCTTCAACAGCATATTTATTATGGCCATATGCAGTCTGGTATTCTCAAGATAGGAAATGTAAATAAAAAAGGTAGTATATGTTTACCTTTTGGTCTTAAGATTTTTCTTTTTAAATAATAAAAGAATTTGGTTGACAATAGTCAATAGCCCATTTAATAATACAGCTAAAAACAGCATGCATTCATCCTTTGAATGAAAAAAAACCCAGCATTTAGGTATGTTCACTCTGTGTGCATGGAGTGACGCCATGCTGGGGCAGAAAAACTAGGAAAGTTTATGTTCATTTATTTATTCATTCATTTGGGTTATGAAAGTATAATTCTTGGAAATCTATTCATGATGAAACTTTAATCCCAGGTTTCCACACAATATATTTTCACTTTGACAAAATAATAGATAAAGACTAGGGAACTTGCATCTCTTCAGATGTTGCCTCTTTCCAGAAATGGTTAGCCTCTGCATAACCAAAGAAGTTTGAAGATGTAATCCAGATACTCACAGTCCTAGTAGTTCTTTTTCTCCTTTACTGTGTAATTAATATTATGATGGTTCCTTATTATGAGCATGTAATTTTTGTTTTAAAGATTATTTGAAAACATCTGAGGACCATGAAGCAGAGAAGATGATCTTGTCCCAACTGGTTGCAATTGTGAATCAGCGCAGTGCTCTCATCGAGATGCAAGAGAGGAAGCGGCTCAGTGAACTTTCTGAGCATGCTCCAGTGATGGAACATGCCTAGAATATTTGAGGTCAGGTTTATCTGGTGGATAAATTTGCTGAACATCATTCATATTGGGGAAGCCATTCCATTCTAGACTCTGATGAACAAGCCTAATCTTTTGGAGCTTGAAGCATCTGATGCAATTACTTTTTAAAAAAAAAGTATTTTAAGGAATAATAAGGAAACTATGTAGAACTGCTTTTCATTGTTTGCAGATACAACTGTTGAACTGTTTTAAGAAAGAAGTCTATTTGCAGCATTTGGAGGGAAAATGATATTCAGAATATGTACATATTATTTAGCTATTGATGTATATATTTGCAGTTAGCATGCTCCACTTTTACACAGGGCCTCATCCAACAGAAAAGATTTCTTTCATCCAACTGCTGCAGGTGACTATGTGATGTAGATGTGGTAAATTAGGAGAGACTATATTGTTTAAGTGGAGAAGTATTCTAAAAGCAAAAAAGCATGATCCCTTCATGAAATTCAGAGAAGCCTTCAAACTGTCCAGAGTTATATTCTAGAAGAGGACACTTAGCTAAAATCTCTTGAAGAATATACAGAATCAGCAGAATATTTCAGAGGAAAGAAATAGATGCCCTACAATAAAAATTAAAAATGTCATCATCAAAGGACTTCTGCCATAATAAATGTGCAAGGAGAAATATACATCTCTCGCACGTTTTTTCAAGCAAAACAGATGCTATAGGGCAAGATCTTGAAGCTGGAGCAGTACGGTTGAAAAATGTATGCACTTCCTGCAAAATAAACAATGAATGTGGATGAAGATCACAATACACTGCTCTTGAGGAAATACTTCAAGTGAACAGATGTTATTTGGTAACTAAGGTCAATTTACAATCTGAAAGCTGCTACTCCTGGATGGATATAAGCCAACTCATTTTTCACAGACTTGCTCCAATAAACATAATGGAGTGAGAACGCAATTCTGTCTTTTGTCATCCGTTAACTTCACAATAGAGGAAATATCCATCAAACCTTTTCAAAGTTTTTTTGGTCTTGACCCAATTTCCTCCAAGAAGTAGCCAGGATTATGTTATTTGGCTTTAAGTAAGATTGCAAATGGCTGCAAAGGCAGACAATACAGTTCTTAGCTAGAGGTAATTAAGCCAAACCTGACCCTGAATTTGAACTGAAACCAGTTAAAAAATAATTTTCACATCAAGTATTTTTGAGAAAAAGAAATTTAGTAGATGAATGATATTCTGATAGATTCTGAAGATATCCCTTCCTACAACAATTAAGCACCAGGAACTGGACAGCTCCTAAAGCTAATGCAAAATGTAAAGACTTGTGTGTTCAATTCCAGTAAAATGTTTGAATCACATAGAATAACATCTGACTACCTGTGATGGAAGAGTCACGGTAAGGCTAAAAGTGCCATGTAATGCCTCAGGGTTGTAATAGGAAGCAACTCTCTTGGATATACAGCTCTTCTTTCTCACAGGGCAGGTGGAGCAATTTATGGCTCCTGGAGCCTGACTACTGAAATTCCTCAGGCAAAGTAACACCACGAAAAACAGAGTCAAAGAATTTCTTCCAACCACAAAAGAAAGAGAAAACTAGACACACCCATTGCATCCCTTAAACTCTCCCCAAATTTTAAAGATAGCACCTAATCCCTGAGGCATATCCCCAATCTATTCATTAGGATTATTAGTTGCAGTTCTATAAAAGATTCATATTCCAATTGCAGTGACATTCATACATGAACTTAAAAGACTGAGAAAGACAAAACAAAACTTCATGTGTAAGTTGAGATAGAATCCCTTACATACATCTTATTAAAGTAACTCAGCTAATAGTGCTAGAGAACAGCCTTCTGTCTAGAATCTGGAGAGTGTGAACAAACATTAATACAAATAGACTGGTTTGTTATACAACTAATCTATATACCGGTAGTCCTTGATTTACCATTAGGCTAATGACGGTTGGAAATTACAACAACCCTGAAAAAAGTTGTTTACAATTGGTCCTCACACTTATAACTGTCATAACATCCCCACAGCCACATGATCATAATTCAGGCACTAGGCAACCTGCACATATTCATGTGATTGCCACTTCTGACCTTCCCAGACAGCCTCCAATAAGCAAATCCGGGGAAGCCAGATTGGCTTAAGACTGTGGTTCGCTTAATGACCATGTCATGGTAAAAGTAAAATTGGTTGGCCACATAGTGACTCACTTAATGACCACACTGCTTAGTGATAGAAGTTCCAGACCCAGTTGTGATTGAAATTCAAAGACTGCTTGTAAAACTTATTCAGCTTTGCTAGCCCAGTTCTTCCATTTCTGTTTCCCCTTCAATGAATGGGAGCTACAGTGGTGAAAGATAATTGTATGCTAAAGTGTTACACAGCAAGGTACATATGAAAAACAGATTCCCATCAATAATTGTTGCCATTTATTTCGTACATCTGAAAACATTGTAGGAAAAGCAGCTGTGTACAATTAGTAATGTTTTATTTTACGCATCTGTTCTTACCTGCTTTTTCAGTACAAAGTTAACAGCCCGTTATTTGTTTAATTCTATTAAAACAGTATTTTATGATAAAAATGGTTTTTTAAATAGCCAGGTTCATTTCAAAACCCATCCATGTCTTCAGCACAAAAAAGATCTTTAAAAAAATATTGCTCAAAAATTCAGCCTATTAACCCCTCCCCGCTTACAGTATCAAAGGTGAATTGTCATTCCTTATTTAAAAACCAGGGAACTGTTATTGCTGAGAATCCCAAAGGGACTTGTTATTCCCACCTCTACCCAGTCTGTTGGTCCATACCATCCATCCAATGTTTCACCTGCTATTGAATTTCTCCTGGAGCGTCTGCAGCCCCACCCGCATCTGTTCCTCTGTTCCCTGCAGCACCTTCACTTCAACGATGTGGAAGAGATACAGCACAGCTGAGATAAGCAGGACTGACACAGAGAGCAGACTGAGCAAAGAGAAGGAGAACTTGGGGAAGGGCTGCTGGAGAGCTCCCCCAAACATGGAACTTATGGCCATGGCTCCTTGTATAACCAGCAGGAGAAGAGCCAGGACAGCCATGCGGCCACAGAAGTACTGCTGCCGTTTTGCTGAATGTAACCCCACTTGCACCTCCAGACGAGCTTCATTCAAGACATCCACCAGAACTGGCTCTAGAAGCAAAGAGAAGGGTGAGCTTCAACCACACGAAGCTGTTCATTCTACACAGTGAGATCCAGATATCCCGGATTGATTGCTATTTTATCAAGAGAGGGAGGGAATTATTGGGCTACTCCAGCGGACAGTTTTCTTTCTGAAACTAACAGGATGGGAATTTAGCTTTATCTAAGTGCCTGGGTAGAAAATTATATAATGAATAATGATGTAGGCTGTGACAAAATAAGAGAAGGTAAATAGCATCTGCTATCCTGCTACATGATCTCCTAGATTCAGGGGTCCCCAACCTCTGGTCCGTGGCCCAGTGCCAGGATGCAGCCCATTCAGAACCAGAACCAGGGGAAGTGGTGGGCGAGCACATGCAATGCGAAGCTGCATTTGTGAAAGCAGCGCACGCACGCACATGCAAACCATCCCCTCTCCCAATCCCGCCACCGCCGCTTCCACCGGTCTGCCGAGCCAGAAAGATTGGAAACCGCTGTCCTAGATACACAAACTCTAATGATGAGAGTGATCACTTCAAACTAAACACCAGATATGGTAAGAGTCTTTTCATATACAAACTTGCAGAGAATTGAATGAGCTGAAAAAGCTGGCAGAGACTAATAGCACTCTGCTTGGATTCCAAGCAAGAGAAAAAGACAATTGGCAAACAAGCAAAGATTTAGCAGCCCCAGGCAGACTAATTGATGATCACCAAAAAAGAGAATTATGTAACAAAGCACCAATATACTCAGCAGAGACATCCAGAGGAAGAAGAAACCAGAGAGAAAATCAAGTCTGTGTTGATTGCAAGAGATTGCCAGCTAAAGTTTTAATTAAAGTCCTTGATGAACTCTGGGGAATTTAGTAACAATTACATTTTAAAGGAGGTATGGTCAATGTTAGCAGAAGCACTGCTACAGTGCAGGCAGGGAGCTAGTTAATCCCAGAATGTTAGAGCAATTAGGCCATAATGCAATTCATTATATTCCCCTGAAGACAGAAACCAAAAGAAGAAGAGCTGAAGCTGCTGAAGAGAAATGTGAATATTTGTTATGCTGCATATAAAAAAAAGTGAATTAATTTGCCAGAAAGTCATTGCACGCTGTTGTTTTGTCTGACTGTTCCTATGAACCCTCTTGCAGAACCATAGGGAATCTGGAGACTCCAGATGCTGCTTAATGTTACAGCTCCAAGAATCTCTCAATAGAGAGGCCTCCCTCTCTAGGAACGATGGTCACTGTGGTTCAACATTAACTGGAAGGCCACAGATTCTCTCTTCCTGCTGCTTTTGCTCCGCTTGTGGGAAACCAGTGAAATCTGAACACTCACCAACTGGAAGATTGTTTTCACTTTTATTTGATTGGACTACAGAGAGTGTCACATTCACAGCTTCATGGTCAGAGTAAGGGAAATCCTTGCCGGGAACGGTTCCCGTAGTAGTTTCATGAATATTGCATCTAATATCATAGTGAGATGAGCCCTATAAGAAAGGACAGACAAGATGGAAAACTATTTGTTATCTGCAGACAGCATAACTAAAGGAACACCCCTCCCCCACAAATGTTATAGCTAGATTATGAGCTACAAATAAGGCAGAAAAAAATGGAAGATTATTTTCTTAGAAAAACAGAAGCAGTTTGAAATGTCCAAAAGGAACTAGATTTACCCTAGGAGAAATTTCACTCTACTTGAAGCTTGTTGCCATATAATCTGTCCACAAAGGTAAGTATCACGAAGGAATGTGATTTGATCTATAGCATCCCCTGGTAGTTTGTTCCTTTAGCTAATTTTTTTTATCTACTGTAATTAAATCCCATTTAAAATCCCCTGCTCTATGTACAGATTTAGGCAATACGTAGCTTCTGAAAGGAAGACAACTCTGATTTAATGTAATCCTATCTTGCCCCCAAAAGGTTAGACACTAAACAGTTGATATTTTTCTCCACAAATCTAAGATGACCCTCCATTTTAATGATAAAGATCAGTTAAATTAGAGAACAGCAAATTAAAGGAGAACTTGAAAAGTATTTTCAGTCTTTCTGTTCTGACAAACTTCACTTTAGTCTCCTGAATGTATTTCAAGAGGCTACTTGTGTTCAGATTCAGACTAAGAAAGCAACTGTAATTGTATTTCCCTTCCTGCTAGAAAAACAGGTTAACAGATTAAAGGTGATCTTTCCATCATAAGACATTGGATTGAAATGGGAAGGAACAATGGCTGTGGGCCAAGTATTGTTGCTGTGGGTTCAATAAGGTTATTTCAATGCTCCAGGATAGCAATGCTCAGACCTATATTTTAAGGCTTCAGAACAGACACGGGTGCTCGGATAGTATTTCTCTGCAACTTCCTAAGTCAGTTTTTCCCTGGGATCAGGAAGCTGCTCCCCCCACAATCGCACGCCTTGGTTTTTTAAAAAAAGATGCATTCAATTTAAGTAGTTCAGACAGGTGCCTTTGATATCTGTCCTTGATGCTGAAGTGCCGCATGACCCTTCTGCTCTTAGCCTTGCACACACTAGCACTGTCTGGACCGTCCTCGCCTGAAAAGCCACGCTTCTGAGAGCAACTGTCAAATGGACGCACCATTACAGGGGTCTCCAACCTTAGCAACTTTAAGCAAAGCTGGCTAAGGAATTCTGAGAGTTGAAGTCCACAAGTCTTAAAGTTGCTGTGGTTGGAGAAACCTGCACCAGTAAACAAGTACGGTAGCTGAGAAAGATGAAAACATGGGGCAGTTGCCTTGTTCAGTGGAAAGTGTTTTTCAAACGAGAGCTTTCATTCTCACCTGCTTCCCAAGCTCTCTCTACAACACTTTACCCAGTCTCTGTTTTCTAGAATATTAACTTGCACGTACTTTATACAGGATGTAGTCGATGCGAATCCCCTGGGGATAACACTGCATGTCTTTCTCGTTAATGTAGCAGTTGGCTGGCACAAGGGTACAGCCATCTTCACAGCCCTGAGAAAGAAGATCAGAGGCAAAAGGGACTCTTAACACAACATTTAGAGTAGTTGCAAGAATGCAAGAGGTAAACTGGATTTCCATCGCAGAAATTTTAATTTAGGGGAACAAAAAGGGAGCTCAGTGAAGTGGATAAAACAGAGGTACTTTTAAGCTTTTGAATGAATGGAAATAATTGTTTCTGAGTTTCTAGGGCAGGGTCCCAGAATTCCTCCTCCAATCATGTTAGCCCAGGAATTCTGGGAGTTGAAGTCCACAAGTCTTAAACTTGCCAAGTTTGAGGACCCTTGCTCTATGACAATATCAGACATGGACATATTCAGGTGCTTAATGTGCATGCAAAGAAGTTCACTTTAATTTTCTCTGTGGCTATGAAGGAATCCTGCAGCCCTGTCCATCCTCTCAATAGCCGAATGCCGACATCTTCTGAGTGCATGTTCAGATCCCCTCCAAGCAGCACCACATCAGCTCCTTTCGAGGTATGCCTGGAAAGGTGAGAGAGAATCACAAAAGAAGAAAGAGCTTTTGGAAGGAAGAGGAAGAAACAGGGTTATATGAAATTTATCCCTAATGAATAAACATTCTTCTCCATCTCTCTCCCACTGGAGAGACTGGTGTGAAATAAACCAAGCTTCTCCAGAACTAAAAGGTTTAACTTTTAGCTAACTAAAGTTAACTTTAACGGGACACAGGGGGGACAACAAGTGGTACAGCACCTGTCATTGGATTCCAATATAGCACATTTAAAAAAAAAATCCTACAGCTATATAGTTCTTACTGTATGAATTGGCCAAGTTCCCAGGCCTGAACCACTCGATGAGGCAGGTATGTATCCTTCTCTCGGCTATATTCAGCATGGAGCTGGGTGGGGGGGAATGAATATATAAAAATTACACATGTACGTTATCTATGAAATTACACATCCCTTATTCCCACGTTCATTTTAGTTGCTAAATATAAAATAACAGGGAAAAAAAATCTTGGTTCATGGTTACAAGAGAAGTTACATCATGAGCTTCTTCCCAAAAGTCTCATGATAAAAATAGACTTTTTGATAGGTATAGCATAGAATTGTTTGATTAATCTTAGATCACACAGGTAGATAATCTTAGCATTAATGACTGCTTTGTCTCCTTAATCAGAAATAATGTAAATGTGAATATTTATACACACCAGAAACAAATACCTGATCTCCTGTTTTTTTGGGAGAGGGGAGCCTTTGAGTTAGTGTTGATTCCTGGTAACCACTACACTAGTCCCAGCAGTTTTCTTGGCAAGATTTTTCAGAAGTGATTGGTTATTACCTTCTTAGGACTGAGAGACAGTGGCTGGCCCAAACCTGGCTTCATGCCTAAGGCAGGACTAGAACTCACAGTCTCCCAGTTTTTAGCCTGGTACCTTAAACCACTTATACCAAACTGGTCCAATTCATATACACCCAACACAGTGAACACAATATTTGTTCAATCTTCCTCCTTTTCAGAAATCTTGCTCCAGTTTTCTAATGGCAGTGCAAAACCATTGATCTGTAGCTCTAAAGACTAACCGCCCTTTGTCTACAGAAAAGCCCTGAGTTTGCCCACCTAGATGTCAAGATGCAAAACAGCCACTTGGGACAGGAAGATGTGGAATCCGACAGCAAGGTATTACTGATGGTGTGAATTCATCAAGATGCCATCTTCCTAACTCAAGTCAAAAGATGAAAGTCTAGACCAGGGGGTCTTCAAACTTGACAGCTTTAAGGCTTGTGAACTTAAACTCCCAGAATTCCTCCTCCAGTCATGTTAGCTCAGGAATTCTGGGAGTTGAAGTCCACAAGTCTTAAAATTGCCAAGCTTGAAGGTCCTTGCTCTAGACTCTTCACCCCTTTCCATATGATTGAGTTATTTTGATAGCTTGCTCTAAGTACTCAATGATGGATTTGAGAGAAGCGTTCATAATTTTAAAGTGCAACAAAATAAAACAAATAGAAATGCTCACATGAGTCACATAAACGTTGAAAATAATGCCCCGGATCTTTAGCACTATGAGACCAACAGATTTGCCACCGAACCAATCTCCATGCTGCAACTGTGAAAGAATACAGCATAATGTAAAACACAGGGGCAAAACTAAAACAATGAGTTCACCAGTAGAAATAAGTATGCCTTGGACTCTTTCCTTAAGCATGTTACTCACCATGTATGGGTAACCGTTCACAGAATATTGGTACAAGAAGGTGTCCAGGATCTGATGTTTGGAGAAGATGCAGAGCCCGCTGCCAAACACCCCACTGCAGAAGAATCGACGCCAAATTATTATTATTTTCCCTACGGTGGGCAGTCTTTGAGAGTTTGGGACTTTTTGTCAGTTGCCAAAGTTCTGGGGGTGACATTGTCACTGGAAATGGTGAGGCAAGAATCCCCATGTCTTTCTCTCATTTCTTGGATTTTTCCAAATTAAATAGGAGCACTAAAACTACTGGAACCTGTATGCATTTAATTTATCTGGCTTTTGCAAACAATTGTACCGTTATTTGTCAGTTTGCCATCAAATTTTGGCAGGTGGAGTTGATTCTCAGGACTGAAAGTAAAAAGGGGTTTTCATATCTCTGGCTGAGAACAAGGACTCCATTGCTACCCAACATATGAGCCTAAAGCTGAGCTTTCTGGAATATAACTCTGTGAGAAACACAGGTAAAGGTTTGCAGAGAAAAACCAACATTTAGAACGTTTGGAATTATTCCTGGCTCTCTGAGAATGGAGTGACATTTTACAAAACCACCAGAAATTGGCGCTTGCCATGAACTGCGATTTCAACAGCTACATATACATTTGGATGTACGAGTGTTCTTGAGTTACAACCATTTGTTTAGTGACCGTTCAAAGTTACAATGGCACTGAAACAAGGGACTTATGACTGTTTTTCACAATTGCAACCATTTCAGCATCTCCGTGGTCTCATGATAACTGCAGTGTCCCGGGGTCATATCACCTTTTGTGACATTCGGACCAAGTTAGTGGGGAAGCCAGATTCACTTAACAACTGCAGCGGTTCAATTAATGACTAGCAAGAAAAATGTAAAATGGGGCAAATCTCACTTAACAACTGCCTTGCTTAGCAATAGAAATGTTGGGCTTAATTAAGGACTTCCTGTACTGTATATACTTTAAGTCACACTACAACTACATATTTTTATCAGCATCTGCAATTGCAGGATAATTTATCTGATCCATGTGCCAAAATTTGTACAAAAACACACAGCTGCTCCATGATCAGTTGTGTTTAAGTTATTTTATACACACACACACACACACACACACACACTGAATAGGACTCAAAGTACTACAGGAAATTCAACTGGTTTCCCAGCGTGATGCGAGTATGACTCAACATCCTGCTCCATTTGCATGCAAGCTATCTAAACATCCTTAGTAACCATTAATAACACCCTTAGTAACCAAGTTCATTGGCGTCATTTTCAAGAGCAAATAGCATAACAGGTCCCCATTGAGACACACCCCATTAAAACAAATTTTCAGGCTGTTCATATTAGCACAAAACCATTGATCTGTAACATGATTACTGGAAATCTGAAGAAGTCTATACAATTGGGCAGTGGGGAAAATGGTGCAAAAATGCAACAGGTGTACTTTTCCCTGTCCTTGTTTGGGAGAAGTAGAGTTGGATCACTTAAAAAAAAACTTCGTTAAGCTAATTTTAAGATTTAGACTACAGTTGTGTTTGATTGCCATAAAATCATACCAGTGTTGTTGAATGCCATGATCAATGGAGGCTTTAGGATCCTCAAGACTCAAAGTGCCAAGTCTTGTCTTTACCTACTTTTAGGTCTAATCACACTTTGTCTAGTCAGACAGAAAAATCCAGCTAATTGTAAGATGGAACAACAACAAAAAAAGCTTGTGTTATTCTTCAGCCATGGACACAAATTGAAGCTGTTGTGTATTCTTCTTGAAATTCAAATCTTGCAAAAACGTTACTGATACATCCCAAACAGAACAATGACTGTAAACTGCTTTCTAGATATGGTAGAAGGCAACCAAACCTTTTTGAGTGCCAGATTGGAGAATGCTACCTGGTCAAACTAACATAATGATAGCAATAGCACTTAGACTTATATAGCGCTTCATAGTGCTGTACAGCATCCTCTAAGCAGTTTACAGAGTCCGCATATTGCCCCCAACAATCTGGATCCCCCTTTTATCAAACTCGGAAGGATGAAAGTCCGAGTCAACCTTGAGCCAGTCAGGATCGAACCCCTGGCAGTGAGTACTTTTCCTGCAATACTGCATTCTAACCACTGCACCACCAGGGCTACTGATTCTGAACTAGGAAGGCTTTTTCTGCCTTATTAAGTAGTATCAACTGGATCACTATGCCATTCCAAAGTTAAACAAAAGAAAACTTATGAGATTACCTGAACTTCATTTTTACCTTTTAAAGTAGTGGGAAGAAGGGTACTGGGCACACAGTTTATTTTGCAGCATTAGGTAATCTTTTTCACTCCACACCTGAAAAGCAAAATGCTATCACCACAGTGACTGTGAAAAAAGTAACAAAATGGCATATTGAAGGTCCCTAAGCTTATCTGCAATTAATTGCCAGTCCCAAAAGAACTCTGCATGAAATGCAGAAATGTTTTTCTGCAACTGTGTATAATCCTTTGAAGATTTCTCCAGAGCATAGCAAGGACGCTTCTGCTGATCTGTGTCACAAAAATTGGCACACCCTTCCAGTGATTGAATTCATCCATTACACTAAGCCATAATATCATTTGCTGAGTTTGTTGAGTTGAGTAATGACTAGATACTGTATGACACAGGTTATTATGGTTTCTTTAACAAAACAAACCATGCCTTTAACATCATGTATGAAAATGTAATATGTCATCAGTTGAAGTAGGATTAAAACCCCCCATTTTGTTCCTACAAGATCCATTCTAGTATGCGAAATCTTCACCTCCTGTAAGAGTGCCAGGTCAAATCCCTCCTGGTTAAGGACATCCCCAATCAATGCAATACGCTCTCGCCGTAATTTGCTCAGGTAAGGAATAGCCCTAGACAAGGTGAAAAGGAAAGGGAAAGGAGTGAGGATCGCTTCCAATGTGGTGGATTGGAATACAAATTTGCATTGAATCAATTTGTATCTTTACTTATATAAGAGTAGTATTACATGTTCCTTTAACTTTGTCTCCCTCTGTTCAACTCATGTAACATCCTTGATAATCTGTTCTGTCAGGGACTACCTGATCACAGAGCACATGCCTGTGTAGACACAGGACTCAAGACACATAGGCTACCACAGATACTTATTCCTTCCTGCTGTAAAATGCAGGTTGGCTTGTTATTAAGGCCTTGACTGAACATATCAAAGCTATTATACTTGGTGAAGTTTAATTCTGTCCCTGGTAACGTTTCATACTGTGTTTATTGATGGGATAATTTTCTCTACTCAGCTGTGTTTGGAAGGAAAAAGGTTAATGTCTGCTCCTGAAAAGAAACTGACTAATTCCTATGTCTATTTGTTGTGGTAATTGGTTTAACAAGCAACAGCTACTGTTGTGATTCAATTATTTGTATTGTGTTTGAATGTCTTCCTTCTCTGCTTTAGTGGTTCCTGGCACTGTCCTTTTGGGGTGTACTTCCAAGAGGCAGGATGCAAGCTTGGCACTGATTTTTTTACTGCCTTTCTGAGGGGCACGTGATCTTTCCTTAAATCTGGGTGATTTCCTTAGGACATCTTGTGAGGTGAGTGAGACCAACTGGTGTCTTTAAGTGGTGCAAATGGATCTAAGGATTGCTTCTCCTGGGTGTGCTCTTTCTGCAGAGCTTAAATGATCTTTCTGCTAAAGGGTTTCACTTTATGAGCAGCAGTTGGCTGCTGATAGTTATTATTGCATTTTAACTATTTTAATTCTTCAAGGTGCTCTCCGGCTTGCAGGTATTTTTAATCTAATGATTGGTATTTAGGGCAGCTTTTTGCAAGCAAATAAGCTTTTTGCATTTTTGAACAGGTAATCCTTGACTTACAACAGTTCATTTAGTGACCATTCAAAGTTACAATGCCACTGAAAAAAGTGACTTATGACTGTTTTTCACATTTACAACCATTGCAGCATCCCCAGTCACGAGAGGCCAGGCGAGGAGAAGCGCCAGTCACATGTCCACCTAGCCATGCCCACCCAGTCACCAAGCCACACCCACCAAGCCAAGCCCACAGAACCAGTTTAAAAATTTGAATCCCACCCCTGACTTATTCCATCTCATTTTGCAAAGTATAATAATAATTTTCCAAGCAAGTGACTTCTGCACCAAGCACAGAAATGATATTAGCTGATAGAATGCATGCTGCAAAGTGTAAAGAAGAATAAAACTAGGAAAAACTTAAGAGAATTATATTGTTTAAAGCAGTTTAACTACCTAATGGAGAAATAAAGTTGAACTATCACAACTGCAGGCAATAATCAATATCAGGAGACTTGTATTTGAAGACCTTTTCAGATATGCATTATTATAGCTAAATTTTAATCCATATCTCCTCCATCATTTTGGCTAAGCTGCCCATACAACCAAAACTCTATTGTAAAATTGTAACTAAGAACTTGTGGTCCAGAGAGCAGGACAGGAAGAAGAGAGAAATCGACAGCATTCAAGGAATAATACCAACATCACACACTAAAATCCCAAAGCACAAAGACAGGGCACTGATAGCCTGATTTGAGATAATAGCTATAAACCCCAAGAAGGCGGGGGGAATCAAAACCCACAGTTTTTAAAGTAATGAGTACAATTCAGAACTCTTGGTAATATCTTATTTCTAAGATATTTTCACAATGAAAAAAACTACTCAGATCAAAGCTTCCTCAAACAAATGAAAAAGATAAGCTCACCAGCAATTGAGGTCAAAGACACGAAGCTGGACTGGAGAATCCTCCATTGCTGTAGATGCAAGACAATGTACAGGTGAATTCCAATCAACACTTAACACAATGAGAAGTTCTGATTTAACTTTTTGAGCAAGCTGAATTTAAGCTTGATCTTTTTTTCCCCTCTGCCAGAAGAACAGGAATTGTGACTAAGAACTATGGCTTTGGGACTTTCAAGCGAAGTAAAGTTAGGGTGGGGCCGTTGGAGGAACTGATTCAGCCTGGAGCTCATTTGGTTTGATCTGGTTTGGTGTATAAGAACAGAGGAAGCCTCTGTGATAAACCCCTTCTCATCACTTGAATATTTCTATCTCTTTAGTTAGTAAAAGCCGTCAGGAAGCTTTTGAAATCCACAACTGAGTAATACATTTTTAACCACCAATGAAAACATGCAAGATTTCAAGGTCTCCAGGAGTATTCATTATGGAAGAGAACTCGAAAGCTTGCACACTGTTGTGACATTTTAGTGGATCCAGATAAAGGAAATGCACAACTATGGTACAACTATCAAAGTGAAAGAGATCAAACCCTTTTTCCTGATGCCCCTTAGATATGGTAAGTATAAATTCCCATAATTCCTAGATAAATGGGCAATAGCAGTCAGCAGATTATGGAAAGATGTCCCAGAGATATTATATCTGCTTACTGTGGTCAGCATTTTTTTTTACTTTTGGAGGAGTTCACTGTCAGAGCCACACAAAATGATAGTGGCAAATGTTATACCGTATGAGCTTTAAACAGGAAATAGCCACATTTTGAATATGTGCATATCTTCATTTTTGTATAATTTATGATAGTTCTGTAGTTTTGGCCATCATGTGTTTCCTACTACTAAGCTTGTTTTTTTAATTGGCATTTTGCTTCCTAATTGTTTTGTGTCAGAAATTTCTGAACTCTACCCTAAATTTGCTATAATGACCATTTCTATGTTTAGAAGGCTTTCTCCCATTGGTTGGTAGTGAGGCATTTATTCCAATTTTCTTAGAAACCACACAAATGTTGTTATGTAGACATGTGCATCAGTTTAGGTGACAAATGTTCTCAGCCTTGGGTTGGGTTCATATACTGCACAAACCTATAACAGGATGTGATTGTTTATGGCAAATACAGTGTACAATGCTAAAAACATCTGAAATGACTCTCACATTAAAACATTATTTGACAGTTACAACTAATGAACAAATCTGTCAGTCACTGTCTTGTCTCTTTCCAACAAAAACTTAAAATTTAACTTTAACTTTACTTTTTATTTTGTGACCTTAAAAATTATATATTTTATGGAGCTTGGCTTTGCTACCTGAATAAATTTTATTATGGTGATCTCTTCATTATACAGTAACAAGATTGAAATTTACTACATAGTGATAGTAATATACCATTGAAGGATTATATCGCTAAAATGCAATTTCACATATTTAGTGAGTATTGAATAGGAAATCAGAAGGGGATCAAACACATTCTACAATATACGCACATGGTATGCTTGCTTGTGGTAGGCTTACAGGACATTAGCCTAGCAGCACAAATCATAAAAAATAAATGGAACATTAAGAAAGTGAATTACAAAATAATCAAATGCTTACTTTAAAATGATCATTGTTTTTATAGCGATTGCTTTATCTGAAAATGGGAGAGACATTCTTTGAGAACCATTGTATTTATAGATTTAGTATTAGCCTTTCTTAAATTTGCCCTCAGGTATAAAAGCAACATGAAATGGAATTGGCAACTCTTCCTTCTTTCCAATCTTTTGGTATTATGGTGTGATGACAATGCCAGAAAAATACAAGAATTCAAATCTATGACTGTCAATCTGTGAAAAAACAGACTTGCGCTCAAGTTCTATAGACACAACAAAGAACTATATAGCAATAATACACTCATGAAATACAGGAAGTAACTGTTATTCCTTTTCACAGTATCGGGCAGAGGCAGTAAACATTCTATTATATAAAACTGCTTGAGGCAGAGGGAACACCCTCTTATCCTAAATCAAATTCCAAAGAATATTATAATGCGAACAATTAAGAATCTTATACAATACTGCAAATAATATACTTAAATATAACAAAGGTGTCATAATGCAGACTTTCACAGCATTTTACAATGTCACCTAATTTCATGAGTTCCCAACGTTTTTATCCTCAAATGTTAGATATCTCAATGCCAGAAATCAAATATCAGAAGCGGCAACATTCCAAAATCACTGGGGCAGGGAGGGAGGAAGGGGAGGATATTTTAGCCAGCCACGACAATTTTTCCATTGATCCTAAAGTGGCCACTCTGAAGCAAGACTTTAAAAACAGATTGCAAAATGAAATCCCCTAATTATAATTCAAGATTAGAACTATACTGCTTCACTTTAGTACATGTTGCTGAACAATTTACTTCCAGCATCAATCATTCTAAGGCTGATGCTTTTAGTTTAAGAATTTATCTTCCCCATCCCTGACCAAGACATTTTGCCTGTTTTGACCTGAAGGGAGGTCACAGATTTAAAAATGCACTCTATAAGTTCACCAAGGTTTGCTCCTCTGTTTAATAAAAGCATGCACAGACAGAACAAGAATGAAGTTTACTGTGGTTGTTTTGCTTTTTGTTGTCCAAATCGAATGGACCTTTATCTTCTGCATTGTGATGACATTTTGTGCACCTGTTAAACTATTGGCTGAAATAACTTTTTGCAGCTCTTGAGGCAAAAATCCAAGTCCTTTGCTCTGCATTGCGCGGGAAGCTTTAACATCCATTCTAAGCATATTTGGGAAGGGGGTTGGGGACAGTGCAGAACAGGGAAGCTCATTTCCCACCCCACTTGAGTCACTAAACATTTCCAAAGACGTTAACAAAACAGTTACCAGGAAGGTGTGTGTGTCCTCTTTTTGCTGGAAGAGGATGCTTAGTCGCTAAATCAGATTAAATCAGTTCGGCCACACTGAATTCACCTTAAGCCTCTTTTTCCCATCTGACGTTCAAGGCACGACAATATGAGCACGCTAACCATTCCCAGCACAGTTCAGTATTTTGCCCAAGAGACGTTTTCAACAGAGCTGTAGCAGTCGGAGCTCAGAGTGTCTTCGACTTCAGTCCTGGTCGATTTAAAACTGAGAGAAAAGGCTGCCAAGCATTCTATCTTAAACAGGTATCAATCTCCTGTTTCAACATAGTGAGGGGAGGAAGCAGCTTTCCAGCAAATACTACAGTTGCTGCTTGTGGCAGCAGGAGAAAGAGGAAGGAAGAGAGAAAAACGATTTAGGGTGCAAGGCAGCGATATAGGACTCCGAAAGAGCTTGCAGAGCCGATGCATACCTGGGCGTTTCTATCACCAGCCAGTCGAGCCCACTTCCAGTTTTCACTCCCTGCCCTCCATTATTCGCGCGAAGACCGCCCGGCCAGCAGCGAAGCAGCGACAACTAAAGCGGGGAAGCAGCGCCTAACTGTGCGGCGCGCAGTGCATCTCGGGTCTTGTAGGCCTTCGTCCCTGTCAACACAATATATGTTTAAACCCCTTTCCCTCCCCTCGCGGACTGGAGGAGGCGCCGCTGGGTGGAGAAGGAAGAAGTGGGTGGCAAAATAACCGTTCGAACTTGTATCCACTTTCCTGCGAGTAAGCTCAATTTAACGCAACAAGTTTTTGTTTTCCCCTTTGAAGAAAAGGAAGGTACTTGCAATGCGAATTAGAAGTGCTGGAGGCTTTGGGCATAGTTAATTATATAAGAACTGTTGCAACATAGGGGAAAAAAACTTTGAAAGGCAGGTTTTTGCCTTTCTCATGAACACAATACCAACTTAAATTCTAACACATCAGCTGCTCCTGAGTTAGGCATGAACATATCCAGATAACCAAAGGTTGGCATTGCTTTGTCACATCCCCAGCCCAGAGCTGAAACCTCTTGAAGTGCTCTCTGATTGTCCCAGTCTTCCAGTCCCATGCCACTTCATACTAAAAAGGGCTTTTGGTGTCCAGGGACGTTATGCAGGGAGGGTTAGAAACTCTTAAGAATGATCACAAGCCCACAACTGAAGCTTGTTTCTTTTTCCAGATGTTGCACAAGCAATTCAAGTAAAAAGGAGTAGGGCTTCAGTCCCAAAGTTGTGGTTGTCTTCTTGACTTACTTCTGATACCTGTTGCAGATACACCTCTTGGGAGGGAATGGAATCAGGAGAATCCATGGATTGTTTTGCTTAATTTATCTTGCATTAAAGTAGAAAGGACAACATTATTCACTGGCCTTGTGGCTGGGACAGAGGAGAACTCGGTTATGCCAGCATACATTTCTGTCAGTATAAAGACTGCTAGGTAGCACTTTAACATAGCTGCTTAGCTATTCCTATGCTAATTTCACTGTAAAGAAGTAACAAGGATCCATTTGTGTCATTGCTTTGTTTATCATGAATCAGACATATTTTTCTTACCATACTTCAGAAACAATCCTACATATTCTTATCTTATTGGCTTCAAGTGCGGTTCAGTTTAGGACTTCTTTGTTATTTGTGCAATCCATGGGAACTGTAATATTCAACTCCTCTGAACTGTGTCCAGAAGCGTCCGCCCTTCTCCTATCTGCTTTTTTCAGAATCCATGTTTTGTGTCATAAGTAGCAATTGGAAAAATTATTGCATTATGGTGTGTGAAGGGTGTGAAGGGTTGTTAGGAATATAAGTCACCTAACAGCTATTTGGGTTGGAAATATATAAACCAGGATAGACATTTTAATACTGTATCTTTAAGAAAATGCAAAACTGTAGTTGGGTGTGGTTTCTCAAACGGCCATAAGATGGAGCCAGAAACCTGGGTTGTCTCAGTCTTAGTCTCAGAAGAGAGCGTGAGTGAGTATCTGTTTCCTTCTGTTGGAGAGTTTTGCCGTTCCTGAATTGACTGTTATTCTTGGATTTGATGTAAGTCCGATACTGAACTGTTTTTGACACTGGACTTTGTTATTGGATTATCCCTGGATTGAAAACTGACTGATTTACCTGTGAATGACTTTGGACTGCTTGTTTGAACTTTGCTTAACGTTTCTGAAAGTAAAAACCTACATTTACTGTACAGTGTATCTGTGTGCTGTGTGTGTATTATTCAAACACTTCTGTCAGACTGTGCTCCTTCTAAATCCCAAGAAAGAAATACTCAGACTCCATGGTGTAGAGCAGAATTATTCTTTTACTGGAAATTGAATGGTAGCAACAGAATCAATTCCGAAACTGAGATATTGGCGGGTAAAATGCATATACAAAGGGATAGAATTGCTCCCCCCCTCCAAAGATCAAATGATTCTTCCAATTAAAACTTCTGAATAGGATCATGTGGTCATCTCCAGGTGATGATGAGGCTACTGTCAGTGACCTTGACATATTTTGATAAAGTTCGCAGCTGCGCAGAAAAAAGGACAGAGGCTAGCGAAGAAATGGAAAGTTAAAACAAAGAATCCCCCTCCCTTTCTTTACCCAGCAAAGGAATGCAAAACACCTCCTGCCTTCTTCCCCTCCAAGATTCCCCCCCCACTGTTTCATGACAGCCGAAAGAGAGAAAAAGAGCATAGCAACAAATAAGCAATAGTTAGGGTGAAGATATCTTGATAGTTAGGGGTGAAGATATCTTGAGGCTGACATTCGGACCCCCTAGAACAGGGGTGGGCAAACTTTTTGGCTCGGGGGCCGCATTGACTTTTAAAATTTGACAGACGGGCCAGGTCAGCACAAGATTTTTGGGAATCGCCCCCCACCCTTCCCCCCTCTTCTCCTCCTTCCCCTCCCCTCGGAGGCCCCTGAGTCAGGAGTTGCTACCGCCGGTGTGGCTTCACGCGGCTCCAGTCCCGCGTTGCCTTGGGAAGGAAAGGCAAAAAGGAAGAGCCGCGGTGGTGCTTTGCAACGGGAGCAGCGGCACCGGAGGCTCAGGCTCAGCGGCTCCTGGTTTTGCCTTTTCCTTCCCAAGGCAATGCGGGACTGGAGCCGTGCGGAGCTGCGCCGGCGGTAGCAACTCCTGACAGCCCCAGCCGGACACCTGAGCGGAGCCCGGGCGGAACTGCCTGTTGCTGCTGCCGGAGCACCGCCAGGTCGCCTCCTCCAAGCAGCCCGCCAGGCAGAACTCTTCCCGCTCCTCGGCGGGAAGACGCTCCCGCCTGCAAACTTTGCCTGTGCAAAGTTTAAGCCTGGAGCCCCGGAAACCCGAGCAACTTTCCAGCAACTTTCGGCTTCCTTTTAACTCGCAGGCGCTCGCGCCTGGCGGAGGGGAAGCCCGGAGCCTCCTCCAAGCAGCCCGCCCGCCTGCCGGGCTTCCCCTCTGCCGCGTGGCTCGGGGCCAGGCGCGAGCGCCCGCGAGTTAAAAGGAAGCCGAAAGTTGCTGGGAAGTTGCTCGGGTGCTGGGAGCAGGCTTTTAAAGTGCCGCCCGAGCAAAGTTTAAGCAGCCCGCCCGCCCGCCGGGTGGAACCCTTCCCGCTCCTCGGCGGGAAGACGCTCCAGCCTGCAAACTTTGCCTTTGCAAAGTTTAAGCCTGAAGCCCGGAAACCCGAGCAACTTCCCAGCAACTTTCGGCTTCTTTTTAACTCGCAGGCGCTCGCGCCTGGCGGAGGGGAAGCCCGGAGCCTCCTCCAAGCAGCCCGCCCGCCCACCCGCCGGGCTTCCCCTCCGCCGCGTGGCTTGGGGCCAGGGGCGAGCGCCCATGAGGAAAAGGAAGCCGCAAGTTGCTGGGAAGTTGCTCGGGTTCCGGGCTTCCAGGCTTAAACTTTGCACAGGCAAAGTTTGCAGGCGGAGCGCTTCCCGCCGAGGAGCGGAAGGGTTCTGCCCAGCGGGCTGCTTGGAGGAGGCGACCCGGCGGTGCTCCGGTTTCCCCTCCGCTGCGCGGGTCAGGGCCAGGCGCGGCGCCGCGAGGAAAAAGGAAGCCGAAAGTTGCTGGGAAGTTGCTCGGGTGCTGGGAGCAGGCTTTTAAAGTGCCGCCCGAGCAAAGTTTAAGCAGCCCGCCCGCCCGCCGGGCGGAACCCTTCCCGCTCCTCGGCGGGAAGATGCTCCAGCCTGCAAACTTTGCCTTTGCAAAGTTTAAGCCTGGAAGCCCCAGAAAAACAAGGGGGATCGGCGGGACTCACCTTCGGAGAGGTCGCACTCGAAGGTGATTTCGAATTCCCAGCCCAGGCCTTTGCAAAGTTCTTTTCTTTCCTACCCCGAGAGCGCTCCGCACTGTTTTGCAGCTTTGGGGGCCACGCGGCACAGGGCAATACGCCACGCCCAGTGATTTTTTTTCAGGGGCGGGCCGGATTGGACAGACCAACGGGCCGGATGTGGCCCGCGGGCCGTAGTTTGCCCACCCCTGCCCTAGAAGAAGGACATTAGTCCCTGTAAGAAAAAACAATCATATATTAACATTGGCATACATTTCTATGGTTTATCAGGATATTTGGCATAAAATTCCTTAAGCAGTTCAGGGGCCCTAATGTCTTTCTCATTAACCCATTCAGCATAGGAAGGAGGAAAATGTTTCCACACTACAAGATATTGGACACGACCCCTCCATTTCCTAGAGTCTAGAATTTCTTTAATCTCGAAATGTTGTTCCCCCTCGATCAACAGGGGTACGGGGGGATCAGACTGGGTCGGTCGCAAGGTACTGGTATGTTCTGGTTTCAACAAACTGACGTGGAAAACTGGATGAATACGACGAAGAGTCTTTGGTAAAGTCAGTTGAACAGTCACCGGATTTACAATCCTCTCAATGGGAAAAGGTCCCACATACTTAGGACCCAACTTCTTCGATTTCTGGGTAGTCTGCAAGTATTTGGTCAAGAGGAAAACTTTATCGCCCACCTTATACAACATCTGTGGGGTTCGCTTTCTGTCAGCAAATTTCTTATGAGATTGGTGTGCCTCGTCCAGAGCTTTGCGAGTGACCGGCCAATTTAGTTGAAGTTTAGATATCCAGTCGTCCAACGATTGGACATTGGGTTTTTCTCGAGGCAGTTCAGGTATGGGCACAAAATCTTGTCCCGTGGCTACTTTGAAAGGAGTAAACCCCGTACTACTGTGTACAGAGTTATTATATGCCACCTCTGCAAAAGGCAGTAAGTCCACCCAGTTGTCTTGCTGATAGTTTATATAACATCTGAGGTATTGTTCTAACACCCCGTTTGTTCTCTCACAGGCCCCATTAGTTTGGGGGTGATGGGCGGAGCTTAAGCTCTGGGTGGAGCCTATCAACTTCAAGAATTCCCTCCAAAAGTTCGAGGTAAATTGGACCCCCCGATCAGAAACTACACGCTCAGGAACGCCGTGCAACCTGTAGACATGTATAATGAACATTCTGGCCAATGATTTCGCTGAAGGAATCTTGGAGCAAGGGATGAAATGGGCTTGTTTGGAGAACAAATCAGTCACTACCCAAATGACAGTGTGTCCAACACTCTCGGGTAGATCTACTATAAAGTCCATGGAAATTTCCTTCCAAGGAGCAGTTGGCCTGGCCACATTCTGCAACAAACCTGGTGGTTTACCAGGAGGCCTTTTTGCTGAAGCACAAACTGGACAGCTCGCCACATAAGTCTCAATGTCCTTTTTCAGCGAAGGCCACCAGAATGCCGTTTCACCAAATGTAGAGTCTTCACAAACCCAAAATGACCAGCCACTTTAGAATCATGAGTTTGTTGTAAAACTTGGCTTCTCAGGATTTGAGGTACATACAATTTTGCACCTATCCAGGCTAGACCATCTCGAACGGTGCAATTATTCGCATTTGCTAGGAACCACTCATCTGTTTTCAAAGCCTCCTTAAATCGTTCCATCAGGTCAGTGGACAGATCTCTCTCCTGGTCCCTTTTTTGTGCTCTGGTAACTACGGGAGCAGCCAACTGTGTAGTGGACACGATTGGTCTTACCACTTCTTTTCGGATACTGTTGTATTGAGGCATTCTAGACAAAGCATCCGCCATAAAAAATTTTCCCCCTGGGATATACTTCAACGAGAAATTGAATCGCTTGAAAAACTGAGCCCACCTAACCTGCTTAGGAGATAGCTTTCGAGGAGTCTTTAAAGCTTCCAGATTTTTATGGTCCGTCCATACCTCAAATGGATGTTTCGCTCCTTCCAAAAAATGTCTCCAGGCTAGTAGAGCCCAACGGACTGCAAACGCTTCCTTCTCCCAGACGGCCCATCTCCTTTCAGTGTCAGTCAATTTACGGGAGGTATAAGCGCACGGCTGTAGTGTCCCCTTCTCATTTAATTGAAGTAAGACCGCCCCCACCGCCACATCGCTTGCATCAGCTTGGATCACGAAAGGGGCGTCCATGTCGGGGTGTTTCAATACTGGTTCTGCAGTGAAAAGTCTTTTAAGCTTTTCGAATGCGGCTTGGCATTCCATGGACCAGTTCAACGGTTGGCTGGGTTTTGGTTTCGCTTCCCCCTTTGTCTTCAGGAGGTTGGTGATGGGCATGGCTATTTTTGCAAAAGACGGGATGAATTGCCGATAGAAGTTGGCGAACCCAAGAAAACTTTGAAGTTGCTTCCGGGTTCTCGGGGGGGCCCATTCCAATACAGCTCGCACTTTCTCTGGATCCATCTCGATGCCCTCGGGAGAGATACGATATCCCAAGTAGTCGATTTTTTCTTGATGGAACTCACACTTGGACAGTTTGGCGTACAGTTTGGCTGCCCTCAGCTTGTGCAACACCGAGCGTACCAGTTTCACATGTTCGTCTTTATTCTCCGTGTAGATGAGAATATCGTCAAGGTAGACCAGAACCCCCTTGTATAGATGTTCGTGAAGCACTTGATTTATCATTTGCATGAAAACAGCAGGCGCCCCCTGTAGGCCGAAAGGAAGAACGTTGAACTGGAAACAACCCATCGGGCAGTTGAACGCAGTCTTCCACTCGTCGCCTTTCTTAATTCGGATCCTGTAGTATGCCTCCCTCAAGTCCAACTTTGTGAAAATCTTCCCCTTCGCCAGGTGGGCTAGCATGTCCTTCATCAGGGGGAGGGGGTACACGTTCTCCACCGACACAGCGTTTAAATTTCGGTAGTCCACCACCAGACGTTTTGAGCCGTCTTTCTTCTCGCGGAACATTACGGGGGCCGCCACTCGAGGTCTGGCAGGCGTGATGAAACCATGTTTCAGGTTCTTGTCGATGAACGCTCTCAGTTCTTCCAGCTCCCCCGGTGTCATCGAATACAGCTTCGGTTTCGGGAGCGTTACCCCCGGTAGAAATTCAATGCTGCAATCGGTTGATCGATGGGGAGGGAGCTCGTCAGAGGCCTCTTCGCTAAACACTTCTCTTAAGTCCCAGTACTCCTTCGGGATTTTCTCCTCCCCATCCGCTCGTTCGACACCTGCGGAAGCTGCCTCGGCCGGAACTTGGGGCTTCGGATGGGACTTCTCCTCCCCCTCCCGAGGGTGGGACTCCTCCCCTTCCAGTGGCCGATCGGTGCGGATGCGTATCCACCCCTCTCTCCAGTTCACCTGGGGGTTCCACTTCCGAAGCCAAGGTAATCCCAATATTAAAGGCTGTTCCATCCCAGGGGCCACAATAAAGCATAAGATCTCGCGGTGAGTTCCCATGGTCATCTCTAAGGGTTCCGTTATAAAGCTCGCTGAGCAACCTCCTGCCACAGATCCGTCCAATTGACAGAAAGCTATGGGCGTTCTTAAAGTTCTCAGTCCGATGCCCATATTTTTAACTACTTTCATGTTAATTACACACCTCGTGCACCCCAAGTCCAACAAGGCCAACATCTCTCCCTCGGTCCCCGATGTAGGCTCCCTTAACTTTATTGGGATGGTCATGGGCCCCTGGGTAGGACTTACCGAGGCGTCATCCTCCGAATCGGTCTCGTTCTCGTCGAGTAGGGTTGGAGGTCCCAGCTCCTCTCCCGCCGGAAGGGTGACCTCTACAACCTCCCTCGCCTTCAGTCCGGTCTCGCGGGGCTTGGTTGGGGGTTTTTCGGGCTTCCTCCCTGGACCCTGCGTCTTCGGTGGGACCAACTTGACTCGGCACTCTGCCATCCAGTGGCCCCCCTTCCCGCAACGGAAGCAGGCTGTGGTCTTGGCCCTTGCCGCCATCCCTCCTCTTTGGGGAGTGGAGGTCTCTTGGAGACGTGGGAGGAGTAGTTTTCTCCAGCCGGGGCCTCCTCTGCGTCTGCTTCGAGCCAGATCAATATCCACCTCTTCCGCCAGCAAGTACCACGACTGCAAATCACGTGGGTCCCTCCGGGAGATGCACATGTGGTATACATCTTCATTTAAGCTGTCTTTGTAGGTTTCCACCAGGGCCTCTTGGGGCCAGCCTCGGAGACAGGAGACCAACTGCCTGAACTCCTGGGTGTAATCTGCAACCAATCTCCCCCCTTGGGTTAAGGTTTTCATTTCGATTCTAGCCCTTCTCTCTGCCAGGGGGTCCTCAAATCTTCTCCTCAATGCAGTCATGAAAACATTGAGGTTTCGCAGTTGGGGAGAGTTATCATTGAACAAAGTCACCACCCAGTCTGCTGCCATCCCTTCCAGGGTCCTGGTAACACATCTCACTTTGGCTGCTTCAGAATTGAACTCCCTTTCAAATTCTGCCATATAGCTTCCCACTTGTACCAGGAAAAACCCCAAGTCTCTGGGATTTCCTCCAAATTTCACATCTAAGGGAGGCAGGGGGCGTCTTCCAGGAAGCACACCTATTGCTGGGGCTCCCCAGGCGGCCGCGGGTGGCTGCGCCGGCGTAGGCTGGGCTAGGGGGGTGGGGGTAGCTCGACTTCCCCGGGCTGACTTCGCTCCCTCTTCCCCCTCATACCTTGGAGCCGTGCCGGGCTTTTCAGAAACATCCATAAGGAATCTGCCGCCTTGATCCAGCTTGCATTCCATTTCCTCCCCCTCCTGCCACAGCCGTTCCTTTGCACCCCTTCGTCTTACAGTGATTCTGGGAGGAGGGGGGTCGTCCCGATCTCTCCAACCAACCCCCAACGACCATCTGGGGTTTCTTCCAGAGTCAGGTCGGCCAGTAAGTCAGCAGCCGGCATCTCTGGTAGCAACAACGGCTGCCCCCCCACAGCTCCCTGGTCCTCTTCATCACTGGCTGGAGACGACATGAGATGAAACCCCCTCGGAAGAAAAGTTGCTGTTTTCTCCGGGTGGGTTGATGTCTGAGCTCCTTCTAAATCCCAAGAAAGAAATACTCAGACTCCATGGTGTAGAGCAGAATTATTCTTTTACTGGAAATTGAATGGTAGCAACAGAATCAATTCCGAAACTGAGATATTGGCGGGTAAAATGCATATACAAAGGGATAGAATTGCTCCCCCCCTCCAAAGATCAAATGATTCTTCCAATTAAAACTTCTGAATAGGATCATGTGGTCATCTCCAGGTGATGATGAGGCTACTGTCAGTGACCTTGACATATTTTGATAAAGTTCGCAGCTGCGCAGAAAAAAGGACAGAGGCTAGCGAAGAAATGGAAAGTTAAAACAAAGAATCCCCCCTCCCTTTCTTAACCCAGCAAAGGAATGCAAAACACCTCCTGCCTTCTTCCCCTCCAAGATTCCCCCCCTCCCACCGTTTCATGACAGCCGAAAGAGAGAAAAAGAGCATAGCAACAAATAAGCAATAGTTAGGGGTGAAGATATCTTGATAGTTAGGGGTGAAGATATCTTGAGGCTGACAACTTCTCTCAAATACGTCTCCCTGTATGCGCTCATTCTCCTAATGGGGAATTACCTCAACACTGATTATGGGCCCAGGCCATACCAGGCTCAGATAACTGAGAGTTGGTGTGAATACACAGTACTGTATACAGACAGCTGTTTACTGTTTAATTGTGGGTTGCTATCCTGGTAAAGATGGCACAAGTCACTTCAACAAGTCTATCACTGATAACCCGGTTGGATGGAACAAACTATGTTTCCTGGTCTATGAAGTGCAGTCTACTTCTGCGTAGAGAAGGTTTATGGAATGTAGTTCAAGACCCACCGGATGTAAATGCTTGTGATCCAGCTAATGAGGACGATGCTAAGAAGCTTGCTGACTTTAAACGGATCAACGAACGAGCTCTTTGTATAATTGGACTAACACTGAGTGACCAGCAGCTAGTCCATATTCGTGGAGAAGAGTCTGCTGCTAAGTGTTGGGAGAATTTGAATTTGGATTTATGTTCGTGACAGTGTAGGTGCACACATACATCTTACACGTAAACTGTTTACAGCATGTCTTCTGAAAGGTGGAGATATGTTAGCTCATTTAAACTTCATGAAAATAACTTTTCAAGAGCTACATGAAAAGGAACTGATATTTTCAGAGCTGCATCAAGTTTACATCATTCTTTCCTCATTGGATGAAAGTTATGATGACTATGTATCTTCACTGGAAGTCCTGACCAGAGATAAACTGACATTGACTGACATAACTGGAAGGTTGTTAGAAGAAGCAAGAAGATGGCTGGATAGAGATGAACTGAGGAAGGAACAACCACAAGAAGAGGATTTGTCTTCAACTGCCTATACTGTTAGGAAATGTTTTTCTTGTGGGGCTAGGGGACATATAACTAAATTCTGTAAAAAAGGAAAACAACAGAATACTGGTAATCACCAGAAGGCTAAGAAGAATGTTAGTTTAGCTATGTCTAGCAATTCAACTGTAAACCATGATTTGTGGGTTGTTGATAGTGGAGCATCGCAATGCATTACTAAAGATAGAAAAAGGTTTGTAATGATGTCCACAAGTAAACGACATGTATCATTGGCAAATGGATGAAAGATTAAAGCATCAGGTTAAGGTACTGCATATTGTTCTTGTATTATATGTACCTAAACTGAAATTTAATTTGCTATCAGTAAGGGCTTTAATTAATCTTGGTTATGTAGTAACCTTTAGGGGAGATAGCTGTATAATAGAGAAAGAGGGTAAAAGGGTTGCTGCTACATTAGAGAATGATTTATATGAAATACATGATGACCAGTTGAAGATGGCTAACTCAGTTTATAACAATGTTAAGCCACATGATGAATGTATACATTTACTGCATAGACGTCTAGGGCACATTAATTTCAAAATGCTCAGACAAACTGTTAAATTGTCAGAGGGAGTAAAATTGAAACCCTGTAGCAAGTATTTAAACTGTAATGCTTGTAGTCAAGAGAAAAGCAAGGTTACTCCAGAAAACAGACTTCATGGGTTTAAGACCAAAGAACCTTTAGAGGTTGTGTTTGCTGACATAATTGGTCCTAAGAAACCAAGTTTAGGAGGTGCCTGCTATATTTTGAGTATTATGGACCATTACTCACGATATGGTTCCTGCTATCTTATGAAAAACAAAACAGAAACATTCCAACATTTCTTTAACTGGCTAAGGTTTGCAGAGAGAAAAAGGAAAAGTAATTACTTTAGTTACTGATAATGGGACTGAGTTTGCACGCTCAAGAGCAGGCAAATCATTGTAGGGAATTACTTCAAAACCTGGCATAAATGGTCCAAACCCATCATAGCTTACCCATTGCTTAAATTTCTGTAGCATCTCTACTTTACTCTTCAGTAAATAGCAGAATCCAAACTTGCTATAGTCATCAACAATGACCAGTGCATACTTAGCTCCTTCTAAACTGGCTTGCATTGGCACAACCAAGTTTGCATGTACCAGCTCTCGAGCTCTTGTTGTCTGCCTTGTGCTACTTTTGCTTACTGGGAATGCTTTGGACTTTGATGATTGGCATACTGCACAGTCCAAATATGCCTTACATCCCTTTACACGCAATCCTTCTGCATATTGATCCATCTTTTGAACAACTTGGAAGCTGGCATGGGATTCAGGATCAAAAATAAATAACAACCATATTTAATGGATTTCTGGAGGAACATTCTTGTGAAAAATTGGCTTCCAAATTCTGTCATTTAGCTGTGGTATTTTTTGTTACATGAAGGAATGCTTTTCTGCAGAAACAATTCCTGAAGTTTTAGAAAAGAGTCAATCAAATAAAGAGTTTGCATATGTAGTTCAGATATGATAAAATAGGTGAAATATCTGTTTCATTGTTTTATCCTATCAGTTGCCTCTTACTTAACCTTGGAAAAGATGTCCTCATGATTAATAGAGGTTAGTACAACCTAGTGCAGATTATGTTTTCCCCTCAGGTGGTAAATATAGGGGATCCCTGAATGCTGCATAGCAGAAAAAATATGAAAAGAAGATCTCACCGAGCTTGTAGCCAACTACAATAAAGATTTATTTACCATAAAATGGAATACAAAGCATTTTGTACTGGCATAGTCTGGTATTCATTATATTATGACTGATTCTTTTAACTTACTCATTAGTTTATTTTACATTGCTACTTGTTACTTTTACTATGTTGAATGTCTAATATATACTTTCAAAAATAATACACATATACCAAGCAATGCATTCAACAACATAATTATTCTGGTTTCTGAGAACATGTCTTCTCTTCCATAAAGTATGCTGAGATTTTTGTATGGAAATCAATAGAATTGGTTTTTGAGCTTCACACATACATACCATTGGTGCTCTTTCCTTTCAGAATAAGTAACATTATGCAAAAGTGAAAAGTGATCAATTGTGAGCAAAAAAAAATAAATAGGAAAGTTTTTATTTAATTTCTATCAGTCTAAGAGAATGGGGAAGTTCACTCCATGTCTTCATTTCTTTCAACCTTGCAAAACATCTTTGCTTCCCTCTGCATACTTAACAGATCCACCTACCTTTTGCTTTTTGCTGCTTAAACATTTCTCCTTTGAGGACCTCACCAGTTCCATCCAACAACATCTTTCTCAGTTTCTTCTTCCTCTCAACATGTTCGCCCTTCCTTTATAGATTTGCTTGGCAATTCAAATACATTCCCTCTGTGTGACTAAGATACCTCAAAGCCTCACATTCTTGCTGATCAATCTCTTTGTATTCAATTCACACTCATTCAGTACCTATTTATTCCTGGTCCTGATTTTTATTCTTTTAACCACACATGTTTTTCAGGTGCTCTATTCCCATTCCACTCAACTTATATGGGTGGAGGGATCGCTTGTTCCTTTGAATCATCTTGACTACCACTCTGGACATATCAGTTCAGTTTTCTTGACAAAATATTGGAAATGGTTTGCCATTGTCTACTTCCTAGGGCTAAGTAAGAATGACTGGCCAGAGGTCATATAGCTAGTTTCATGCCTAAGGTGGGTTTAGAATACCAGTCTCCTGGTTTCTAACTTGATACTTTAACCTCTACACACCAAACTGGCTTAGTGTACCTTCAAGTACTTTTATGATTTTCCTAAATTATCCAAAATTTATTTCCATATAACATATTCTTATACACAGCCATTTTAGCTTCGTTTGATAAGCATTCATTTCTGACAACAAGCAGCCCACTACTTACACCTTTCTACTAGCCCAGCACATGCCTTAATAGCTCTCCAATCATTTCCCTATCTTCAGTAAATATTCCAGAAGGTACACAAATTCACCTGCTGCTTCCTCTTTAAAATTTATATGCTGCATTCATTCTCAGTGCCCTTCTGTCAAGCACAACTCCCTTGGTCTTGTTAGGTTAAATTTAAGATTCATCATACACATCATAGAATAGTTGGATTGATGTAGAGTTTAAACTGGGATGAGAGGGAAAGAGGAAGAGAGATGGAGATAGGATGGTAATGCAGATGCAGGCTATTTGTGAGATAGATTACAATTATGTTCCTATTTAATAATTGCAATAAGTGAAAAATCCTTGTCTGTTGAGACCTTTGAGATAGCATGAAAATCTTTTGATGTATTGCAGATGTGTCCAACTCTCATTCCCTGGCGCTGTTAAAAGTTTTGTTGTTCCATAACCATTTTATTTACAATAGATTGCCTCAGACAACTGAACAACTCTGATGTTATTTTGTCTTTGTTTCGAGTCCTTGACTTTTGTTGATTAATTCTTTTGGGTAAAGCTTGTCTCATTAGTCTTAGGTGGAATTCGGAGAGATATTGCTTGCAGAGGAGGACATATATCACAGTAAGAGAAGAACATGTGAAGGCACTTTAAATCTTGTGTGAATACTTGTTGGGGCCTGCAGTGAGAATGAACTGTGAAACAGCATTTGAATGCAGTCATTCTAATGTCTTTATCAACTTTGTCCGAATACATAGTGCAGAAATATATGCATTTATTTTACACCATAATTTACACAGTGGATGCCAGCATGCCTATATGCATTGCCCATTACCATATCAAACAAAAAAAAGTGTCATACAGAACTTGAATTATGGTGTACACTTTTATGGGCTGTCCCAAAAGTGCTTTTGCAAAAGATAACTGGACCAAAGAACTGAACTGAAGAAGCTTTTTGGATGAGAAGCAAAATGTTTTCAAGGAAAAAACCCAAGAAAGTCCAATTGCCTTTTAGAAAAGTACGTTTTGGACAACCATGACCTGGATGATTGAGAATCTCCATGGACTTTTACAGGCTCATTTATTAGTTTATCTTCTGCATGCCACATACAGTGCAGAAGGACAACAGGATGACAAAATCTGAGATCAGAAATGACTACACTAAAAAAGACAAGTATTCCCATATGTAATGGTGACTTTATGTGACTATTTTGATATAAATCTATTTGAGAGGGGATCTTCCATTTGTAATTATTGAAGTAGTTTATGAATTAGCACAATTTTATTTGGGCAAGAACCAGATTCACTTTGACTTTCATGCAATTACCATTGTATTCTTGCTTTAGCTGTTAATTCCGTCATATACAAGTGTGTGTGTGTGAAATTTCTTGCACTAATGAAGTGATGCCATAATTAACACATTTATTGTGAAATGTTAAAACATTCTTTGTTAGTTTTGCTGCAACAGATTAATGTAGCTACCCTTATGGAATTAAAGTCAAAAATTCACAAGAGATTCAGTATTGTACATGTTCTTCCATGCTCTGCTTCCTCTACTTGTCTGTTAATTTTTAAAATAAAGACCATTAGTAATTGCTATATTAATAAAACAAGATTCAGAAACTTTAATAATGTAAATTGCATTTGTTTTGAGAGTCTGGGGGTGGGAGGGACATGAAACAATTAGATGCTTGTCAGCCAGTATTTTACTTTTGCAGTAAACTTCACAGACAATTTTGGCACAGTCTGATACTAGAAAGGAAAGAATATTTGAGTTGTAAGGCTGCTTCCAGATGGAGTTAAACAACTCTATTCCCAGAAAATGAAAACTTTACTTGAATATTGTAGCGGTAATCTCTTCACGCAAGTTATCATATACATTTTTGTTACAAGTAAATATTTACAAGAACTGAATTCTGAATGCAGTGCATTTTCCCCCTTGTGCAGGAAATTGAAGCCTATATGGGATACACACAGAATTTTAAAGAATGTGCCTGATAGAACATTATGGATAAAATAGTAGCTTGAGTCTTACTTATATATAAAAGCAAACCCATTGAAATCAATGGAACATATAAAACACAAAGTTAAATTATGTTATGGCTAAATGTGGATCAAATCAAGTGTCAGACTAAAGCTGCCTCTTGAAAACATGCTGTGAACAAACAAGAAAGCAAAAATACACATGCAAAAAGGTTTTTGAGCCAACCCATGAACAATAAGTTTAATAGTTTTCAGCAGACCATAGCTTTCTAGAAGCTCCACTGTCTCATCTAGTTGAAGATGGACATACAGTAAACACAATAATATATGATACAACCCATCACAACTGGATTAAAAAAATACACAAAATATAATACATAAAAATGGTTTTACATTGTGGACTGACAGAGCTCTAAAAAATGGTGACCATAACCCTGGTAGGTTTTACAAAGTCTTTAAAAAAATAAAACAGTACTTCATGTGAAATTCATAAATACACAGGATGTGGGGGAGAGTTGGTTGTTGAGATTTGTGGTATATCCAACTAAGAAACATTCATGAAGCATTCCTAACATTCTTTCCTTAAGCTTGCTGTCACTATCTGTGGATACCAAATAGGCATTTATAAATCAACCTGAAAGGTGAGGCCAAGGGTGAAGGGGAATCTGGGGAGAGGAAAGCTGAGGATAGAAAATCTAATAATATGGCATGGGAGGACTAGAAAGGAAGAGAAATGTAACAGTCCGGTTTAAGAGGAGGCCTATCTGAAAGGCTTTAGCTGATGATTGTCAATGTAATACAAGAGCCTGCATTTACATAAAGGTCTTTGTTGTTCTCCCCACATCTTTTTCAACAGAAGATTATTTTATTATACATGAGCTAATGAGAATAGGGAAAGTTTAATCTTAATTCCTAGAATTTTTCATTTAGGAATGAAAAATGCTACATATAAACCAACCAGCACTCCTGTCCTTATAGATGCTGATGGCTGAAACAAAAAGGTTCAACATCCCAGGCTCTATTGATTTTACCTTCTCCCATATTAGCTGTAATAGCTATTATTTGATACCAAGGATGCTGTACCTCTCTCCCCAAATGCTTAAGGAATCTCAAAACGTACCTGAATGTTAAAGCTGGCATTTATTATCCAGTCAATTCTTCCTAAGGATAACATTTAGGACCAAAGGTTGTGGCATCACAGTGACCAGTTTGCCCAAACAACACATGAAGTTGTGCTTCGAACATTCCATTTACCAAGGACAGTAGAACAGAATTAACATGAGGTGAGGAGAAAAGGAGAAGCATGATTTTCCACTTGGCATTGCTTGATAGAATTTTCAGCACATGTTGCTCATCTCTTCAGTACACAACGCGTTGCAAAATAAGGCACAGTTCTGAGCAAATTGTGACTTGGTTCTCTACAAATTCCATTTCTGTGTACCATTCCATTTGGGTGACCACCTTGGGAACTCCTTAATACAGAAAGGAGTGTTTGTTCTAACATTGTAATGGAGTTATCCAGAAGTTCTTGGGTAGAATCAATTACAATCAATTCATAGGGGGGGGGGAACCCCACAATCTTACTTGAATTTAAAACATCCTTCAAAGGGTTGGGAAATGACTCTGTCAGTTTTTCTTATGTTGCCACCTTGGAGTTGCATGTGTCACTCAACGACAGTTCAAAGGTTCTTAGGAACGTTCTTATTCTGCTGATCAAACACTGAATTAGGCAGTGCCTTTGTATCTGGTCCTTCCAGCAAAAGCTGACCATTCAGGTAGTGAAAAGGGTACTAGGTCAGTAATGTAGTGGTCATACAGGCCAATAGTGAAAATGAGGCCCACGTCAGTTATGAAAAACAGATCACAATTTTATGAAAACAAATCTACTATCTACCCACTCAGACAGACAGACACACAGATAGACAGACAGACAGTGGCAAAAACGACACACACACCCCCAGCACAAAACCCCTTGAAAAAAGAAGGAATAACCAATGTTAAGGCAGAAGTTTAACCTGAATATTACGACCCAGTGCCATGAACTAAATTCACAACTCATCTGTTTTAACATTTTTTTATTCTGAAATTTCCCATCTACTTTTCACAGTCTCTTTGGGGGCTCCCTTCTGTACATGCTAATAATACTATGGGGAAAATAACATTTCATTGTGATGAAATGTCTCCTTGCAGCACCTTAAAAAAAACAACAACCCTCCATTTAAAGTGGGACAGATACCCAAGCATGAAAATAGTGGCAGGCTTTGACCTGTGCGTTCCAAATCGTTCTAGAAAGGAGTAATCTCCTGTAGTCCCTTTTCCAACAATCACATCTTGCCTTGTAGTGCGCCCCTTTCCCAAGTACCTGCTTGGGAGTTCCTCCATCAGAATTCTACTGTCAATGGTCTAGGGGTTAGTCTTGCTGGATTGATCAGAAGGAATTGGACAAGAAGAGGTGCTTCTTTGTTTAAGTAAAAAACCCGTAGGATAAGATAGCAAAAGCTCAGTGATAGAGACTCAATGGTAGGGACAGGCAAAAATCATACATTCTGTTAAACCCTCTACTACTCAAAACTACATGCTAATAATTAGACAGAGTATAGTTGAAAGTTATGGGCCTGGAGATGCCATGCATGATGATCTTGACGTTATTTCTGTAACATAATTCCTAAAAGCACCCATCTAAATTAGAAGGCAACTAGGTTAAACTCTACGTTTAAAATCAGAGGCCTGTGCTTAGACTTAAATGTCAGCATTTTCAGCAAGAAGCAATACCGCTTTCAAGTGACTTGGGACTGCATTTCGCCTTTCAGTATCTCCTTAATTATATTTGATACTAGCAAACCCTGCAAAGATTTGCTATGGAAAGTTATATAATACTGAGGGGGGGGGGGGGATGTACCTACATCATTAGATTCTGCCCTTTTTTCTGTGACTAGCACAGAAGCAGAAGAGAAATTAATACCTCACCAGAATAATGCTTAGGCAGCAAGAACTTTGGTCTGTGCTTTTCCCATAATGTTTTTTTGGCAAGGCAAATGTAAAAACAAAGAGAAATAGCTTCTTAGGTGAGTTGTTAAATTCCCACAGACATATGGAAATATGTCCAAATTACTCAGCCTTAGCCAGCCCAAATATTTCCCTAGACCATTATACTAATGTTTCTCAACCTTGGTAACTTTTAAGATGTGTGGACTTCAGCTCCCATAATTCCCCAGCCAGCTTCCCACAAAATCTGAAAAAGTTGTAAAGGTTGAAAGGCGCTGCCTTAAACAGCTATCTCACAATCTCCCTAGTCAGACTGTTAATTTCATGATTACCTGATCTGCTTTCCTCCCAGTGCCCTCCTTCTTCGAATACATACTCTAATTCATAATATCCCACAAATACTTTTAAGACCCTCTTTTGCTTGCTGGGGTTCTCGTTCTTTTTTTTCCAAATCAGCCAGTCAGTCAGTCAGTCAGTCAGTCAGTCGATCAGTCTCTCTCTCTCTCTCTTCCTTGCATATTCATGCCCTTGCCTTCTTCCCCTCCCCCAATCTCATACTATTATTATTCATTTCTTCTAGTCAAGCATCTGGGACAAAATTGCCACACTTTTTGTCATAATCATCAGCAGAAGCCTTCCACCAGCTTCTCAGCTTGGGTGGGGAGGTGGGACAATGCAGTAATCCTGCATTTAAAATGCCCAGGGTATTGAGGGAATAAAGTTATTTCCTTATAATTAACCAACAACTCCCCATGTTGTCCCAACTCCCTATGTTGGCACTACACACAGACTGAATCAAGAGATTTTTTTTTAAAAAAATCATCATCTTCCTTAGGGACTAGATCAATTCAAAGGCAGCATCAGCTTTCCCAACCTTTCTTAGAACAAGCATCTTCAGCCTGCCCATGTTAATTGTTCTCAGCAGATCAAAGCCACTAGGACAGAATCTGGAATTTGGCATGGAAAACATAGGCACATTTGGATATTAACAAGAGTCTTGTTTCACCAGATGCTGTTAGCATTCTGTTGCTGGAAAGGCATCAAGAGGTACCAGATTTTGGCACCAACATCTCCTGAAATATTGATGACCTAGCCCCCAAGATCAGTTCTTCCTGCTGCCTCCAGATACAATTCTCCTTTCACTTTATCCTTTCTTGTAATGCTTTTTTTCTGTTTGTTTAAAATGTTCCTAAGTAGAAAACATCTGTGATTGTGAAAGTCATTTTTTTTTTGGCATTTTTTTTCTTTGTTCATTTTCAAAGGATGTGTGTCAAGGCATCCTATAGAGGTGGCTTCTCTGACAAGACTTCTCTTTCCTCCCTCTTCTTTAAATTGTCCAGTCAACCCAGAGGGGCCTTTAGTCTTTGACCAACTTGTACACATGATGCTGAGCTCCATGCTCACTGGTTGATACCTCAAAAACAAACGCTATGCAAAGTAATGTTTCCTGGGTATCTCTGTTTGTAACAACCTAGTTAGAAAAGAAACACACACAGGGAGATCAGAGAAAGTCAAACCGAATGAAAAAGTCAAGTTACAGATGCAGAGAAAGGGCAACATATTTTGCATAAAAAACGACCACTGAAATTTATGCAGGAATTCCTCTATCCAACTCAATAAATTTAGATCAAGTTAGAGAACGCAATTTAAATGATGGCATTAGGATGATGTTTTCCACAATTTTACTAGACACTTATTTCTTATTTATGGGATCTCATGCCCTTACAGCGCCATTTTGGGTTGACAGGAACTTTTATTTGGGTTTCATGTTTTCTTATGAACTGCTTAAGGCTTAATGTATATGGAAAAGCAGTAAACAGATACTACAGTATAGCGGAACCATAATTATCCCTACTAACTAGTCAATTTCCTGAACTGTTATCCATTTGGGACTGTGTATGAGTAGCTGTTTTATTTTAGGAATTGTTGCCTGAGTTTACTTTTTTTTCCTTTTTCCTGCCTGTCTTTTTCTCTTTTGAATGAAATTTTTAGATTGTAAGCTCACAGGCAGAGGCTGTTTTTTTTTAAACTGATTTTGAAAATCAGTAAAAAAGAAAAAGGTATGGGTGGATGAGAAGTAATATAATTCACAGAACAATCATGAGTTGCAGAGCTAGTGACTTTCATCAGATTAGCTATCCTATAAACAGAGGCACACCTGCACTTTAAATGAGCAAAAATCCAGGAAAAAAACTAAAAGGATTTGTTACCAATAAATTCATAACATCCTGTTTCAAACAGAGAAAAGTGTTTCAGAACATATTAAGAGGTGCTATCAGAGGTCATGGGACTACTCCATCATGTTTTGAATCTCAACGGCTGCATAGTCCTAGGAAGTAATCATGTAACTTGCCAATCATTAAGCCATCCTTTTTTTAAAACAAAAAATAAATAATGAGCACTAAAAGAAGACAAATCTGAGAGGAAAGGAATGAAACTATTATACTGGTAGTCCTTGACTTATAACTGTAATGGAGCCTGCCTGTTACAGTCATAAGCTGTGACAGTCATAAAATGGGTCACCCACACGGCTGACCTAATTTTACAATCTTTTTGGTGGTGGCTATTAAGCAAACATGGTGGTTGTATAGTGAATGCCATGGCCATTAAACAACTCATTGCACACTGTATTTTTGCTGAAAAGTGGAAGTAAACACCAGTTTTCAACAAAAAACATAGTAAATTGGAGTCATGTAAAATATAGTCAAGGACTAGCTGTAAGCCAAGAACAAACCACTCTGATTCCCTAGAGAATTTAATTAATCTTGATGGGCTTCTTGTCCTTTTATAAAGATTAGTTTTAGTATCTGGGCAGCAATAATACTGAAATGATTAAGTAATTTACTGAGCATCTGTGAGAAATGAAGGGGCCAGCTAGAAATCAAAACAGAAGGAAAGAGGAAAGAGATTCTTTACCTGTAGGATGGTGAAATTCTCCAGGACACTATTCATCATGTATTTTTCTGGAAGATGTTTCAGTTTATGGATGAAGTTGATCATGTACTCGCACATAGGAGATCGATGGATCCGATACACACATCTTCCATTCTCCATCCGAGCAAATTCAGTCTGTAGAAAGACATGTAGAGATCGTGTAAAGCTATCAACGTTGAATCTGTTGAGTTTGGCAAAGATAATCAAATGGATTATTTGTTTGATCCCCATAGAGAAAGCATAGGACTCACCTCCACCTTTTCAACAACTTGTTTTCCAAAGGAGCACACCTTAGTGGAGACTGTGATGGTCATGTTTTCAGCACTGCTATATTGACTGCTTACGCCATAAAAAGCACCAGGACCATCCTGTATAGTGCTATTCAGATCCGCCTAGAATAGAGTAAGAGGTTCATGCAAATTAAACATGGATTAGAATGACTTACTGGCTCAGAATAGCGATCTAATTCATGCTAGTTAAAAGAGCATGTTGATCAGTTGGACAGTGGAAAAAGCAGCTGAGGTCCAAGCATCTTTCACCCAAATATAGATGTCATATCTACCTAGTCTATAAAAGGAATAAAACCATAGCCAAATTAAGATTATTTGATACTGCTTTGATAAGGTATCTTCTTCTATCTATCTGTACAACACCCCCCCAATTATATCAGCCTTCTTTAATGCTGGATGCTAGTTATGGAAATTGGTCCAACTTCCTGGAAGACTGAGACTGGAAAAAGCTTATTACCGGAAGAAGCTAAGAAGAATAGCAAGATTGTCTGCTATATTATCATGTAAAGAAATACTTAATAATCAGAGACCTTGCTTAACTTCAACCTGCATGAAGTTCTTACCCAAAACTTGACAAGGAAAAACGAGTTCTGGGGTCCTCTCTCATAGAGTTCTTTCAGGCCACCTTTTTTCTCAGGAAACTTGTCATAAATCTGGCGTATGTCCACGGCTTCCAGGAGTGGGTCGCTGTATGAGGGGTTCGTCTGTCCGATATGCACAAAAAGGTGTTTGCTATACTGTAATCGGAAAGAGAGCAGATGGTATCATTGTTCACTATTGAAACATTGCCCAAAAAAAAAAAAGAAAAAAGAGAGGATACCCTTGATAAATTTGCCCTGGATGACACAAGACTTTTTTTTGCCAATTGCTACCCTCTGAGCAAAAGCAGATGAAAAGTAGCCATAGTAACATTTATATTTCACAAACCAGTAAAGAGAATTCGGAACTCAACTTCTGGGCATCACTTTTTAAAAAGACCAGATAAATAAATGGAAGCTCAGATACTTTGTGAGCATAAAATTATGATACAAATCTCTCAGGATACCGCTAGAGCGAAAACTCAATACTCTGGATCTTGATGCAATCGACCAAATTAATGTGTGTGTTATGCCACTTGCATAATAAAGCCACCACAGAAATTGGGATGGGGTGGGAATAACAGGTGCCCCTCAGATAGTCTTAAAAATGGCACTTCGTTGCATTCTGTAGGATAAAGCAAGATCTATCATTCTCTCCTCCCTCCTGTATGAATGACAGTACCAAATTTCTTCTCTGAAGAGTTACCGTTTCAGGGTCACGCTGTACTTCCATGAATGCTGAATACTCAAGGAGCCGCAACTTGGCAGAGGCAATCGTTCGGTCCTGCCAGACTGGCACAGCTGAGGCAGAAGGTGGAAGAGGAGCCAAGGGCTCATAGCCTAGAAGAATGGGAAGGCAAAACATTCTTGAACATTTTAGAACTAAATTTTGGGTGCAGAAAAGTATGGACAAAATAATCTTTAAGCACTGAGAAGAACAAGGCCAGTTTAATTCAGTTGGGTTCATTTGTCAATCTTTCCAGGCAATTTGAGACTGTTCCCTTCATTGTTATTCTGATTACAATAATATTGCATTACATTATATTCCCTAAAATCAGATTTTTTTTTATTTCTGGGCTTTCTATGGACATAGGAGATAGCAATATGAAACACATTATCTCTTAAAAGATGAAGTGGCCATCATTGGACCTTTCTATTCTGGACAATTAGCATTCAGTTTGTTCGGGAAGGTAATAGAGAAGTTCTTTCTATTATATGCTGCCATCTTGTGGGATGGAGGAAGCATGTCTTCTCTTTGCTGCCCTTTCCCTCTAGACAAGCAGTCCCCAAAAGATATGAATGGCCTCCATGTTTTGGGGGTTCCAGAAAGTCTTTAAAATCTGCTGTTATCCCAAGCCTGGGGTAAATGGGTTTACTGATGTATTTGTGAGAGTTCTGTTGTATCTATACATTTTATCGTTTTGGTTGTTTTAGTTTAAGCTGCCTGTTTATGTGTCTGCAATTGTTAATTGTTTTTATTATTAATCAATTGTATAAGACACCAGAATCCAACAAGATGAGCAGCCATAACAAATCTAATAAATTAAATTAAGGGAAGGTTGTTCATGAACAAAGTAGAGGTATTGATTAGAAATCTCAGACTTAAGGAAAAACATGAAGAGCACTATGAATTAGATAACTTCCCTGTACAAAACAGAACTTGAATTCTCGCTTACTGCTATAATAATTCAAAAAGTCAGTGTTCTGCTTTTATTTAGTTCTTGGAGGAACACAGAACACAGCAGGGGTGGGATTCAACTGTTGTTACTGCTGGTTCGGTAATTACATTTTGCGTGCGCATGTAATACACGATATGCTGTGCCGCCCGGACAGCTGAAAAGTGCTGTGCGCGGGTGCGCAGCATTTGAAAAACTGCTTTTTTGCTGCTTTTTCAACCTCAGCTGTGCCGCACAAAGCAGCTGAGGTTGAAAAAGCAAGAAATAAAGGTCAGTTAACAGCCTGGGCAGGCGGGTGGGTCAAACAACAGCAGACACAGAACCAGTTTGGTGTCTGCTGCTCTTAAGAGCTACCGGTTCTATAGAACTGGGCAGAACCGGTAGCATCCCACCCTGCTGCAGAGCAAACCAGAAGAGTCTTTTCCGTGAATCCAAGAGCTTCTGGATCAGGGTCTCAACCTTAGCAACTTTAACACTCAGGACTTTAACTCCCAGAATTCCTCAGCAGGAAATAAAGGTCAGTTAACAGCCTGGGCATGCGGGTGAGTCAACAGCAGCAGACACAGAACCGGTTCTGTGTCTGCTGCTCTTCAGAGCTACCGGTTCTATAGAGCCGGGCAGAACTGGTAGCATCCCAGTTGCATATTCTATGGTCCACCCCTGGAACAAGGTTGGAAGGAAATTTGGAGGTCTTCTAGTTCCAACACTCTGCTTGAGCAAAAGACCTTATACCCTTCAGGACAAATCATGTCACCCCTAGTCCCTCTTCATTGGACTACAGATACCTAGTTCTCTCAACCATTCATTATATGGTATAGCCTCCAGACCTCTTATCTTTATTGCATCTTTGTACTCTTTTGAGGGTGTCAGCATCTTTTTTTTAAAATCAGAACCAGACTCAATATTCTAAGTGTGGTCTTACCAGTGCAGTATAAAGCAGCACCATCACGTTAAGTAATCTTCATACTATCCCTCTCTTGATGTAGCCTAGGACTACATTGATTTTTTTGGCCGCTGTAGTACATTGCTGGCTCATACTTAAGTTGTAGTCCATTAGGACACCAAATCCCTCTCAGGTACAACCTATTGAGCCAGGTATAACCTATTCTATACCTGTACATTTGGGTTTTCTCATCTAAGTGTAGGACCTACTGTTCTCACTACTGAAGTGCATTTTATTAGATAAGGCCCAGTGTTCAAGTCTGTCAAGATCCTCCTGAAATTTGAGTTTATCTTCCAAAGTGTTAGCTATTCCTCCTAGCTTTGTGTCATCTGAAAATTTAATGAGCTCCCCTTCTATCTCCACATATAGATCATTTATGAAAATGTTGAAGAGTCCTGAGTCTAAGACAGAACCCCAAGGTACTCCCTGTATGGAATGTTCTAAGAATCTTAACATCTTAATTAAGTATTAAATAAAATAAATTAACTTTTTTTGTTGAATTGCATTACTTCCTGCTCTCAACCAGTTCATATATCCCATTTCACAGAAGAGTATCTATAGAACAAAACCAAGACATCAAAGTGCAACCTAGAGAAGTAGTATTAAGACATACATAATAGGAAGCTTGTGTTCCAGCTGTCAGAACATAATTTTGGTCAAAGACTGAGAGTAATAGCCCTAAAGCAGTAATTCTGTAGTTTCTCTACTTACTAGCTCAGCATTCCTTCAACATCAATTTGATTTTAGTGCAAAAAGCCCTGTTTCCATATGTATAAGTATATTACAAATGTCACTGTGAACATATTGTCTTACATGCTGATTCTGCTTTTATTTTGCCTGCAGGTAAGCGAACTGAGGACAATCAAAAATTTATTTTAGAGAATATGTAAGTTAGATGAGCAGCCTGCATTCATAAGCTGTATATAAATTACAAAATACACAGGCTAGTGGCACTACCATTTTCATTAAGATGATAATTACTCCAATTAAATTCACTATTGCAGTTGGTTTAAAAAAAAAAGAGTTCTTGAGAGCAGCAATGGGAGAAGATAGCTATACCGTGTAAACAAATACTTGAACCACATGCAGATGGTGGCAAAGGAGACAGGGGACGAGAGAAAAAATAGTTTTGCATAGTTGAGCATCAAGAGGGTAAATTGGAGAAATCAAGTGAGACAAACCACTTACTGGCTAGTGATGGAGGCATAGGTGGCTGAATGGGGTAGGCTGGTTGTGCAAAAGGTTTAATGCTGAAAAACAAAATAACATCAAATTATTTGGACAAGCCTTCCTCTAACCTGCATATCTCAGGTACAAGCTTTATTCTGAATACCAAATGCTAGGCAAAACGAGCAATAGCAGAAGGGGCAAGGATGAGGCAAATGATGAAATGTGTGATGGTATCATAATATAAATATCATGGATTACATATTTACATCAGATATTGGGGTACGGGTGTAAAATTGCAGCATTTACGTGATGATGTCTTTGTCATCATTGGGATTTGCTGCCTATTGGACTGGGCAGAAAGATGCTAGCTCATTCATATAGTTGGGTTTCTTAAAGTCACTGGCCAGTCAATGTGGAAGCACAGTGCTGGACCTGATGGGTCTTTTTGATGTGATCCAGCATAATCCTGAATTTCTGGAATTATATGTCTAAATGCACTGACTTTCCAGTACTTTTATATCATATCATAAATAAATGTAATACAGTTGATAAGGAAATATCGGTGGACTTTGCTGGGGCAGGGTTTCTTAAGTGGAACATTATTTAAACAATGGAAGAGTTCACACAATGTCTTCCACATTTGAGTTGCAGCAATCTCTGTGTGCAACTGGAAACTAAAATTCAATTATTCCGGTTTAGAAAAATAGTAACAAATTTGTTTGAAAAACATAATCTTGCATCAGCATTAAAAAAATGTACCATTAGCATACAGTTCAAACACCTACTCTACGAAAGTCTTGTTCAAGACTATCTCATCCCACCCTACTTACTCCTGAGAAGATCCAGACTGTCCTGGGATAGGCCCACTCCAAAACTGAGAAAGCAAAAAGAACAGAAAACATGAAGTCAAAGATATTCTCAATAGCTGATGCCATCACTCAATGATGTTAACGTTTATAACCAAACCTTGGATAACAGCATGTTAAGGGGGAATATTTATACACTTTCTTTAAAATAGTTTGAAACTTCTGACACCAGCAGACAGATGAAAACTGGGGCTACATCAGTGGGGTGCTCTACACAAAGCCAGAGCATTTTCTTAATGTTAGTAAATAATAGTTAGATAGAGGTAGGCCAACTGTGAAAGAATTAGTGGCTGTAACTGAGCTTCTGGATCTTTGGAAGAATCTTAGGAGCCCATCTGTTGGTTTAGCACCATCACTGAAGAAAATGAGGCTGGAAACTTATATCCATTTTGAGGGGATGTTGGGAGAAGGGATGAGAATGGAGGGGAGGCTTTTGAGGGGCAAACCCGTAAAATTCCCAGTCTCAAAATTGCCATAGGTAGTCCTTGGGTAATGACCATTTATTCAGCAACTGTCAGAAGTTAGGATTCCCATAGTCACATGATCATGATCCTATGATGGTTGCAGTGTCCTGTGGTCACGTGATCAACATTTACAATCTTCCCTGCCAGCTTCCCACAAGCAAAATGAATGGGGAAGCCTGAAGGGAAAAATCACAAGTCATTCCAGTAAATAACTCCCACTCCTGCTGTTTTTTCTCCTGGGGAATCTGGCTATGGAGTATAAGATCCCAGGGATCCCGTACTACCCTATAGCATGTGCCCACCTGCAGTCTGTAGTGCATGCCCAATTACCCAGCTGTATTTGTGTGGTGATGCCTACCGACTAATGCTCCTGCACCGGCAGCAGCTATCCCCGGCCCACCATCATGCTTGCAAGCCACCCAGAACTTCCTTGCTTAGTGATTAAACATGGCACTTGAGTTTAAAAAAGCAGAGATGGATTAGTTAATGCAGGCTAGGATAAAATACCTAACATGTTTCCAATAAGCCAAGAGCATCTCTCCTGGGAATCCTTTCTGCTTATGTCACTACATCCCCATGTGGGACATTTCTTACCCTGGGAGCGGCAGAGAAGACAGCCTGAGGGAGTGGAGGAGGAGGACTCAGCTTGTTCTGCAGGACACTGGCAGATACAATCTGTGCTGAAGACATGGAAGCCATACTCTGCAAAGCCTTGTCCTTTGAGACTTGATCCTTCAAAATAGGATAAAAATGAAACAGAAGGAGGGCTTGCTAATCCATACATAGAGAGCGCGCTAAAATAAGAAACCACCTGAAATTAAGGGATAGCTTTTATAGTATATGTTAGTTTTCTCTCTGAGCTTCAACTACCGTACGCTAACTATAAACCATTCATCCAAGTTGCTTTTGAAAAGTAATAAGATAGTTGCCACTACTTTGAGAAAGCTGATTCTCAAGGAATCATGTTCATCGGAGCCAGTCAAACTCTTTGGTTCTGTACAACTTAAGCAGAGCCACAGAAGCAGGCCCACAGGGCACCTTCTTAACGTAATGTTAAAATCCTCCAAACAGCAGCTTCTAATTTTCTCTTTCTAGCAGTATCAGAAATCATTTCACATTTCACTGGGGTTAAGGACTTTTTGAAATCTTGTCGGGACCTATATACAATATCTAAAAGAAATAGAATAAAGAGAGGTCTGGATGCTACTTACCAGGTTCATAGCCTGCATGAAGGGAAAAAGAAAAAGAGAAATATGATTAGAACCTAGATATGGGTGAAGGCTGAGGAAAATCTGCATAATATCTATGATCATAATAGATTTCAAGGTATTGCGATAATCTAGCTTTATTTTGTCCCAAAGGTGCTTTTTAAAAAGGCACCTGGACTTTGGTTTTCCTCAGGTCTCAAAGTTCTTCAGTTTCTTGGGTGAGAAGCAAACCATCTTCAAGGAAAAACAAAATCCAGTTGCCTTTTGAAAAAGCACTTTTGGGATAACCGTGACCTGGATGACTGAGAATCTCCACAGACTTTTACTTTGTAAATAAATTAAACTTGAGAAAATGTAAATAAATTAAACTTGAGAAAGGCCAATTTCCAATGTATCCTACTTCACAGAATCCTGGGAACTCTGGCTAAAAGGGAATGGGTGAAAAATTCCACCTTGCGGGATGCTGATCTCAGTGGATGCGTTCTTCGTGTTCACAGGTGAAGTGAACAATAAGCAATTTTTTTAAGTCAAAAAATTGAGCAGGATTTCCAGTTTTGCTCTTCTGCAAATTAGTCTAGGTCTATGGATGGATAGTAATACTGTTTAGACAGATGCAAAAGAAAAACAATGCTCAAGATTCTCTTCTATCACGTCCTTGCACGATTATACAGAAAAGATAAATTAGGACTGCAATAGTCTGGATGACCACTAGATGGCAGCATAAACATATAGAAAACTTATCCAGGATTTTTACAGGCCATATATGCTTAAGTACTGCAGCACTGAACTATAGAAATAATCATAAATTTTATGCTATATATTAAAGAATAGCAATGTATTCTAACATTAATATTTAGTATTTTTAAGAATACACTGCTTGCATGCAGACAATTGTGGGAATCATTAGATCTTCTGCATTGTTTTTATATTTTCTTTGTCTCTATCCTTAAAGTTTAAAGACTAACTGACTGTGAAGCCATTTCTCCTTTCAGTCACATCTTTTAAAGATGCCATGGAACATCTTTAGAATCCAGAACTGAAGCTGAGAGAAGTTTATCAATACTGGACCACTCTCAAATTCTCAATTCTGAAATTGCAAGGACCAAATTAAAGATCACGTCAAGTAGATCCCAATGTCGTAAATTCAGCTACAAAAGGAGGGTTTATTTTCTGAGTATTCTCCCTCACCCCAAGGCACAAGTTGTTAGTAGTGGTACCTAATGAGTTGGCTAATTCCTGAAAAGGTCATTTTGTCATGAAGTAGAATATATACAGGGCTTCATTGTTAATTGCTTTGTAAATCCTGTTGCAAAATGAATATACTTTTTGTTCATCCTATAACGCTTCAAAACAAATCAGAAATGCAGTATTGTAGACAACTATCTATTAAAGCAGGCTACAAAAGCCCTGTTTTGGGCATAAGAACACACACACACAGCCCCAGTTACGGGCATACAGAGGCACATGCAGGAGCAACATGGCTTAGCAATGTGACTGCACTGCTGCACACGTAAGGTCCAGCATTTCCTTCCCAGTATCCTCCTTATATCAACATTAAAGTACCAGCAACAACAGGATTAATTTGGGCATGCATCCTGTAAAAAAGCTGTCAAGTATCCCTCAAACCTAAAGGTTACAACAGCAATTTTTAAAAACCAACGAAGATACCAAATCTATAGTTTGATATGTATCCAAAAGTTTAAATAATAACTTCAAAAGAGCGTTCATAGGTGATTTAATCACCAGTCTCTGTTCATTCTCACTTATCTTTTGTGCAAGGAGCTTCAATTGGGGTATGAATACTCTTCCCATTTATTCTTACAATAACCTTGGGAGGCAGGTCAGGTACACTGTGTACATACACAGCTTGTCTTCTAATGAACCACCCAGCATACCCACTCACAAGCCAATTGCAGCTGAGTTCAGTATAACTTACTGCCACAGATGCCAGTATAACATCAAATTTCAACTTGAGGAATAATTTGAAAATGGATCTTTCCTGGTTTTACTTGGACACATGACCCACCTGGGAAGAGGTTTTGCCACTGGCAACAACATTCACAGCAAGTATCATAGAATAAAAGAGTTGGAAGGGACTTTGACGGTCAATCTAGTCCAACCTACTGCTGAAGCAGGAGAGTCTATTCCAAATATTAGCCTCTACCTAGGATTGAACTCCCAGCCTCCTGATTGTGAGGCAACAAAGTGAGCTCTAGGCCACCAGAGCGGGCATCAGCTAAGGCTTACTCTGAATACAGAGCTGAAAAGGGAAATTTGCCCCTTTCTTGCTTACAAATAAGAAAAAAGATGTGCTGTACACAGTGGCTTTTCTAGAGTATTTGACAAAAATATTTGTTGACATCAGTTGACTAGCCTGTCAAACTCATTTCTGGGGTAATGTATTTTCTAACTTTTGTGGAAGATTTCCTACAGGGTCAGAATGACGATAAACATGCTCTAGAATTATATTGAATTACTGCATACAAGTCATTTGTACATCTTTGTTATTCTTCTGTGCCAGTCTTCAACTGGAAGTATTTACTGAATTCTATGAAAACCTGGGCTTTGACAATAAATATAGGCAATGTAGTCTGTTTGTAAATAGTGAAGCTTTTCTTTCTTTTTGAGTCAAAAGATGAGGAGACAACCATTGACAACTTTCCCAATCCTATTAAAATATATTTATTCTACCTTGGGGAATCTAGAAAGGGAGAGAGAGGCAATTTTGTAATTTTTCATTTCTTTCCAAGGCATACATTCACCAGCAAAAATGAAAAGATAATCCAGATCACTTTAGAATATTCTCTGGCTTCCTTTAGAGCCACCCCACTCTCCGTGCTCCATCTTCAGACATTTTATTCAGCAAATCACAATACACAGAACACACAGAGGGAAAGGGATCAAGTTAGTCAATCTCCAGTTCCAGAATAAGGAGAAAAAAGCCAACCACAGAAGAAAAGGAAAGCAATCACAGGATAAAGCTCTCCAGTTGCATCCTTGCCCAGTTTCCTTAGTTCCTGGTTTCGTGAACTTGTTCTACATATCCTGATTCACCCACAGCTGTCTTATGTTCCTTTCTGGTTCTGTGTGCCTCAGTTGCAACCACTGCATAGGTCTCCTTGCCAAATAACTTATTAGATTCTTAAACGCATCACACAATAGTTTTCAAAAGAGAGCTAGAATAATGACTGTTTCATTTGTTTCTGTACCTATGGTAAAAAGGAAATTAACTTAAGCCTAACCCACTCACAGTAATAACTTAATAATTAAATTCAAACTAATAACTTAACAACCACATATTGTCATTATAGATAATTGTTATATAATTAATAATAATAGTATGGCTCAACGCTCCCTCCAATTTAACATTAACATGCAATTGCTGCTTAAGATCATCTACTTTTTGGAGTTAGGCATCATCAGTATGCAGATATGCTTAACAGAGTGAAGAGAGTGGCTTATGCTCTTTGTCATTTCATGACTGGATCACTGCAGTGTATTTTCTACTTGGAGATGTCCACCTAGAAGCAACAGTTGGTCCAGAATAGAGATAGCCCTCAACGTACAACCACAATTGAGCCGCAAATTTCGATGTTAAGTGACACATTCATTAAGTGAGTTTTGCCCCATTTTATGACCTCTCTTGCTCTGGTTGTTAAGTGAATCACTGCAGTTGTTACGTTAGTGACAGGGTTGTTAACGAAATCTGGCTTCCCCAATTGACTTTGTCGGTCAAAAGGACACAAAAGGGGAATCACATGACCCAGGGACTGTTTTTCACACTTAATCACCTTTGCAGCATCCCCATGGGTCACATGATCAAAATCCAGGCACTTGGCAACTGGCATGTATTTATGACAGTTGAAGTGTCCTGGGGTCTTGGGATCCGCTTTCGCAACCTTCGGATGAGCGAAGACAACGGGGAAGCCAGATTCACGTAACAACTCAACAATTGCAGTTATCCAGTTAACAATATGGGAAGAAATGTTATAAAATGGGGCAACACTCACTAAACAACTATCTCGCCTAGCAACAGAAATTTTGGGCTCAGTGGTGGTTGAAAGTTGAGGATTACCTATGTGCGATTGTCACATCACTTCATAGGCCATTATTTATTCTATATAGGTAGCTTTGTTAAAACTTTTAGGGTTATATAATTAAGAGATCAGATGAAGGCATATTAACAAATGTCACCTGATATGATTAAGTAGCAACACTAGGGGTTTATGGAAAAACAACAGCCAGCGGTTGAAGGTCCAATCTGGAAAGTTCTTACTGGAAGTTTACTCTCCTGTTTTTTCCACTGACCTGACACAAAATGAATTGTTTTATATCACAGCCCTATTCAAATCCTGCCACATAAAGATATTCCATGTCATTTACCAAGCATCTCTCTCTCTCTCTCTCTCTCTCTCTCTCTTTTCCAAATTTTCTAGCTTTGATCTGATCCCAGGATCAAAGGGAAAGGGGCAAGGACATAAAAGGAACAGAGTGGCAATAACAGAATGCAGTATGTTAGCTGCAGCATGGCCATGGCTTAAAGGTGAGAAAGCTGGGGAAGCGCGTACCTTCAGCTTGGACTGAATCTCACGAGATTTCCGTCTGGCTAGAACCTGCAAGTGGCTAGAGACCTGCAGAGAGAAAAGCAGAAGGAGAGGGGGAAAAACAGCAGAGCCGTCAACCAGAGAAAAGGAGAGGAAGGCGAGGGGGCTGCCCATGCTCACATACCATGGATGCATGGGCAGGGTCTCCAACGTACCTTTATGCCAACCTGGTACTCTCGCACCTTCTTCCGAGCTAGAACCTGTATATGGCTGGACACCTAGGCCCCGCCAAGTCATTCAAAAGGGAAAACACAAAAAGAATGAAGGTATGACCCCATATCGACAACAGTGCTTCAAGCACCCATGTGAAACACACTGGCCTCCTAAGCCAGTTGAAGTTCTGATGGAATAATATCAGCTTGCAGGGTAAACCGCAGTTCATGCTTACTGAAGGAATCAGTTGAAGAAAGTTGCTGTAATCTTGCTGAATGAAACATTTGGAAATACCATTTTTAGGTTTCTTGGCAGCAACAAGTACTCTCAATTTCAAATTTATTATTTCTCATGGCCTTCTACACATTATTAATCATACTGGCTTCAGAAACTACTCAAATTCTGATTTACAGGTATTTTGCTGCTTTGGACCCATCCATTCTCCTCAACTATGCAATCCCCTGCTTACTTATTTGATTTTTCTGAATCAGGTAACTGAACTGCCTTTCACACAATCAAAACTGTTTATGGGACTGTTCTTCAAAATATTAGTTCTTGATACTATAAATATTGATGCCTAGAAAATATGAAACATTTCTCAGATGTTTGCAAAACTGCTTTTAGGGAGCAAAACGGTAGACATGAGGTACTTCTTCTGAATAGAAATTAAATATGAGTTCATGGCTTTGAGAACTGATTTAATATTTTGGATAAAAATTCAATTTATGATTGATTATAACTGAGTAATGAAATAATCTTTTCAGGAAGTCATAACACATAGTTTTCCATTAACAAAATATTGAATATTATAGACAAAGACAGGTGAAGGAATTCATCGCCTAAAAGCTACATTAACTTTAATCTCTGTTAAAAACAATGAAAATGGCTTTTTTCTCACTCTATATATATATATTACTTTTATTTTAAACTTTACACTTCTGTAAAGACACAGCTCTGTACAGAGCACATCTCCAATGATTGAGAGAGCTGATGAAATGCAATAAGCCAGGCAATAGGGGGGGAAAAACTCCAAAATAAATCTGTTCTGTTTTACAGTGACATACTTTGCAATCCACTCCAATCTCTTGGGACTGTTTGTAGTCCCATTAAATATGCTTAGAATTGTCTTATAAACCATTTCCTGGATATATATGATTTCAGTTTCAGCAGAAAGTCATAGACTGTTAGCTTTGGAGCTGAGAATCATATCTGTAAAGATAAACAGCTCAACATGAAAATGTGCTTTCAGACAGTGCAATAAAGATGCCTAGAGAAATCAGCACAGATGTGAGACTGGCATTTCCAATTTCAGTGTGCTGTGGAAGGACATAAACCACAGTTAAAATAGGAGGAATTGATTGGAACTCTATAAACAATCATTTTCCTAATCCAAATTAATATGTCACACACTGCAATCTAGCATAGCTAACAAGGAGTTGCATAAAGAATTCTGCTGCCCTCCACTAATTATTCTAAACCCTATTCTGAACCCTAATTATTCTAAAAGTTACTCCTATAGGTTTGAAGAGGAAGAAAGTGGAAACGAAAGTTAAACTGAAGTTTCATTCATGATATCTTTTACAACACACATGGCATGTCTGCTCTTTCTCTATTAATTTAAAAAATCAGCTAGAAGACCTTTGGATAGCTGTACACATGGTACATTCCCCACCCCAATTCTGTTTTTTTATACTGTATTTCAATTTTATTGAGATTGACCAGAATAATGGAAGTTTCTGATTCAATTAGGCAGACTTAGCAAGTAATAACAGTCAAGATCCAGTAGTCATTTTGAGATTGTCCACAATCTCTGTATGCAATCTCTGTATGCAATCTCATGTACAAGGAAGACCTACAGTCCAAGATTTGTTACTGTTTGTTCAAAATTTCTTACTGACATAAACACTCTTGGTATGCTAAACAGGTCTACTTCCCAGTTTTGTTATAGGATCAAATGATCCTTAAGTGTTCCCCAAATCTGTCACATTTAAAAGGAAGGTTCGCTAAAAGGCAGCGTCAATTTTTATTCTAAGAAACAGAATTTCCAAAGTTCAGCAGCTTCCAAATGTGTAGACTTCATCTCGAGAATATTCAGCAATAGCTGGCTGCAGAATTTGGAAAGTTGAAGGCCACACATCAGGATATCACCCATATTGGGAAAACTCTGACAAGCTATTTAGTAGCTAGAGCTGCCATTCTTAATTCCTAAACCTTAAATTATACAGTAAACCAAGTGTTTCTCAAACATAAATCCAGCTGTATGAAATCAAATGATTGAAGATGTTCTGCTTTTGTGTGTGTGTGAGATAAATAGTCGTCATCCATAGGAAACTTATGTTAAGAAAGATGAAACAGAAATCTCACAGCAGACCAGTAGCTGAGTCAAAATGAGAACTTAAAGACCACATATCTCCTTAGCATGACTTTTGTCAGTTAAGATATCCACCATGTAAGTTAACAGTACACCAGATCACAGCACTGAGCATGACAGATATAAAAAAACATGCATATATATATATATATATATATATATATATATATATATATATATATATATATATATATATTGTGTGTGTGTGTGTGTGTGTGTGTGTGTGTGTGTGTGTGTGTGTGTTTTCATAGATTATATATATGTATGTATACAGATTAGTATTTTTTTTCATTCTTCACACTTTTTAAAGGGAGAAGCACAAAATGCATTTTTACCTGTTTTCTAGTCCTTGTCTTCCCTGTCCGTAGCTTGATGTATCTTGCTATCAGTTCATTGCGTCCTAAAGCAGAAAAGGCAAATATGTAATGTGATGAATGCAGACCTTCTCTTGTCCCACTTCTTCTTAGAAATAAAAGGCTGCCCCTCTGAAAAATCTGGTCTACCTTCCTTACATCCTTCAAACTGACAAACAGCTGAACTCCTGCTCCTAACTCAGTGGTGACATTTTACCAGAAGATGGCACTAACGCAACTGTTCTCTTTTTGAACAAGATGGCCTGAAAAAAGCTCTGCTTGAAGCCCTGGTTGTTTATGCATTGAACCAGATGCATTGAACCAGATATCCACAGCAGTCCATAGTGTTGTGAAAAAAAGTTGGACACTCAGAAAACAATGCAAACACGGGACACACAGAGATGTAGCTAGGAAGTCATTGTTCCCTTTAAATAAATTATGGGATTTCCAAGGACCAGGATTTGTAGCCTAATCTGGGAACCCAGAATATTTCTTGCCCTATTCTGCCATGTTTAATTCAGCTCTCACAGGAAGATATGTGCATGCTTGGACCACCCCTCTCTCCTTCCTAGCTTCCGTGCATGACTCCAAAGAACTTTCATAATACAGAAGGAAAGAGGAGATTTAAAAAAAAGCTGTAAAATACAAAGGTATGGATGCTCAGAGCTTGAGATCTGATATACGACAGTCAACAGGATGTGCAACCTACTGGGATGTTTTAAGTGGCACTGGCTTCTGAAAAGAGCCCTTCCCAACCTCCTCTTTGTCCTAATTTGAAGCAGAAGAGCTTTTGCTCCACATTTTACAGTCCAGCTGTGGCCAATCTAAATTCAAACGTCAGAGCAGCTGGGAGCTTTCTTTTCCCTCATCTCCCTCCACTCCCCCCCCCCAACATGGAAGAAGAATAGTTTGGGGAAGCATGCCAGATTTATTTTGATGGACCAGATGGTATTGGCTAAAGCTGGCTGAAATGCCCTTGCAGCTAACTTAGAACAGAGAGAGACGGAGAAGTTCGAAGGCTGAAGCAAGTGTGGTTTTTCTGGCAAAGCCAGAGTCCTGTTTTCTTTTCAAGGGAAGCATTGATTTTCAGCCTTGGGGACAGAAGTCTCACATGAGGTCACATCGCAGTCCCTCAACCATGCCTCTTCTCTCCCCTCCCCTATCACCATAGTTTTTTTACAGACAAGACCAGGTGCTGCTCCCAGTCAAACTGTACCATGTGAGAGGGAAAGGGAAGGATGATACAGAATACTAGAGTAACAATACCATCATAAAAGCCATCTGGCTCAGTGCATATCCCTTGACATATGCAGTTCCTGACATTGATAAAAAAAAAATAACAGAAGACTAGCTCTATTTTATTTGGTGGTTGAGAAAGAAAGACAAAGTGGGACTACATGTAACTTAAGAATTAGTTCCCCCTTAGGAGTTGTGTGCATGCATACACATTTCTGTTGGGACCTATTCTACTCTTGTCATGTACAGTTCTGTGAAAAAGTATTTGCCCCTTTTACATTTTCTGATTCTTTTGCCACTGAATATTAGCATAGCTTAATGTTGGTTCTCTTAATATATGAAGGAAACCTAAATGAACAAATTGTTGGTGATATAAATGAAATTAAGCACTAAAGCCATCTAACGTGCAAAATGACAGTGTGGAAAAGAAAAGAATTGCCTTCTTGGATTTAATGACTGGTTGTACCATTTTAGCTGCAATAACTGCAATCAAATGCTTCCTGTAATTATCAGTCCCTCACATTGTTGTGTAGGAATTTGGAGCCATCCATCCATGGTTACTTGTATCAATTCAATAATATTTGGATGTTTTCTAGGTTAACTGTTTATTTCAGGCCCTGACATTATACTTCCATGGGGTTTTAAACCTGGCCATTCCAAAACTACATTTTTTCCCTACACAATGTTGTTTGTAAATCTGGGATCTCTCTTTCTTGCTGCATGTCCCACTTAAGAGGAGAAAGGGTTTAATTCTCTCCTGAAAAAAATGCTTTATCTAACATAATTCATGCTTCCTTCAACTATGACTAGTCATCAGGGTCTTAACAAGCAAAGTTATGCTCCTATCCACAAAATTGCTGTGTTTGGTATATAGCTTCTAACAATAAATCTCAGTGTTTTGTTTTTGCTAGATACAGTGTCATCCACAGAGCCACCAAACTCCACTTTTGAGTCATCTTTCCAAAGGTCCACTGGAACATCCACATACTTTTGGCAAGCCTAAGATCAACTTCACTGTTCTTCCTGGTCAGCCATGATTTCCACATTGCTTCTTTCCCATTTCTACCTAGTGCTTTTCTGGCTGTGAGATCATGAATGCTTACTTTTAGACAATACACGAAATGATTGCAGAACTCTGGATTATTTTATGTTGAACTTTTAAAGTGATTTTGACAGGACAGCTACTATGGGGAACATTCACTATTATCCCAACGTATTTTCCATTTCAACATTGCACCTTACTGTTATTGGAATCCCAAGGCTTAAGAAATGACTTTGAAACAGTTTCCAGATTGATAGGCATTAATAACTTAGCATAAACTGCCTCAGAATCTGTGCAATGAAAACTTCACAATGATAAGGAGAACCACAGCTTGTGAGGTTTATTTGGGCAGGGCTAACCCTGTTTTTTTTTTTCAATTATGTACTCTTACTACTAACCAGCAGAGCAATTACTTTTTCACACCCTGTTAGATTACTTTGTTCATGAAATAAATAATGAAACAAATGCCTAATTTTAATATTATTTGTTCTCTCAGAAGTCCTTGATATTTTACTAGGTACATTAAAAAAATCTACTAATATTCAGCAATAAAATCTGAAACACAGCTATAGTATGAAATAAGCACAGCAATTGTGTACCGTTTCAGCAATTCTGTAGCAATTTTTACAAACCAAAGTTGTTATCTGAAAACTGCACTGATTCAAAAGGTTATGATTTTTAAATGCATGTGTGATCTATTTAAAAATAGCCGTTTATCATGAGCCATCAATTTCAGAAAACACAACTGTATTGCTTCTGCCCTTGGGCCTACCTGCAACTGGGCATCTTGTCTCGTGAAACAATAGAGGCAACAGAACTGGGTAAGGCTGAATAGTTTGGGCCATATTTCCAAACCCCTCCTGCTCTTTTGCAGTTGCGCTACAATTGTGCCTTGCTGCTGAGGCCTTCCTAACAAACAGCTTTGTAAAATAATCTCAAGTTGCAACTTCTTTGTCTGAGTAACATTCAACTGGCCTTCTCCCCCCGCCCGCCTCCCCGCCCTGCTTATTTCTCTACACTACATACGCATGTTCACTAGCTGATCTTTAACCAGACATTTTCAAACAATTGCTTTCAACTGGCTGTCACCCACGTGGGATCTGACATCACAGTACATCAAATAAATGTTTCTTTTTATGGGGAGGGGAGGAGTGCTTTAATTAACTCAGGATGTCCAGTTCCTGTACTGACTGAATCATTGTTTCCATGAATGTGAGCCGCATGCCCACCACCTGGGATAAAGAACTTAGGACTTTCTAATGTTTTAACTTCTTTGACTCAGGCAACTTAATACTTTGTTTATGGAAAATTTGCCTCCTGGTTTATAATATTCACATGAAAAATGTGCCAAGTCAGTATATTAGATAAAATCCCATGTCTGTCTATTTTGGTATCTTTTAAATATTCTTTTAAAAGATGCCTCCATTCTTTCTATTATTCTACAAAAGTCTTACATTTCATATAACGTCGTTTTGCCAAAATCTGAGTTTGCGTTGACTTTTTGGTGAGAAGAGAGTTTCCTTCCTTTCTCAGCAGACCATACTTGCTGAGATTATTCATTCACATTTCTACTTTCAGAAGATAAGAAACAGGCATTTTTCCTTTCTGCAGAATTCATCCAGGACAGTTGTGGGATGAATTTCCTGGCTCAGAATTTATTTTTGATATTGTCTATAGGACTGCTGCCAGCACATACTGCCTTTCCATTCTCCTCAACTATGCAATCCCCTGCTTATCCTTTGAAGCCTTTCTCAATGTGGAGCCTTCTAAACATTCCATTATCCTCAACCTTTGAGAACTGATTTAATATTTTGATAAAAATTCAATTTATGATTGATTATAACTGAGTAATGAAATAATCTTTTCAGGAAGTCATAACACATAGTTTTCCATTAACAAAATATTGAATATTATAGACAAAGACAGGTGAAGGAATTCATCGCCTAAAAGCTACATTAACTTTAATCTCTGTTAAAAACAATGAAAATGGCTTTTTCTCACTCTATATATATATATTACTTTTATTTTAAACTTTACACTTCTGTAAAGACACAGCTCTGTACAGAGCACATCTCCAATGATTGAGAGAGCTGATGAAATGCAATAAGCCAGGCAATAGGGGGAAAAACTCCAAAATAAATCTGTTCTGTTTTACAGTGACATACTTTGCAATCCACTCCAATCTCTTGGGACTGTTTGTAGTCCCATTAAATATGCTTAGAATTGTCTTATAAACCATTTCCTGGATATATATGATTTCAGTTTCAGCAGAAAGTCATAGACTGTTAGCTTTGGAGCTGAGAATCATATCTGTAAAGATAAACAGCTCAACATGAAAATGTGCTTTCAGACAGTGCAATAAAGATGCCTAGAGAAATCAGCACAGATGTGAGACTGGCATTTCCAATTTCAGTGTGCTGTGGAAGGACATAAACCACAGTTAAAATAGGAGGAATTGATTGGAACTCTATAAACAATCATTTTCCTAATCCAAATTAATATGTCACACACTGCAATCTAGCATAGCTAACAAGGAGTTCCATAAAGAATTCTGCTGCCCTCCACTAATTATTCTAAACCCTATTCTGAACCCTAATTATTCTAAAAGTTACTCCTATAGGTTTGAAGAGGAAGAAAGTGGAAACGAAGGTTAAACTGAAGTTTCATTCATGATATCTTTTACAACACACATGGCATGTCTGCTCTTTCTCTATTAATTTAAAAATCAGCTAGAAGACCTTTGGATAGCTGTACACATGGTACATTCCCCACCCCAATTCTGTTTTTTTATACTATATTTCAATTTTATTGAGATTGACCAGAATAATGGAAGTTTCTGATTCAATTAGGCAGACTTAGCAAGTAATAACAGTCAAGATCCAGTAGTCATTTTGAGATTGTCCACAATCTCTGTATGCAATCTCTGTATGCAATCTCATGTACAAGGAAGACCTACAGTCCAAGATTTGTTACTGTTTGTTCAAAATTTCTTACTGACATAAACACTCTTGGTATGCTAAACAGGTCTACTTCCCAGTTTTGTTATAGGATCAAATGATCCTTAAGTGTTCCCAAATCTGTCACATTTAAAAGGAAGGTTCGCTAAAAGGCAGCGTCAATTTTTATTCTAAGAAACAGAATTTCCAAAGTTCAGCAGCTTCCAAATGTGTAGACTTCATCTCGAGAATATTCAGCAATAGCTGGCTGCAGAATTTGGAAAGTTGAAGGCCACACATCAGGATATCACCCATATTGGGAAAACTCTGACAAGCTATTTAGTAGCTAGAGCTGCCATTCTTAATTCCTAAACCTTAAATTATACAGTAAACCAAGTGTTTCTCAAACATAAATCCAGCTGTATGAAATCAAATGATTGAAGATGTTCTGCTTTTTTGTGTGTGAGAGATAAATAGTCGTCATCCATAGGAAACTTATGTTAAGAAAGATGAAACAGAAATCTCACAGCAGACCAGTAGCTGAGTCAAATGAGAACTTAAAGACCACATATCTCCTTAGCATGACTTTTGTCAGTTAAGATATCCACCATGTAAGTTAACAGTACACCAGATCACAGCACTGAGCATGACAGATATAAAAACATGCATATATATATATATATATATATATATATATATATATATATATATATATATATATATATATATATGTGTGTGTGTGTGTGTGTGTGTGTGTGTGTGTGTGTGTGTGTGTTTTTTCATAGATTATATATATGTATGTATACAGATTAGTATTTTTTTCATTCTTCACACTTTTTAAAGGGAGAAGCACAAAATGCATTTTTACCTGTTTTCTAGTCCTTGTCTTCCCTGTCCGTAGCTTGATGTATCTTGCTATCAGTTCATTGCGTCCTAAAGCAGAAAAGGCAAATATGTAATGTGATGAATGCAGACCTTCTCTTGTCCCACTTCTTCTTAGAAATAAAAGGCTGCCCCTCTGAAAAATCTGGTCTACCTTCATTACATCCTTCAAGCTGACAAAGAGCTGAACTCCTTCTCCCAACTCAGTGGTGACATTTTACCAGAAGATGGCACTAACGCAACTGTTCTCTTTTTGAACAAGATGGCCTGAAAAAAGCTCTGCTTGAAGCCCTGGTTGTTTATGCATTGAACCAGATGCATTGAACCAGATATCCACAGCAGTCCATAGTGTTGTGAAAAAAAGTTGGACACTCAGAAAACAATGCAAACATGGGACACACAGAGATGTAGCTAGGAAGTCATTGTTCCCTTTAAATAAATTATGGGATTTCCAAGGACCAGGATTTGTAGCCTAATCTGGGAACCCAGAATATTTCTTGCCCTATTCTGCCATGTTTAATTCAGCTCTCACAGGAAGATATGCGCATGCTTGGACCACCCCTCCCTCCTTCCTAGCTTCCGTGCATGACTCCAAAGAACTTTCATAATACAGAAGGAAAGAGGAGATTAAAAAAAAGCTGTAAAATACAAAGGTATGGATGCTCAGAGCTTGAGATCTGATATACGACAGTCAACAGGATGTGCAACCTACTGGGATGTTTTAAGTGGCACTGGCTTCTGAAAAGAGCCCTTCCCAACCTCCTCTTTGTCCTAATTTGAAGCAGAAAAGCTTTTGCTCCACATTTTACAGTCCAGCTGTGGCCAATCTAAATTCAAACGTCAGAGCAGCTGGGAGCTTTCTTTTCCCTCATCTCCCTCCACTCCCACCCCCCAACATGGAAGAAGAATAGTTTGGGGAAGCATGCCAGATTTATTTTGATGGACCAGATGGTATTGGCTAAAGCTGGCTGAAATGCCCTTGCAGCTAACTTAGAACAGAGAGAGACGGAGAAGTTCGAAGGCTGAAGCAAGTGTGGTTTTTCTGGCAAAGCCAGAGTCCTGTTTTCTTTTCAAGGGAAGCATTGATTTTCAGCCTTGGGGACAGAAGTCTCACATGAGGTCCCATCGCAGTCCCTCAACCATGCCTCTTCTCTCCCCTCCCCTATCACCAGAGTTTTTTTACAGACAAGACCAGGTGCTGCTCCCAGTCAAACTGTACCATGTGAGAGGGAAAGGGAAGGATGATACAGAATACTAGAGTAACAATACCATCATAAAAGCCATCTGGCTCAGTGCATATCCCTTGACATATGCAGTTCCTGACATTGATAAAAAAAAATAACAGAAGACTAGCTCTATTTTATTTGGTGGTTGAGAAAGAAAGACAAAGTGGGACTACATGTAACTTAAGAATTAGTTCCCCCTTAGGAGTTGTGTGCATGCATACACATTTCTGTTGGGACCTATTCTACTCTTGTCATGTACAGTTCTGTGAAAAAGTATTTGCCCCTTTTACATTTTCTGATTCTTTTGCCACTGAATATTAGCATAGCTTAATGTTGGTTCTCTTAATATATGAAGGAAACCTAAATGAACAAATTGTTGGTGATATAAATGAAATTAAGCACTAAAGCCATCTAACGTGCAAAATGACAGTGTGGAAAAGAAAAGAATTGCCTTCTTGGATTTAATGACTGGTTGTACCATTTTAGCTGCAATAACTGCAATCAAATGCTTCCTGTAATTATCAGTCCCTCACATTGTTGTGTAGGAATTTGGAGCCATCCATCCATGGTTACTTGTATCAATTCAATAATATTTGGATGTTTTCTAGGTTAACTGTTTATTTCAGGCCCTGACATTATACTTCCATGGGGTTTTAAACCTGGCCATTCCAAAACTACATTTTTTCCCTACACAATGTTGTTTGTAAATCTGGGATCTCTCTTTCTTGCTGCATGTCCCACTTAAGAGGAGAAAGGGTTTAATTCTCTCCTGAAAAAAATGCTTTATCTAACATAATTCATGCTTCCTTCAACTATGACTAGTCATCAGGGTCTTAACAAGCAAAGTTATGCTCCTATCCACAAAATTGCTGTGTTTGGTATATAGCTTCTAACAATAAATCTCAGTGTTTTGTTTTTGCTAGATACAGTGTCATCCACAGAGCCACCAAACTCCACTTTTGAGTCATCTTTCCAAAGGTCCACTGGAACATCCACATACTTTTTGGCAAGCCTAAGATCAACTTCACTGTTCTTCCTGGTCAGCCATGATTTCCACATTGCTTCTTTCCCATTTCTACCTAGTGCTTTTCTGGCTGTGAGATCATGAATGCTTACTTTTAGACAATACACGAAATGATTGCAGAACTCTGGATTATTTTATGTTGAACTTTTAAAGTGATTTTGACAGGACAGCTACTATGGGGAACATTCACTATTATCCCAACGTATTTTCCATTTCAACATTGCACCTTACTGTTATTGGAATCCCAAGGCTTAAGAAATGACTTTGAAACAGTTTCCAGATTGATAGGCATTAATAACTTAGCATAAACTGCCTCAGAATCTGTGCAATGAAAACTTCACAATGATAAGGAGAACCACAGCTTGTGAGGTTTATTTGGGCAGGGCTAACCCTGTTTTTTTTTTTCAATTATGTACTCTTACTACTAACCAGCAGAGCAATTACTTTTTCACACCCTGTTAGATTACTTTGTTCATGAAATAAATAATGAAACAAATGCCTAATTTTAATATTATTTGTTCTCTCAGAAGTCCTTGATATTTTACTAGGTACATTAAAAAAATCTACTAATATTCAGCAATAAAATCTGAAACACAGCTATGTTATGAAATAAGCACAGCAATTGTGTACCGTTTCAGCAATTCTGTAGCAATTTTTACAAACCAAAGTTGTTATCTGAAAACTGCACTGATTCAAAAGGTTATGATTTTTAAATGCATGTGTGATCTATTTAAAAATAGCCGTTTATCATGAGCCATCAATTTCAGAAAACACAACTGTATTGCTTCTGCCCTTGGGCCTACCTGCAACTGGGCATCTTGTCTCGTGAAACAATAGAGGCAACAGAACTGGGTAAGGCTGAATAGTTTGGGCCATATTTCCAAACCCCTCCTGCTCTTTTGCAGTTGCGCTACAATTGTGCCTTGCTGCTGAGGCCTTCCTAACAAACAGCTTTGTAAAATAATCTCAAGTTGCAACTTCTTTGTCTGAGTAACATTCAACTGGCCTTCCCCCACCCCCCGCCCTGCTTATTTCTCTACACTACATACGCATGTTCACTAGCTGATCTTTAACCAGACATTTTCAAACAATTGCTTTCAACTGGCTGTCACCCACGTGGGATCTGACATCACAGTACATCAAATAAATGTTTCTTTTTATGGGGAGGGGAGGAGTGCTTTAATTAACTCAGGATGTCCAGTTCCTGTACTGACTGAATCATTGTTTCCATGAATGTGAGCCGCATGCCCACCACCTGGGATAAAGAACTTACGACTTTCTAATGTTCTAACTTCTTTGACTCAGGCAACTTAATACTTCGTTTATGGAAAATTTGCCTCCTGGTTTATAATATTCACATGAAAAATGTGCCAAGTCAGTATATTAGATAAAATCCCATGTCTGTCTATTTTGGTATCTTTTAAATATTCTTTTAAAAGATGCCTCCATTCCTTCTATTATTCTACAAAAGTCTTACATTTCATATAACGTCGTTTTGCCAAAATCTGAGTTTGCGTTGACTTTTTGGTGAGAAGACAGTTTCCTTCCTTTCTCAGCAGACCATACTTGCTGAGATTATTCATTCACATTTCTACTTTCAGAAGATAAGAAACAGGCATTTTTCCTTTCTGCAGAATTCATCCAGGACAGTTGTGGGATGAATTTCCTGGCTCAGAATTTATTTTTGATATTGTCTATAGGACTGCTGCCAGCACATACTGCCTTGTTCATCCTTTGAAGCCTTTCTCAATGTGGAGCCTTCTAAACATTCCATTATCCTCAACCAACACGACTATGTTGGCTGAACATCATAGACATTTTAATCTAACACATCCAAAAGGTGTTGGGTTAAAGAAGACTCTTATACGTTATGGTCAAGATGTAACTCCTGAGTTAAAGATCGAAAGGAAGGAAATGAAGCTGTCATTAACAGTAAGACCCAGAACTGAACTCATGTTTAAATAGAAGGCTGTACTTCTCTGCTGCTGTGATTGATTTCCTAGTTTACTGTTGCTTCATTTCCTATTTCGTAGCTTCCTGACTTGCCAGAACAGCAACAAAAGTAAACTGAGATTTGCACTTGTACTTCTTGAAAAATAAGAAATCTTAAGTGTTCCCAGTACATAGCCAAATACACACAGACACAATAACATGCACACTTTCAATCTTAATAAAGACCAAGACATACACAATGATTGACCATTTCGCTAGATATGAAGGTAGCGAGGGGCAAACAGATCTGATTATTATGAGACTTCTAGCTTCAATTGTAGCATTATTCATATACTGGAAAACAATCAGCAAAAGATAATAAAATGCCTCAGTAGCTGTAATAAGATATACTCTAATACAAATGATGTTTCACTCGCATCCAATTACTGATTAAATTCAGCACATAGATAAGCTTCAGAATTACAAGAGCAGTGACCCTTGGAATGCAGGAGCCAGCTCACCAAAAAGAGACTAACAGTGTCAAATCTCTTCTTAAAAACCATCAGTTTTGGAGCGTCCACAACTTCTGGAGGAAAGTTGTTCCACTGATTTAATTGTTCTAATTGTCAGGAAATTTGTTCTCTCCTTGATCCATCCATTGCTTCTTATCTTGCCTTCGGGTGTTTTGGAGAATAGATTAACTCCCTGTACTTTATGGCAATCCCTTAGATATTGGAACACTGCTATCATGTCACTCACCCCTAGTCCGTCTTTTCATTAAACTAGACATACTCAATTCCAGCAACCATTCTTTAGCCTCCAGTCCCCTAATCATTTTTTGTTGCTGATCATCTACTACTGATCGTATACACAGAAGTGGTCCTTCTGTAGCAATAACAATAGCATTAGACTTATATACCACTTTACAGCCCTATCTAAGCGGTTTTACCACCAACAATCTGGTTTCCTCATTTTACCGACCTTGGAAAGATAGAATGCTGAGTCGGCCTTGAGCCTGTGAGAATCAAACTGGCGAACTGCTGGCAGTTGGCAGTCAGCCTCCAATACTGTATTCTAACCACTGTGCCACAATGGTTATAGGTATCATACTTTGCTTGCCTCTAATGATAGATGCTGGAATATAGAATGAAAGAAGCACCAGCATCTCCCAATTATTCCTTCAGAACTCCCATGTTATTCACCTTCTGTTAAAGGGCTGAACTACACACTCTGTGCTGTAATTGGAATACGCAGGACGACTGGCATAGAAGAGAACAATTCAAATGTGGAAGCAAACAGCCATTTGAAAGGAAGAATAGATGTGATATTTATTACTTTCTGTACTTTTTAAAGGATTCATTGGGTTTTTAGAACAGGAAAAACACTACAAAAATTATTCTGTTGCAAGATGAGATCTACAGTGTAGGAAATGTTAATCAACAGGTAATAAAGAAAAACCCTAAAATCCTGGATAAAGGTAACAAAGTATTTTAAAGCAGAATGTCTCCTATCTCCATTAGTTGAAGGGAATATGTGCTCCAAAATATGTAGTTTAAGAATACTAAAAAGATTCTGCTGCATAAGAAGTATGATACCCTAATCTCCCAGTCTCTCTTCTTGTCTGTTCTTTCACAACCGTTAACATCTTAGTACCAGAACAGCCATTTCTTTAGAACTCTTAATAATCCAAACCATGATATTGCTTGATAAACCTTGTCCCTGATCAAAGTTAACATGTTTGAATTAAAACTATATTCCATATTGCAAATCATCTGCTATGCATTGAATCCTAATTTCCATAAATATGTGAGACTTAAGAAAGATTCAACCCATTTACTTCATGGTTCTATCTTTTCACATTTGATTCCCTCTTCTGAACTTCTTCAGAAGAGACCACTAAGGGCCCATTGGAAATAGGTTAGTTTAAGTTGCTATAGGATATCAGAAAGGATGGAATGTAAGTTACTGATTTCCGGCCTTTGTTGTTTTTACAAATAACTAAAGGTGCTAAACATATCCAACACGCTTTTCTCCTCCTATTTTTCCCCACAACAACCACATTGAGTTGGGCTGAGTGTGTGTGACTGGCCCAAGGTCACCCAACCCAGGTGGCTTTCATGGCTATATTAGGAAAGTTTGAAAATGATAGTTTTGTTCAGTGAAAAAAAAGTTACATATTTTGTTACATATTTAACAAATAAAAACAATGAACATTTACCGAAGAGTTCATGCCTCCAACCCACAAGTAACTTTCTTACAAATCAAATCTGACCAGTTTTATTGAGAAAAGCTGCTCATGATTACATGAGTTGATACAGGAAGTCATGCAAAGAAAAGTTAACTCATCGTTCCTGAGCCTTAGGGATTCGTGAATATGAGCCACGATGGTTGTCACCTGGGAAACATTTGCAGCCACCCGTTTAAAAAATGAAATATAGCCATAACAGTCGGTAACTGAGAGAATAGAAACAGTTAAGAGCAAGGAAAGGGGTGGCTTAAAAATCCAAGGAATAGGATTCCCCCTCCAGTTGAGAGAAAAAGAGAATAACTTGCTGGCCAGATTTGGATTGAAACTAAACATTTGGAGGGGTTATTTTCCCTTTTCCTGCTTTTTTGATTAACTACCAGCCTTCACTGACTGTTTTTCGTTAATACAATCAAGTACTGTGATCCTCAGACAACTTTTATGTTTTTGGGAATTGTTGCTGACCTACAAGCACACCTCACAGGAATTGTTGCAAAGTAAACAATCAAAAAATGTTCAGCGTTCTGCAACTCCAAAGTAAGATCTCAAGAGGATTTTTCAAAAGGAAGAGTATTAAGATAGGACTGCCAGCACAGAAATACACCCTTGTGGAAATCCTCCCCCTCTCTAGGCTATCCGATATCCATTGTGCTGATGATAGTCAAAAGTGTCGGAGCAGCTCTTCCCTTTCCTGGGCACCTGCCATGGCTAACTGTCTCTTCCAGTTACCGGCAGGCAGGCACTGCAGGCCTGCCTCTGCTCAGCTGTCCCAGTCCCGTGATTCACCAGAGGCTGTGCCATTCCCTCTCGGAGGGCACGTCCTCCTCCAAATTACTACATTCCGCAAATTCCTCTTCCCTGACACCACCACGTGAACCAGTTGGACAGCTCTGTTAAAAATAACCTAGTGGGGCAGCCTTCCAGCCAATCGGCTTTTCGTAGCATACCAACCTTGGTGGTGCACAACTCAAGTTACACCTGCTGTCTGGGGCAAGTCAAGTGCAGAGCCAGTCTCCTGTGAGCTGCCTAAGTTCTCTGCCCCACCAGAGGAGAAAGAAATGCCCCTTTGCCATACACGGCCCAGACTCTCTCCCCACACTTGCACTGGCCAACGTTCAAGGGCTCCAGGTTACCACAGGTCAGCGGCTCCCCCTTCTTCTCCTCCTTCACAGCAGCTGGGAGATCAGTTCCTGTGTCAATAGCTGGCCCACCCTTTAGCCAAGTAGGAGCCGTTTATCGTAGGCGTTTAGATAGTGGTCTGGGATTCCTGAGGCATCCTACTTCTAGCATCTGCCCTGAATAAAGCCATGATTCCGCAGAAGCCCGCTCTCCCCCACTTGCCTTGGGACCCACCCATGGATAGAAAGTTATGGAAGGAAAGATCTCACCAAAAGGTCAATCTCTTTACAGCCGAGCGTGCTTTTCCAAGAACAGCCTCATATAAGGTTTTACCAGCCAATTGTTAGGTGTTTGGTGCAGGCTGGCTTTGCTGGGAACGTCCAGGTACGAATTTTTTTTGTGTGTGTGTACACAAACACACACACACAAATACTTTTATGGGGGGGAGTAATGGACAAAACACTCAAGCTTGGCATGCTGATATGCAAGGTTAGATATTATATTTACAATCATTATAGAAGTACACCCAGAAAGGAATTCACGTTGCAGCATCACTAGAGGATATTCCAGAACAATCTACAGTTATTTAGGCAGAGATCACAGGCCTATGATGCATTGGCACACACTCTAAAAAATGATCACCTGCCCTACATGTGTCTTCATATGAAAAAACATTTCTAGAATGCACTAAATCATCTCTTGAAAGATTAAATATTATTTCTAGTTTCACAGAACTTCTTTTCTTCACCTGATCAGTTACAATATTCCTTGCTACATGACATGTAGAAATATAACATGTGAAGGAAGGCTCAACAACAATTTATGTGACTTAGGTCAGAGTCCACCAACCTTTCTGGATTGGCGGCCCAGAAGTGGGGGAGGGGCTGGTTTTGTGGGAGGGGTGGCCACGTATGTGCATATGTGCACACAAGCACCCATTGCTCACGTAAGTGGGGCCGAGAAAGCCTGCGACGCTTGCACAACTGAGGACCACAGTGCCTCCAATGTTCACACAAGTGGGTCAAGAGTGCCTGCAATTCTCGTGTGAATGAGGCCCCAAGCACCTGCGACACTCACGCAAATGGGGCTGTGCATGTGCATGCATGCGCGCACACCAACCAGCTCCTCACACGATCCACTGGCAAATAGGCCACAGCCTGGTTGGGGGCCACAGCAAACAGATTGGGGAACCCTGACTTAGGTGACATTTCTGCTATGCACCTATTTTATTCCAAGAAAGACTGCAATTGATTACTGGGCCACAGGAATTATATGAAATATCTTCATTTATTCTCATGCTCAAAAATTAAAATATATTACGGGTCTGTGAAATGAACTGTTCCTTGTGAAAGCAGGTGAAATTGTGCATTGATTGTTGTTTCATATTTATTATTACTTGCATGTGAATAAGCAGCACACGAAACATAGATAATTGAAGACAGTTAATTATCTTCATAGCATAATGCCCAATAAGCCTCTTTTTATACACCTGATAAACTGACGCTAAACTGCATAGTTTCTTTATCCTGAGGAAATTTTATCTCCATCTATAAAAGAAAGAAAGAACTTCTGATTTTTAAAATCCAAGAATTAATAAACTAGCATGTGAAGGAAGTGTAGTTAGTTCAGAGATGTGTCACACGCAGGCCACGCCCACCCCAGCTCCACGAAGGGCAAAAAATGTCACGAAACGACCTTTGATGGCAACATAATGCCATGAGTTTGACATCCAAGCTCTACACAAAAGTAGAGAAGTAGCTGCAGCCTCTTTGCTTTGTGGGGCTACTTCAAGGCATTCCAAAATCTACTTCCTATGCATATGTGTGTTACTTTTGCAGTGTGTTACTACAGATTAGGGGTGGGATTTAACTGGTGTTACTACCGTTTTGGTGACTGTCTGCGCGTGTAAAAAAAACATAAGCTGTGCCGCCCGAACAGCTGAAAAGTGCTGCGCGCAGGTGTGCAGCGTTTGAAAAGCATCTTTTTTCCTACTTTTTCAACCTCAGTTGTGCCACGCAAAGCAGCTGAGATTGAAAAAGCAGGAAATAAAGGACAGGTAAGAGCGCGGTTGGGTGGGCCAAACAGTAGCAAACACAGAACCGTTTTGGTGTCTGCTGCTCTTCAGAGCTACCGGTCTATAGAACTGGACAGAACTGGTAGCATCCCATCCCTGCTACAGAGCAAACCAGAAGAGTCTTTTCTGGTGAATCCAAGATCTTCTAGATCCATCCTTAGCAACTTTAAGACTTCAACTCCCAGAATTCCTCAGCCAGCTTTGACTTCTGGGCACGCATGCACATGCACACACCTAGATGATCTTGGATTGCCTCAAAGTAAGCATTCTTTGCGTGGATCTGTTTCAAGGAATAGATCCAGAGAGGAGATCTCCTCATGGATGCCTACCGTGCCAAAACTTTCTCTCACAACAGTGGTAAAAACAAAAATATAAGGCTTTTTTTTTTAAAAAAAACAGCACTTTTAATCCATTATCCAATCTATCATTAAGCTGAAAGGGTGCAAGAGATTCTTATGACTAATATGCAACTTTATTATTCAAAAACATTTGCAGAGTGAGCTATCAGCTTCTGACTTGTTTAGTCTTCCTCAAACGGTCAGCCTTGAATCAGTGGTCATTATGGACAACCATGGCTGCCATATAAACCAAAGCTAAGCACAAAAGCTTATGGACAGAAATAGTCAAACCCATTTCAGTCAGTACCTCAGCAATTGGTGCTGCCACTGTTGTTATTACAACCCACGCTGTTGCAAACAGGACTACAGTCTACTTGCTACAAGGGAGCAGTGCAGTACCCAAGGCCGTATCTGGGGGCCTTAACAGAATACTTAACAGAGTATCTAGTGCTCCCAAGCTTCCTTCTAATCAAAAAGATTAGGGACCCTCTTCCAAGGCAGCCTCTTGCAAACAGAACACGGTTTAAAGAAACAGGATGCCTACATTGGAGGCCATTAATCAAGCATTCTTGGAGGGTAGCCAACAAGAAAGCATGACTCCATTCGACTTATTGCAGGTACAGGAAAGTATGGAACAAAGTGCTACCGAATAAAAAAAAAATGGAGTCAGTATGCAGCAAAATCTAAAATAGCAGTTCTTAAGTTGTCAGGTTAGAAAAGCAAAGGCAGAGCAGGGTTGCTGTTTCTTTAAGTGATTGCCAGATGCCTCCAAGTGGCTGGAAAAACCAGTTTGTATGCTTAGGTTTGAAGAACAAAGGGCAAACTTCCCAGCAGTACTCCAGATATTTCTGTAGAAATCTTTTTTTAAAATGTCTGTTCAGAAATCTTCCATTCCTTTCAAGAGCTCTCAGGTTGTATACAGAGGAGTTGGCTAAAGGAAGCTAAGGTACAATCTGGCAGCTTCTTAAGTTTATCTTAGTATGATATATTTGATATCAGCATTCCAAACAATTAGTTAATTGAAGAGCACCCTGGGATACCAATCCCATCTGGGTGATCCCATTAAATGATCCCATCAGGGTGAGTCCTTACCAAGAAATTGGCAATTGCCGTTCCCATCATAAAGGAAAGATTAATATAACATGGCCTCATCTACTGCAGTAAAGGTAAAGCAAAAAAGATATTTTAGATTCTGGAAGCACCATAAAAATAGGGAAATGTATGTAACTATTTTCATAGGGTCTTTGAACTGATAGCTGCTTCTTATCTCCTATCCCCAAATTAAGGAGAAAATAAACTTCCATTATCAGAGAGAGAGAGAGAGAAACATTGTTATGCTTAAGGAAGCTCAGACCTTGACTTAAACAAGCTCAATTAAGCAGGCTTTGACAAAAACAATGTTGTGCTTAAAGCAACAGGCAGTTACCTCCCTATCCCTGATTCATTTGGCAAGATTATTAACTTGGTGTTTGCTAACAGAACAATCATTCCCATGGAAATGTTTCTTTGAGGTCACAAACATAGGATTATGACATCACAAAAGGAACACTGGTAGAACAGATAAGTGGGAAGGAGCAATGCAATGATCGTTTGTACTTTATTTTATAGGATGCAGTTCAGAGGTAGCCAGAATTAAAGCCTTCCAGAGGAAGAAGAATCAGATACTACTAGTACAAAGGGAAATTAACTTCATTCAAAAACTGTTCCAATAAGTACGTTAAATTTAAAATATGGAAGTATATCATTTTTTCACATTCAAACCAAATCAAAATGGGGGAGCTTCATTTTCCCCTTCCCCTTTTCTTAAAGTTTTTAAAATGTTATGGATTACATATGAAGAACTAACTCAATGACAATAAAAGATCTAAGCAAAATACTGTATTTTTACAATACCAGCTATTAAAAAAAAACAAATGTAAGTTTTTTCAGAGCCTGAGCTTTCTATTTGATAGTATAAAGATATGTTTGGCTGTCTTTCATGTTACAAATCTCTCCTGTTAATGTCTTATGTGTTATGTCTTATACTATCATGTTACAAGAGTAATTGATAAAATATTATCATTCCCCTACTGCCAAAGCCGAACCACTTTAAAGTTAGTGTTGGTTCTAATGAAGTGTAAGGCCCAACATGAATGAAGTCCTATCTTTATGAGGCATACTATTTTGAGACGTGGGAGTTTTGATTTCCCAAGTAATATGTATAGCATTTTGAATAGGTTTAAGATTTGCAAGTTATTGGAGCAAACAAACACAGCCTTCTTATCTCACAGCCTGGCCACAATCAATGAGTTAGCCTTTAAAGCGGCCTTTCTAAATAGACTGGATGCCCTACTGAACTACAGATTTCTCCTGCCAGTTTTCTTTTCGTTAGCCTGTAGAACTCTGCTTTAAGATTTTAGAAAACACTTGGTTGTTTTAACTTAAGACACGTTTAATAGATCAATAAAAAAAAAATTCAAGACGGAAGAGGCTATCCTCCTTGTAAAAAAATTGCAGTCCACCCCAATTTAAAATGGTAATTCAAATCAGAGCTCCCTAGTCAGAAGCAAGAAAAACACAGATGTGGCAACAAAGATAATTCAAATATAGGTACTGTAAAATGGGTAGCGAGCAGACCTTGAAAAGAATGTGGTGTTTTGTTTGTGACCTGCATTAGAGGCCAGATATGCCACCTTTCACACCCAAAGGCAGGTATGTGGGATCCTCAAGCAGACAAAAATCAATCTTCCTTTGACAGGAGTGAACTTCCCAAACCAGTTCATCAAGTCAGGCAGAAAGAAGAGTGGGAGGGAGAAAAGAGGTGAGGCATAAGGGAGTGGGAGGGATATATGGTTTTAGGGAACTACAAAGGAAATATGAGTCACGGATCCAGGGAAGAAGAGTTCAGCGCTCTGTTTATTCACTTCAATATGACTTCCCCCACAAGCGCTTCACAGTATATGGCTTCTGGAAGTCCATTGTCCTCACTACCACCCCCACTGACCAGGGAGATAAAATATATCAAGGGCCCAGTAATCCAGAAAGCAGACAATTAAAGGGCCTGGAGCAAAATCCATTTTTTAGTGTTTGAGGTCTGCACATTAGAAGTACACGCTTTAAAACTTCAGAATGTTTATAAAAGGCAAATTCTTACTATCTCCTTACCCAATGGTGGACTTTTATGAAGTTCTAAAACAGACTCATGGTAAAAGGATGGTTATTGTGCAGATTAAGGTGGCAATGAAACTAATACCACAGATAAAACTATCAAATTCAAGGAGAATTCTACAGTATCTGACGAATAGATTTAATGCAGAAATTATCCTTCTGCAGCCTGCAAGTTTCATTACATGACAAAGGTAGTCCTTGGTTTATGACTCTTCATTTAACGACAGTCTTGGAATTACAACAGCCACGGAATGTATGCCTTAAAGGCCGTAAAGCATTTCTGACCATTGCAAAATTCTATTCACACAATTGCAATCTAGGTGCTTGGCAACCTGTTTATATTGACGATTGACCGGTAGCCAAGCACCTTGTGATCATGTGATTGCCATTGGCAATTTTCTCGGTTGGCTTCCCTAGAAACTCAGTGCCATAGAGCTATGATATCCCCCCATCTCAGACAGGTCTTTGAGAGCAAAAGGGCTGCCTGCTGAGTGGAGGGGGAACTCCTTTGACAGGCTGCAGACATGGAGTTCAGATCCCCAAAATCAGGGGTTTTGTTTACCCACATGGCAGTATCATTCAATGACCACATTCCCAGCACTCCCAATCATTCAATGACCACATTCCAGCATCCCAATCTCAGACACTTCCCAGCACTCATTAATAGCAGTCTTTTAAGTTGTTACACCAATGGAGCGAAAGAGCTACCTGCACAGTTCAGCTCCCTTCTGTGTGTGTGTGGAGGGGAACTCCTCTGAAGATCTGTTTGCTCCATCTGCTTAACAACCTAAAAGACTGCTTAACTACTGATATGGGGAGTGCTGGGATTGTGGTCATTGAATGATACTATCATGTGGGCCTCTTATTTAATGACTACCTCACTCAGTGACTGAGATTCTGTTCCCAATTTGTAAGTCGAGAACTATCTACACCTAATTTTCATTTTTTCAGTTTAATATCCGATTCACCATACTATGTACTGGATTGTTCGACTACAATGGTTGGCTGTCCTATTTAATTAAATCAGTGTACTTCCTGGATATATATAGTCCTTTCTTTCTTTTCTTTCTAAACTTTAACCACTGTGTACTTGTTTCAAATTAGAAAAATGCAAATGCTTGTTCAGCCATCAAGCTCCTCAAAAGATAGTTTCTCTTGAGGATAAGGGGCTAAGGTAGCTATCTGTGCTACATTTTTAACCTGTTGAATATAATTTATTACTTATCACTATATTTTGCCACTGTACTTTTTAATCTACAGGTTAGCCTTTGGAATTGCAGTCCGCAAAGAAGCATTTTGGAGCAACATGCAAGCTTCTGAACATAAATACAAGAAACCACTACTTAACTATGATGGTCATGAGTGGAGGGTGGAGGGGGTACAGGGGGTGGAGAAGGTATACCTCCTTGAATGTTTTGAAGGAAGGTGGGAGATAAGTATGCTTAAGTGAATAACAAATAAAATCCATCAAGCTATTGTTCTTGTCTGAAATTCATCTTAAACCACTTAAGTAATAAAACCAAATCTCACTCACCATACATTTTGCCTTCATCTGAGAGGATAATCTTCCGCCGACCACAGGGCGGATATATTGCCAGTGCCTCCTGGAAGCTTTGTTCAATGTCTGGACTCCACACTCCTTCGGCATCATTGTCCAGACTTTTGTCCATTCCCTCTTGTCCATCTTCTCGCCCCTCCCCAGGGCTGCCGCTGGTGTTCCAGCTGTTGGACGCTATTGTGATGGCTGCTCTGGGCTCTGACCCTGAGCCCCAAAAGGCAATTCGTCAGCCTAAAACAAGCAAAGAGGATTGATTAATGAACTGCCATTAGACATAGATAGAATCCTAAACCTCCAGATTGAAGCTAAAAACAAATTTTGAATCACATAAACATCAATATGAGTGAAGACCGAAATGTAAACATTTGTTTCATAGTAGTTTTTACTATATATACGTATTAAACTCTTTCGCAGCTGATGTCCTAACTATTATAAATTTGTTGGACATAATTGTAGCAATGTTTCAATGCTTTTACATACCCCTGGCCCTCTTTAACACTTATCCAAGGAAACCAAAAGGTATTTTCTCATATATATTGAATACTTAAATAGCTCTGGCTGAAAAAGTTATTTAAGCAATAGAACTTCAAACAACATTGTATCAGAAATTTAATCCTTCCCATACATACCATTGTCCCACTTCCACATAACATGTAACAAACACAGGGAATAAGTTCTTTAAGAAATGATTATTTAAATTATTTTCTAATTACCTTGGTTTTATTTTAGTTTACATTAAGAAACAAATATTCAAATGCTGATTTCAATAACCAGAGTTTGTCTCAATCCATTCTATCATGAAAAACTATACTGTGACTACTGGAGAAACCCATTAAACATTTTTTAACAGTGATGTAGCTTGGAAAGATTTTCATCAAGAGAATATACTTTTGTTTAAGAAAAGCACTGTTATAAACTTAACTGATGACATAATGAATTAAGATAAATCAGTCTAATCAAGGATCTAATTTGTCAAGCTGAACATCAAAACTACCATTTTTATATGTGTTGTAATAATCTGTAATGCACAGATTGTAATAAAAATAATACTGTATTAACAGTTTTTAGTGCCTTCATTTTATTTTGATTTTTAATCTGTGTAATTTTAATTAAGCAGTGAAAGTATTTGCTCTTGAACTATATTACTTAAAACATGTAAAATATTTAAAAATCATGTAAGTAAAACTTTCAGTTTGAACATTACATTACAAAAGATAAAATTAATACAGTATATTAAAGAATACACCCTTCTTGGAACTGAATCAGAAGCATCTATTAAATATTAACAATGTGAAACACTAATACTATGTGATTGGGAAGATATTTTCTTATACTTCCTTTAATGTAATCCTCTCAACCCCAAAACATCTCTTTAAATTTATGAAGCCTTCTTGAATGTGATTGAGTTGGGAAGAGGGAATTGGTCAAAAATACACACAGCTTTATTCATGGAAGTATCTAAGTTTAATTTTAGGCAATTTCCTCCTTTCAGACTATTTGGATGAGTCCCAGACAAATGTTTTTCAGAAGATGCAGAAAGGAATGAAGAGATCAAAAGCGATTCTTGAAGTGAACAGCTCCTGTGAACCTTTTATATGTTACACAAAAGAAAGAAGAAAATATTGAAGAAAGAAAAAAAAGACTTCTGAATTTAAAAATTATAAACAGCAATATCACCTACTGCAGACTTCCTAACAGAAAAAGATTAGAGCAAAGGGATTTTGTATCTTTACAGTTCTATACAGGGGTGGGCTGCTGGGGGTTCGCAGGGGTTCGGGAGAGCCCCTAGCTAAGATTCTGTGCAATTTGGAGAACCCCCAAACCCCCACCCAACCTACCCCGCCACTCCCAGGAGTCCCCGTTTTGCATGCAGGTAAGTGCAGGGCATGCACAGAGGCTCAGGGAGGATGGAAAACGGGACTCCCGGAAGTTCGGGAAGACCAGAAAGGGGCCCGTTTCAGGCTTCCAGAGAGCCTCCGGAGCCCGGGGAGGCTGTTTTTGCCCTCCTGGAAGCTCGAGGAAAGCCTCTGGAGCTTGGGGAGAGCAAAAATGCTCCCCCCTGCACCATGGTGCGAGGCCGATTACGCCCACCCAGCAACCGGCCAGAGAACCCTTTGCTAAAAAATTTGAAGTCCACCCCTAGTTCTATATTTATTCCATGTCTATTATTCGATGCACTTTTTAAAAAAATATTCAGCCCTAGTAATGAGTAGTTAAACCCAAACGTTTACTTTCATGTTTCCTTTTTCAGAGAAACACTATTTTGCTCAATAGCAGGATGATAGTTTTACTTACAGTCTGGTGTAATGCATGTTTTATTTAGAAGCAAATCCTACTTTGTCCAATTGATAAATTCTTTGTGTGCCACTAAAGATGTTGATGTGCTTTTGAAAAACTGAAATTTCCGGTGAGGAAAGCAGAGACCCACCTTGTTTTTATGCTGATAAAAATTACCCAAAAGTACATGATTAAAAAGATTGAAGTCCACTCCTAAATTATTTAAATTAGTTGTTGTGGCCAACCAGACTGTCTCATTATAGTTTTAACATTTAGAAGGAATACACAAGTTTCTCAGTGATTTGAGGTAATCTATTGAGACAATGGCTGGACATGATTCAGAGAGAAAACTGGGTATACATTGGCCCTTATGATGAGAGAGTCCTGAGAAATAACAGGATTTTTTCCTAGTTTTTAAAAATATTTTTTAGAAAGATTCTGCAAAGATCCAGGCTTCTGTTTGCAATTCAGTGTTATCTGTGAGCCAGTTTCTTCCTACACGCTACTCCAAAGCAGCTGGGTGTTTTGCAATACCCAGGGGGCTGCAGCAGCACCACCAGCTGCTCATGGGGTGATGAGTGCAGAGAGGTGTCTTCCCTGGCTGGGAGAGAACGCAACTAAGGTGTCCAATGCAGATATCTCCTTTTAAAGAAACTGTAGAGACAACGGGCTGGCTTAATGTTTCATGCTTTTTTTTTTTTTTAAAGGAACTTCTTCTCTGCTGCTCTATGATGTCACCCAATCTCCCTCTTGCTTCCCCCTCCCCTTTCACCCACCCCACCCCACCCCTTCTTTGGAAACAGCCTAGCCAAATAAGGAGATCAGAACTAGCCAAAGAGAAGGGGAGGGATGAAGAGGAGACTGCAGTCCACACCAGGCTCCTATTCACTCTCAGTCTCTTTCCTACGCTTGTTCCCTCTCTCAGACACATGCACACCATGCAACGTGCACACAACTGTGCAAAACGATCAGGGAAGCACAGACTCTCAGAGAACATTCTGACAGCATAGGGCGCAACAAGAGTTTCAAGAGGCGGATGTAAAAGTATGCTCACAAAACAACTTTCGAAGAGCCTACAAAGGCATTGAGGAAGGGTGGGTCTGACTCTAATAATCTTGGATAAAAGCTATAGTAGCAAAGTTGTTTTTTTTCTGAACATCAGCCTCTGTGTCTCTTTTGCCCCCCCCCCCCAAATATACAAAAGGTATTGATACGATTGAACAACGCCAGAGACGGGCAACAAAAATGGTGCAAGATCTGAGGGACAAAACGTATCTGAAGAGGTTGTTTGAACTGAATATTTACAGCCTGGTGAAGGGAAGGAATGACATGATTGAAACCTTTAAATATATGAAACGTGAATAAAGTTCTAGAAGGCAATATTTTCAACAGTAAGCAAAGATTAAGAACACAGGAGCATAACCTTAAACTGTTAAGAGGGAAATTTAAAAGTAATGTTAGAAAGTGGAAAGAAATTTAAAAGTAATGTTAGAAAGTATTATTTCACAGAAAGAGTAGTGGAAGCTTGGAGGTAGTGGGTCAATCATCAGTAACCGAGTTTCAGCATGCTTGGGATAAACATGTATTTATCATCTAACAAAAATTTTAAAAATTCCAATAGAAATAAATAAATTAAAATAATAAATTAAAAAGAAAAAAAACCTAAAGGATAGACTCAATGGACCTTTTCTAGGTCACTAGAACTTCAGTTTTCTTTCTAGATAGTCCCCACCTTATTTCTACAATTCTTTTTCTCATACAGATCTTAGGTAAGAAGCACAACAAGAAACTTCTATTGCTATTCAGGGGAGAAACCAGCCCAAAGGCTGGGCTCCATGTTTGGATCCTTTCAAAGGAAGACATTCTTCTCTGTCTCTGTTGCCCACTTACTTGCTGTCTCTGAGCTCGATTTTACTATTGCCCAGAGGAAGAAGACAAGTTAGGGAAGGGCATTGGTAGCAACAGCTGCTCTCCTGCCAGGCTCTTACAACTGCCAGTTTACTCAGCTGTTCAGAAAAGGGAGAGAGACCAAGTGGATAAGCAATGGATGAAGCAGCAGCAGCAGCATCAGGGAATTTCAGTAAAGGATCTTGAGCAGATGCACAACTCCAGCTGGCAGTATTGACTCTGCTGAGGAACCCAACAGGGGCATTAAAATAGTAAGGAATTTTCCTCAAGCTGTGATCTCTTCATGCAGTTCCCCACCTGAGATTCATCCTTCATTGAGGGAGAACACTGAAACATCTTGATCCAGGCTCTTTCCCCCGAATCAAGACTGTACCATGAAGAAAAATTATGTTGCTTATTTTTTTTTTTTACAAAAGACCATCTTTCCTGCCTTGCTCCAGTTTTCCAGAAATTCAGGAACGCCAATGGCAGTCAGGAAAATCATCAATAATGAAGAGCTATGGAAGCAGTGTGAAAAGATGTGCTGCAAATTTTAGAACGTCTTTTCACATTTTAGCAACTTTCACTCAGCCTGGATTTCTGTGACTCTCAGAATTCTCAATCAACAAGGCCATAGCCCTGGGAAAACAAACTTCTGAGAGTTCTGGTCCAATATATCCAGTGCCACTAATGCTGGAGAAGACTGATGAAAGCTCAGTGAAACCTATGACCCACGTGATACATGGAATTTGAAAACAATTCTATAAGAACAGCACAACTATTTATTTCCCATTAAAAAATGATCCTCGGGTTGAATTTAGTCCTATTTAAGGGTGCTTTTTCAAAACCCAGTTGCCTTTTGAAAAAGCACCTTTGGAACAACCATGATCCGGATGAGTGAGAATCTCCATATATGTTTATTCAAGGGGACATTGACTTTATGGATATTGTGGAAATGAAGAGAAATTGAGAGGGGAGAGACATTGAATCTTTACTTGCATGCTTAGATTATTTTTTTTAATGATAATGGAAGAAGAACCTTTCTTTGTAAACTTCAAGAATTGGAGCAGGTAGAAACTGGACTCAGAAAATCTACCTTCTCAGAATTTAACTTCTTCCAACAATTCATGTAAGAGAGCCCTTCCTTGGAATATTTAGTGTTGCCCTGTTGAGAACAGAGATAATAGAGAAATATTTCTAAGCACTATTGCTGATAATTAGCAGGATAAAATGTTAACCCAGAATTCTATATCCAATTGCTAGGAAATAACTCCTAAGAATCAGTCAGTCAGGTGAGAGCAAAACCTGGCCTTAGTATGGAGATTATGAGTGCTGAGGAAGGATTTTTAATTTGCAATTCTCAACCCAGAACAAGGCATAGCTACACAAATTAATGCTAAAATAAAGAATAATACAAATCATATTACTAAATATTTTGATGCTTTGCTAAATCAAACTACAATTCAGCTTTACAATTTCATTTTAATGTGTGTTGATTAGTGTACATTCAAAGAGACAATAAAGTTATTCTATTCTATTCTATTCTATTCTGTGTATCTTACAAACACACTATTTATATTCAGTTATGCAACATACATTGTCACTAAGCTTAGTCCTAACTGCCAACTCAAATCCCATGACATTATTTTAATTTTATTTTGGAATATGTATATTAAATATATATTCATGTTCTCCTATTTCACAACAGTTACCCAAATGATAAACACTGAAACACAAAAGTAGTAGCAAAACAAAGCCCAGTTTCTCATTTTTTTAAAACCAATGCTGAACTGAAATGCTCTCTGCCCATCCAGATCTAGGCAGAAAACTGTATTTGAAATGTGCTGTCCCCTTACTGATCCCTATCCTCTATTGCAGTGTTTTTCAAATACTGGCTGAGGAATTCTTGGAGCTGAAGTCCACATGTTTTGAAATTGTCAAGTTTGAAAAACACTGCTCAACTGCATATGCAACCAATCATTGTAATAGATTGGCTTCTCTCCAACATAATACCGTGTTTCTCATATAATAAGACCGGGTCTTATTCTTTTTTGAGCACCGAAAAAATGGCTAGGCTGTCTTTTTGGGGGTGACTTAATTCCCCCCCCTTTGCATCTTTGGGCGGGCGGGTGACGACGGCTTGGATGTTGACCTCGGCGTTGGTGGGGCACTTCGTATTGGGGTCAACGCAGGCAGCACCATATCCGGGTGTGCAACAAAAGTACTTCCTAACGGCAAGCCCCCCCCCCACCATTCCCCCCCATTTCGCATGTTTTAATATAGGCCTTAATTTGGGGGGGAGGGGCTTAATTTCATTTCATGCCTATAAAACATGCTGGGACTTCCTATTGGGGGAGGCCGTATTGTTGGAGAAACAGGGTAGGTAACAAGGCCTAACAAACTTGAGGCTGCCCTTGGAGAGTGTCGGAATTAAGGGGGGAAATACTACTTTAATGCCAGTATAGCCAAAGACGGTTTAAGCCTTTCTCATTCACGGGTTAGGAAAACAATACCAGGGAATATTGTAGAGCAGGGGTGTCAAATTTTCATCGTCACGTCATCACGTGACGTATCGTGACTTTTCCCTCCTTCACTAAACTGGGGTGGGTGTGGCCAGCACATGACACATCAGGCCTACAGGCCACGAGTTTGAAACCCCTGTTGTAGAGCTAAAACAAAAAAGGGACAATTATGCCATGTCCATATATATGGGTCACTTTCTATAAGTTATTAATGGAATCAAAGCAACCAAATAAGCTACAGTCAGCTAACTCTGAGCAATACAATGAGATGAGGCGAACTATGTCTGTGGAATGAGTTCTAAATAAATGTTATTAATATAAAACAGTCTTGTTGCCCTTGAATTGTTCGTACTTTACAAAACTATATATCCTACTGCAATGACACCTATTAGGAAAAGACTTCAAATGCTAAACACTTAATAAATAGACAGGTTAACTAAACCTTCAAAGCAATTCCAATTAGAGTCCTAATAGCTTTCCAACAGTCCCTAGCACAAAAGATTACTGTCTAATTAGCATCATATTATTATTATTATGCTAGATACATATACTACATATCCTCTATCTTTCCCCGAGTTTAAAAAAATCAAATTCAACCCTCCCCCCCCCCCCAATCTTCAAACTTCCACAGAAGGGAAGATCTTAATGCTAAACCAAAAGTGCAAGCTTCCTTTTAATGAGAGATGCCACCAAGTCATTCTTGCAAAGCATGTGCTCTAAATACTGAGCAATGGCTGATCTTCTATAATTAAGGAATACATGTAGAAAAATCACAGAGCAGCTTGGAACCTGTTGCAATTTCTGTACAATAGTCTTTCCCAATGTTAGAACCATCCAGGTGTTCAGGATTCTAATTCCCCTTAATTATGCTAGCTATGGATGATTGGATTTGTAGCACAACATACAGTATCTGTCAGGCAATAACGTTGGTCCAAAATTTCTGGTTCTTGCAGGGAGAGTGCTAGCAAGCAGGCAAATCAGGAATTTGACTAAAAGTCTAATAGAGCTACTCCAGCTACTCCACCCAACTTTTACAAAGCAACAACTGAAACCAAGATGGAAGCTAATAATGCTGGGCGGGTTTTGTTTCAACAGTAGAATGCTGTCTATTTTTAAATCAATACAGAGCAAAACTACAGCCGCCCCTGAGGAATTTTTCAGCATTTCATTTAGCTTCAATATTCTGACATGCTAGACTTAATTCCACTGCGAATTGCAGGCCAGGGCATCTGACCACTTAATACAATATTCACATTCCATTATCTTATGTATATCTATTTAATTTGTATGTGCAGTGAAATGTACATTTCATACATTTCAGAGATTTCCAAACTATAAAGAAAAAGTATAACACACAACAAGACATCAGGTTAAGAATGCAGCAATTTAAGGACGATCCAACCTATTGCAGCAAAATTTGAGTTAAATACATAATGGTTCAAATACACAATGGTGATTGTTCATTATACAATGCTAGTTATACAATAATACTGTTCTAATTTACTTACAAATTCAATTTAAGGACAGATCCTGGGTTCAGAACTTGTTATTAAACAGCAGAGTAAGTGTAGCTTGCGTTGGGGAAAAGGTAGATAAGAAGATGCAACTGTGAACTGATTAGGGTGAGTTTTTGTTATATGAAGCAAACCACTGTTTCTCAAACTTGTCAACTTTTAAGATGTGTGAATTTAAACTCCCATAATGCTGCTGGGGAATTCTGGGAGATGAAGTCCACACATCTTAGAGTTTCAGGTTTGAAAAAACACTGTAGTAAACAAATAAAAATTACATAAATGGAGATTATAGTCCTAAATTCCTCTTAATGAAGGTCTCTCTCTGAATTGAATGTTCATTTGGTTTGAATCTCTTAATTCAATTAAATACAACCCTCCTTCATAACCAAACCCTTGCAACAGGGTCCTGTACACAGTTGTCTCTTCCAAGTTTCACAAGACTTCACAGGTTTTCTGTTCGTTCTCCTTCTGCCCTTCCTTCTTGTTCCACTTTCATCATTGTTACAACACACAGCATGTTACTATGCCATCCTTTAGACCTTAATAGAGAGATCAGTTAATAGGATGAACTTTGCCTGCTCTATTTCAGTGAGCTAACTATGTAGGAAGCTGGAGGAATGTTCCTCCCCACCCAACAAACTCTTTTCATTTAAGTTAAGGCATCATGAAATTCTATCCGCCAGTCTGTCCACTTTCCAAAACAAACCATTTCCAAGGATAAAAGCCCCAAATATACAAAGCAGTGCCATTATCAGCACAGATTTACATCCAGACAAAAAATAAATTTAAGATATTTTTTTTCTCATATCTTCCAAATTATGTTATTATATTCCTGCAGTGCATAAACCAGTTAATAACAGCTATCAACTGTTCAGACTTGAAAGCATACCAACCACTAAGAATTGTTCTAAATACCTTAAAACACGAATGCCAATGACAGCCATTTCAATGAAAGTTTTTTCATGATGTTGATCATGACTGGTCTTTGAGAGGCATACTAAAATGTTCCAAAAACTAATGAAGACTAGGAAGACAAGAAAATGTGACTTAAACTTTAGATAATACCCATGTATTTAAAAATATTATTATTTTGTCATTTAAAAGGTTACAGACCAGAGGCATATTTTGTTATGTCTATGTGACCAACTACCCATAGGACTCTGGGAAGTGCAAGTTGTCCTCATGCTATGCACTATTGGCATAGACAGAAAAACTAATATAAAGGGAATATTCCCTTACTCTTTCGTATTGTGTTAGATTTTTCTTTGGAGTTTCTCATTTGGCACCTGGAATAGCAAAAAGTTGTAATTTTTGGAAATTTAAGTAATACACTCATCAGATAGCCTCAAGAAAACTTTTTTCACTTTTTAGTTCACTTGAACTATGTTCATATGTGTGAAGACATGATGCAGAACAAAAAGTCAAGGAAATGCTACATCATCTGACATCAACACCCAATGTTGCATCACTGACTGCATCACTTCTGCATACCAGAAAGGTTTATTTATGGTTTGTTTTAAGACAGGGTCCCCAACCACCGGTCCGGGACCGGTACCGTCCGTGGATCACTTTGCACCGGGCCGCAAAGAAAATAAAAATAAAAAATAAAATAAAAATGGCGGCTTTCTTCGCCTTCGGTGAATGCTGCTGGGATCAGGGATCAAGGACACAAATGAAAGAAGGGGAGGGAGGAAGCAACCAAAGCCTGTCCTGCTCTCTGGCTCAGTGGCTTCGGTTTCCTCCCGCCTCGTTCCTCTCTCAGTCGCTCTCTCGCTCCTCCACCAGCCCAGGAAGAAACTGCTTCAAAGAAGCCGGCAGGAGTGGCTTTCCTGTCAGCGCAGCTCCCGAGCGCCGTTCACCCCCCATCCCACCGCCAATCAATCCAGGTTCAATCCAGTGCTCCGTTCTGCCTGCCTGCCTGCCTTCGTTTCTGGTTGTTTTGGAGCAGCTTCGGCTGAGAATAATAACTATTCGCCTCTTTTCTCAGCTGAAGCTGCTCCAAAACAACCAGAAACGAAGGCAGGCAGGCAGGCAGGCAGGCAGGCAGAACAGAGCACTGGATTGAACCGTGGGCGGTGGGGTGGGGGTGAACGGGCGCTTCGGAGGAGCTGCGCTGACAGGAAAAGCCACCCTGCCGGCTTCTTTGAAGCAGTTTCTTCCTGGGCTAGTGAAGGAGCGAGAGAGCGACTGAGAGAGGAACGAGACAGACACCTGAGGGATGAGGCTGAGGGAGGCAGGGCTGAGAGGCGGGGCTTCTCAGCCGTCCTGCAGGGACTTGTCCTGAGCCGCAGAGACAGCCGTGGGCCGCCACTGCCCAGCGCTCAGTTTTGAAGGCGCTCCTCAGCCCGGCGCAGTTCCTGAATCTGCAGCTGAAACCCTCCATTTTAAATGTCCCAATAGAAGAGAATATCTGTCGCTCAGGGTTGCAATGAGGAGGCATTGGCACTCCCTGAACTTGGTGGTTTGCTGGCAGGCGTTTTATTACCCGACTAGGTAACAACATCAGATGTTACCTAGTCAGGTAATGAAACGTCTGCAAGCAAACTCCTGGCTCGAGACTCCACCCCACACACACACCCCGGTCCTTGAAAAAGTGTTTCTGCGTGAAACTGGTCCCTGGTACAAAAAGGTTGGGGACCACTGTTTTAAGAGAAATATCTTCTTGTGGTTATTCTTTCTGACCATGTTCTGGAGTATTTTCCATATACACAAAAAGATGTATCTTCTCATTTTGCACACCCCATGGATTGCATGTGTTACATGATCTGATTAATTAGTTGACCAGAAAGGGCTGCTTGATTTCATATTCCACAATGTTCTACATCAGTGTTGAAAAATGGCGCCCACTATGTGTTCAAAGACATTTCTTAATTATGTTTCAATATTGAACCCCAACTTTCATTAAAATTATACAGACACCCCAGATTTGTACCTGAGTGGACACTTTTCTTATTAGACAAAAAAAAAAAAAAAACCAATTCTGTGGAATAAAGTCAGTGTTTTGCAAAATGCCACGGAGCAGAATTAGTTGAGAAAGGAAGGAAGTCGCTTTTTAAATGTCCATTTACTTATCTTCCAGTTTAGTACTGTCTGCATTAGAATACTACACCCATTTTGGCCTAAGCAATGAACTCCTGATTACAGGATAAAAAAGGAGACGTGGAAATTCATGCAGAACATTTGAAGAAGTATCAGCAGCAGATTCTCTATATCTGGTCTGAATTGATTTGCATTCCAGGACTATAAAAAGAAATCTTTTCTATTCCTATCTGGAACTTCCAAGGACGGAACCTGGGAATGTGTTGAATGGAAAGTATGTATGTGATCATGTACATGTATGTGTTATGTATGGTTTTCATTTGCCTGAGAGACTTATATATGAACCGTGAGTTATCAATCAAGTTAGTTCATGGTTCAGTAAACCTACTGACAGCTTTATTCAGGTTCAATTACTCAGGAGGTAAAAATCATTGAACTTTCAACTTGCAGCCTATATCAGTAAATGCTTAGGACTACACAAGATGGAATCTAAATCACTAAAATGTGAATAGAAAGTCATATATTCAGAGTGAATAAAATTACCATTAAGTCTACAATTATTTCTGAAGAAATCATTTAATACCAGGTGTGTCAAACTCATGTTGTCACAGCAGCATCACATGATGTATTGGGATTCGCCGCCCCCCCCTTTGCTAAACCGGGTGTGGTCATGGCCAGCACGTGACACATCCGGCCATGGGCCGGAAGTTTGACAGCCCTGCCTTAGATCATTCCAAAATAATAATAATAATAATAATAATAATAATAATAATAATAATAATAATAATAATAATAATAATATCAAAAGGCCTTATATCCTTTCATAGGTTACAATAAGGAAAAGCTATAAGACTAAAAGCATCTGAATCACCAGCTAGATTTGACATATAAAGCAGCTTTCTTCAAAAAACTATCCTCCAGACATGAGTTATTACAACAATTCCTAAAATTGCAGCTTTTTTTGTAGATTCAAGCTGCAAACAATAGGATATCCAGCAGGTATCAGCAAGGGCTTGACATTTTCTTTCAGTACTCTTTGGCAGTTGTCCAGACTTTTACAGTTTAGATCTGTTAAGCCTGTTCTTCTTAGCATAGTAATCATGAGCCTCTGCCCATTGTTTAAGAAATATCTTTATTCTTATACTGCCTGGTAATTTTCAAATGCTCCACCCACAAATATGCATACACAAACAGCGGGAAAACATTTCTAGAGACACATTCTTGTGATTTTACTCATCCCAGTTTTACAAAGTCTTGGTTTTGCAGCATCTAACCAATCACTATTCTGAGATTTTCCCCCCCCCCCCTTCTGTTAGATTGCATCCGATTCTCAGTGTTTTCCTGGACGAGTCCTCACCCTTTTCTTGGCAAGGTTTTTCAGAAGTAGTTTGCCACTGCCTCCTTCCTAGGGCTGAAAAAAAATGACTAGGCCAAAGCCACCCAGCTGGCTTTGTGCCCAAAGCAGAAGTAGAATTCATGGTTTCGTGACTTCTAGATTGGTACCTTAACCACTACAAACTGCCTCTCATCCTGAAAATAAAAGAAACAAATAATTCTTGCCAAGACTTTAAAAGAGGATGCAATCACTTATTAGTGGACTTCTTTTTAAAATCTTCAGCATAAAGAAAAAGGAATATCAACTAACAGGATGAAGACCATCAAGAATGAAAAACTAGCAACATTTTTCAATATGGCTTCAATAATGTAGCAGATGGTAGAGATTTATAATAAGCTTCAGGAAAGCAACAGGGGAAAGTAGTAGAAGATTGGTCAATGACTTAAGGGGTAAACTAAAAAGAATGTATCAAAGGCATCGTTTTTTCTATACATGTGAAAAATCAGTTTTACTTCTAATGCCCTAAAACTCTCAAGAGAAACTTGATTCTTGACTTGGCTCAAACTTGATTACTGTATTATTGAAAGGAGACAGCTTATTTGGGGATGTTACCCACAGATTATTTGGTAGTGAAAGGGAGTACTTCAAACCAGAGTTAAAGTAGCATGACAAACATTCCTTTTAACAAGCCATCCAACATTCATTCTGAAATATTTCTCTTATTCAAAAATTGTATACAATTTTGCATGGCAAGACTGAAGTAAAAGGAGGAGAGTGAAACATTCTGTGTTTTATTACCACATAAGACATTTGTCCAGAAGTCTCTTAAAAACACATACACATGTTGAGCTAGCCTGTTTTCTACTTTTGAATCCAATTTTGAAATGAAAAGGTAATTTGAAGATGTATCTCAAAACAGTACTCTTATGTTACCTGTGATATAGAATTTGCTCATTTCAGTCTAAAATATGTTTTATTACTTCTTGTGAAGATGCCCATTATGATTTCATCAGGATTTTAAAGCTTATTAGTACAACCATATTCTCTGTAAATTTCTTATTGTGTGCATACTGACTGACTGATAATTTGGTTGAACACTATGGGAGAGTTAGGGAATATTATCTACCCATTCAAATATTGAATCCCCAAATGGCTCGATTTAATTAAACCAATATACACAGTACTGCTATCTAGCACAGAAACCATCTGACAAAAAGACAATATATATTTGAGGAGAGGAGAAAGATGGAAACATCAGTTCTTCAAAGACATATTAATGATTGAGCTATAAGCAGATTTTCTACCTAATTATGGCCAGGATTATTTTTCCATTATGATTTTATTGGTTGAATATCTGTTCCTTTTGTAGATGGGTGGAGCCAAAGTCATATTTCTTTCTCCTTTAAGAGTCTTAGAGCAAATGATCAGTTTAAGCCAACTGTTAGCTGTGGCTTAAAGGAAAAAATGCTTTCCAGCTAATGGGTAGGATCCTAGTGGTCTTTCGTTCTAGACCTTCAGCTCGACTACTCCAGGGAAGAGATTCAAAAGAATAGGGAAATGGCTCTTTTTTAGCTTTAAAGTTTAAGAACTACCGCACTTGAAAAAATATTTGGTTAAAATGTAATTATAAAAATCGAGTCTTCCGTTTCTTCCTTTCTTACTTAATGGTTTAGAAAAATCTGTGGAATTATGGCTAAGGTACTGTACTAAACAGATTACTGTAAGAATCAGCTATTCTAACCCCAAGAAAAAGACAATAGTAATCAGATTGGCCATTTTTATTCATAGAAATTTGGAATAACTGCTACTTTATAAAAGAATTACAATTTAATACATTTTGATTTTTTAAAAAATTAAGATTTGTTATGGCTATTGTTTTTGTCTATAATGTACTGCATCTGTTCATACAAAATGGATCAATTCACATACATATTATCATATTATGACTTAGTTTTAATAAGAGAATTAAATTAATATAAGTGCCACGCAAGACATTTTTCCTTGGGCTGAGAAAAATGAATGGTACTTGTATTGCCACAGAGAAATAGCTACAGGTCAAGTATCATTTACAATTTTAAAAGAAAAAAATAAACCAATTAATGTATTACCCACACGCAGCTTCAGTATGGTATTTTATAACTTGACTATTTCCGCAGATAGTGGTGGGACATATTCTTCAAAATAATACAATGATCATTTCTAGTATTCAATTTAAGAAATTGCTTTTCAAAGCCAATCATTTACTTTTTAAAATGTAGTCATTATTGAGTATCTTGTAAACTGTATATTAAATTGTTTAACTAGTACAATTTGACAAAGATCAATGCGCAGAATAGATATGATGTTTGCAAAATAACTACTGAAAGACATTTTTTAATCTGAATTCAGATGACTTTAAGGGATACTCTGTTGTTTGCTGTTTAATACTGGAAGTAAATTAGTAACAGGTGCTACCTTATCACCCTTCACAAGAAGACAGATCAGAGTATAGGCCAGTGATGGCTTACCTTTTCCACGTCGCGTGCCGAAAGTGCGTGCACATGTGCGCACTTGTTTGCCCGTACTCATGATGCAATGTGCACGTGACCCCTCTGTGCCCCTGTGCATGTGTGCATGACCCCCCTGCACTGCACACCTCTGCGCATGCACAAGTGACCCCCTGTGCATGTGTGCGCATCTCCCCCGTGCATGTCTCCCCCCACGCATGCGCGGCAGATACCTGACAATCAGCTGGCTGGTGGGGGCGCACGCGCATGCACAGTGGGGCTGTTCCAGGCGACCTCTTGCGTGCCGGCAGAAATGGCTTTGCGTGCCACTTCCGGTATGTGTGCCATAGGTTCACCACCATGGGTATAGGCAATATAGGATTACTGAAACTCTACTGTTGTAATAACAACAGAATCTGAAAAGCCTGCCAGAGTTTCCTTCTGTCATTTCTTAAAACAAACAGAAATAAGCCAGAGTTATCCTGAGTTTTTTTCTCATTCCCTCTTCCTTCTGAGAACTAAATTAATATTTGCTTAATGATTCTTGCAATCCTTCTTCAAAGCTTTCTCTGCACTCCTCTATATTCCTCTCTGACAACCACCCCTTAAATCAAGAATCTTCAAACTTGGCAAGTTTAAGACTTGTGGACTTTAACTCCCAGAGCTACCATGACTGGAGGAGGAATTCTGGGAGTTGAAGTCCACAAGTCTTAAATGAAGTTTGAAGAGCCCTGCCTTAAATCTTCGTCAATTGATAATGCAAACGGTTTAATCTGAATCTTCTTCCAACTCAAATTTTCTCTACAAGATTTATATTTGTTAGAGAAAAGTGACAAAGAAAAAAATGCAAAGAGAGGACAGAAATAGTCAGCAGTCATCCAACAGATAGTTATCTTAAAGGTAATGAGTAAAGGTTAAAAAATACAAGTATTTTGTGCTCCATGAGACACTCCGGAACATAAGATGCACCTAGCTTTTGGGGAGGAAAATAAGAAAACAAAATATCTGCCTCTGTCTTCCAGCCCCAGCATACGGCTCGTCAGGGCTCTGCTCCATTGTGCCCACCACCTGTCAGCTGAGCGACAGTTGGATCCTGGCCTCCCATAGCCCCGCCAATCAGCAGGCTGGCTGACCAGAAACAGCGCTATTGCTGCCTCCTCTGTGTCTGCTGCCTCTGCTAGGAAACACTGGAGCCTTCTCTAGCATTCCCAACTTTTGCTGCTGCCTGCCACCACTGCCGCCATTTGCCACCTATTAGCAGTTGGATTGGCCTCCTGAAATACTGCCAATCAGCCGTTCTGTCATGCCCCTGATGGAGACTGACTCTGAAGAAGAGGAGGAACAGACAACAGGGAAGTGGTGGAGGAGGCTGGAGAAGGGCAGAGGCTGGCTGAGCAGTCAGAGGAGGACCCAGGCCCATCCCCTATCCATCCTAGGGCATGCAGGGAGGAGAGGATCAGGGTAAAACATGGTCTACTCGGGAGGAGAGGGCCATGATCCTCTTCATGGGTTGCAGGTGTGAGATCTGCATAAAAGGTTGGACCTACGTGTTAACAGACGCTGGAGACAAATTAGTGTTTTGTTCCTAAAGAAGGTTTATCTTGGTTGGCATTCTTCCAACGGACTGTACCTAGTTATCTTCCTGAAGTTGGCAATTATCTATCCTGGTCTGTTGTGGAATTTTATTCAGTGCAGTTTGTTTTTGGTTTTTGCTTCGTTATCGGCTCTTTGAATTTGAACTTTCTTTTGAAATGTTTCTTTCTTTTGAAATGTAATTTTGAAAATAGTTTATTCCTCCACTGTGAACAATTAAACAGCGAAGCCAACTTGAAGGCATTAAAGGACTTTTATTTACGTTTTGGTTTTTGTTATATTTCTGAGATACTCTGGGTCATCACACGTTCCAGACGGCGGGAATCACCACCACCTGTTGCCACCAGAGCCTACTGCCACCATGGCAGTGGCAACAGGCAGTGGCGGTGATAGGCGGCGGCAATCCCCGCCACCTGGAACAGCTAATTGGCAGTATTCCAGGAGGCCGCTAGGTGGTGGTGGTGAACAGCAATGCGTGTCGGCAATAGCTGGGGAATAGCTCTGGCGAAGGTTCCAGCATTCCCCAGTGGAGGCAGCAGACAGGCATCCCACATGGATGAAACGGGGCACATGGAGGCTGAAAATGGCTGAAGGGTGGGGGCCGCCATGTGGGCGGGATTTCAGCAATATTTACTCCATAAGACGCACAGACATTTCCTTCCGCTTTTGGGAAACAAAAAAGTGCACCATATGGAGCAAAAACTACGGTAGTTAATGGTTGTCTTAAAGGATTCTTTGAGAGTGGAATTTGAGTCAATGAATGGCAGTGGTAGTTCTTTCTTCGGTGCCTCAGTGGCAGATCTACCAGACTGGATCAATTATTGCGAGCCCTACAGAGGCACTGGTCTTTCTCTTCCATCTTTTATCCCTGAAGCCTTTATCTGTAAAAGGATAAAGGTTCACCAACAAGCCTGAACAAGAGGTTGCTGCTCGGAGCTAAAGTAGCAAACTAAGCCTCTCACCTGCAAAGTTGAAAAGTTTCAGTTTACAGATGGGTGTGATCTCCCCCAGCACAGAATTTTCTTCTCCAGACATCACCCACTGAGTGGGAGGAAGGAACAAAAGGAAAACCAAGGCGTAAATCCATGTTTACAGAAGTGTTTTAGTTCAGGGATTCTTGATATTTCCTGAGCATTATCCTAAAACTCAATTGTCCCACGGGAGAAAATTCTAGACCAAATCAGAGTTTTAGCTGTAGGATACAACCTTCAAAACTGCATTCAAGTCTTATCAAGCTAATTTATAGTTATCCTTCCTAATTTATGTGGAGACAAATGATACTGCCAAAAACAGCTTGGAACCATATCATATATGAAGACTGGATGTTTCTTCTATTCTTATGACTTTTGCAAAGGACAGATAACAAAGAAAAACAAATATTGCAGATAACAGATAATCAGAGTTGGAAGGGACCTTGTAGGTCATCTAGTCCAACCCCCTGCCCAAGCAGGAGACCCTACACCATTTCTAACAGATGGCAGTCCAATCTCTTCTTGAAAGTCTCAAGTGATGGCACACCCACAACTTCCGAGGGCAAGCTGTTCCATTGGTTGATTGTTCTCACCGTCAGAAAGTTTCTCCTTATTTCCAGGTTAAAGCTCTCCTTGTTCAGTTTCCATCCATTATTCCTTGTCTGGCCTACAGGTGCTTTAGAAAATAGCTTGACCCCTTCCTCTATGTGGCAGCCCCTCAAATATTGGAACACTGCTATCATGTCTCCCCTGGTCCTTCTCTTTACTAGACTAGCCATGCTCAGTTTCTGTAACTGTTCTTCATTATGTTTTAGTCCCTAGTCCCCAAATCATCCTGATTGCTCTTCTCTGTACTTCTCTGTACTCTGTACAAGCTCTGAAAATAATGTGTACGGGAGAAAATTTGGATTCTGTGATCCTCATCTGAATAGGAAAAATCAGAAGGAACATTGGCTTATAAATATAATGGCCTCTGGGTTTTATTTATTTAGTAGTAAATAGAACCAGTAATCAGCAAGTAGAAAAAAAAACAATTACGAAGAAATAAAAAGTTAATACAATTAAAGAAAAAATAAAAGTCTTTAAAAAAACCAAAAAGGATAAAACTAGAGAATAAAATAGAACTGTTAACAAAATATCAACAGCATCAGAATTTCTGATTGAGATAGCCGGTTGTAAAACTTTAGCTGCTCTATTTGCATCAACTAAATTTTGATTCTGCAAAGCATGTGGCATCGATCTCATTGATCAACAAAGGGACAGTGGAAGAAAATATAGGCAAGGCCTTCAGGTTTACTTGAACCACAAAGACAAACTGTACAAAAGGGATTTTTACCAATCAGGATGAAGAAAAAACCATTCTGGCACAGCAATAGGCTGCCCCAAATTTAAATCTGAAACCACTGTAAAAGTCTGACCCACAGACGGACACAATACAGAAGCCTGATGATGGCAGATGAGATTCTGCTGAAACGTTGCTACAACTTTAAAAGAACTACAATTACGTGGGAGAATACCCGAACCAAGCCGAACACCATACATATACATATACATATACATATACATATACATATATATATATATATATATGTCTGGTGGCGATGGCAGTGGTGGGTGGGAAGGGCATGGCTTTGCACATGTGCATGCCACTTGCACAAATGCAGCTTCTCACGCATGCATGCTCGCCCGCTGTTTGCACAGCCTGGCTCCCAGTGGATTGCAGCCCAGCATCAGGCCACGGCTCTGGGGTCGAGAACCCCTGGTATAAGGCACAGTGAAATGACTCTTGTGATCAGAATATTCAAAGGCTGCACTATGTTCAAAAGAAACATAAGCAATACGAAAAGGGGAAGAAGCTGCATAAAACATTGAAGCATCCACACCTTCTCAGAAATCCAAGCAAATGAACTTGGTGAAATAATACTGTACAGTAGAGAGCTTCTGGGTTAAAATACAGTAACCGTTTAATTCTTTAGTTAATTGCACTGAATTGGGGGGGGGGGGGGGGGGGGGGGGGGGGGGGGGGGGGGGGGGGGGGGGGGGGGGGGGGGGGGGGGGGGGGGGGGGGGGGGGGGGGGGGGGGGGGGGGGGGGGGGGGGGGGGGGGGGGGGGGGGGGGGGGGGGGGGGGGGGGGGGGGGGGGGGGGGGGGGGGGGGGGGGGGGGGGGGGGGGGGGGGGGGGGGGGGGGGGGGGGGGGGGGGGGGGGGGGGGGGGGGGGGGGGGGGGGGGGGGGGGGGGGGGGGGGGGGGGGGGGGGGGGGGGGGGGGGGGGGGGGGGGGGGGGGGGGGGGGGGGGGGGGGGGGGGGGGGGGGGGGGGGGGGGGGGGGGGGGGGGGGGGGGGGGGGGGGGGGGGGGGGGGGGGGGGGGGGGGGGGGGGGGGGGGGGGGGGGGGGCGTCTTTCGGGGGGGGCTTTTTTTTTTTTTTTTTTTGGTGTTCTGACCTCAGATGACAAAGGCCTATTGAGCAAAAATTTAATCACTTTCAGGTTAGACATCCACGTATGTAGATACCCCAATGTAGATACCTCTTGCTTCTCAAAGACCTGAACACTAAACATGGCCTCTATGCTGATCTATGGCTCTGGCGTGAAAGAAATTTATTCCCTGCTATTGTGACAGAAGATCTCCTGTACAGACATTTTAGGGCGTGTACAGGAGGATCCTTTGGAGGTGAGTGATCTGCTGAGCTCCAACTAGCCAGAAAGGGCTTCTGTGAGACTGCTTGTTTATTTTTCCATTTCCATTTTAGCTCTTGTTGCAAGAGAGATGGATGCTTCTCTTGTGCAGTGGGGGGAAAGGTTGTTGAGAGAGGGAGTATCAATCTCAGAGAAGAACAAAAGCAGATCTACTAAAATGTCGACATTCCTACCAGCAACAACAAAAATAATGTTTCACAGAAAAAGTTTGCTTTCTTCTGAATACAAGGTACAAATTGCAGTTGCCATTTGAAGACGAACTTCCCTTATGAACTTCATAAGTATGCTAATTGTATTCATGAAATATGAAATGAGTACATATTAACATAATGTGACATCATTCAAAACAGGAGGCAATCAGCACTCCACAAAATATCTGCTTAGAAAATGTCACCAGCTCAAAATTTTGGAGCAAAAAAAAATTTTTTTGGACCTTATTTCTCCGGATATTTTATTTCTCTTTTTTTCCTCTTTGAACTAGAGGGACTGTTGTCAGTGATATGGCCCAGCAAATCCATTTGACAATTGGTGTATTTTTTTTCACTTGCTAAATAGATAATAATATTCAACTAAGAAAAACTGCAGGAAGTTGTTGATCTTAGAAAGCAGAGTAGAGTTGTGTTGTACTTAGGGATGAGGCTAATGGTGATGCAGAGTGAATAGAGAACGAACGACAGAGAATCTATCGATTATTGCCCTGAAAATAACATATATTATATTCTCCTAGGGCAGCAACCGGCATAATAAATGTAGGCAGAGGATAGAGCTTTTTATACCAAAAACTTTCCTCCCATCTCAAGGACAGGAGAAAGGCACATTACCATTCCTACATGGATGTGCCCAAGTGATGTTCTCTATATCTCTTTCCAATTTAGAATCTTGTTCTCATTTATTTTCATCTAGCTACTTACAGCATACAGGTGTACCTTGTTTTACTGCACTTCACTTTATTGTTTTGCAGATACTGTATTCTTTTTTTTTTTTAATGAAAGTTTGTGGCAACTTGCATCCATCAAGTTTATCAGTAACCATTTTTCCAACATATCAGCATTTTTGGTAATAAAGTATTTTTAAAATTAAGACATGTTCATTGTTTTTCTCAGTCATAATGCTATTACACACTTAATAGACCACAGTATAGTGTAAATATTACTTTTATATGCACCAGGAAACTAAAAAAATGTGTGTGACTCTTGTGATCTTTGCTTTATTGCAAGAGTCTAGAAGAGAACTTGCAATACCCTGTTTCTCCAACAATATGGCCTCCCCCAATAGGAAGTCCCAGCATGCTTTATAGGCATGAAATGAAATTAAGCCCCTCCCCCCAAATTAAGGCCTATATTAAAACATGCGAAATGGGGGGGAATGGTGGGGGAGCTTGCCGTTAGGAAGTACTTTTGTTGCACACCCGGATATGGTGCTGCCTGCGTTGACCCCGATACGAAGTGCCCCACCAACGCTGAGGTCAACATCCAAGCCGTCGCCGCCTGGCCGAAGATGCAAGGGGGGGGAATTAAGTCACCCCCGAAAAGACGCCCTAGCCATTTTTTCGGGGCTCAAAAAAAAATAAGACCCAGCCTTATTATATGAGAAACACGGTATCTCCGAGGTATGCCTGTATTTGCAATATATGTTCAAACACTCTGCCTTCCCTATTCAGAACCATTCTGTTTCTCCAAACTAAGATCTTTTCTGCCACAAAGACTCCTCAGAAGATTAGGTGTTTTGGCATTCCCGTGATCCAAGTTCTAGCATTATGCACAATCAGAAATTTACTCTCCTTCTTGAATTCTCTTGATCATTGCCCTATCTGCATTGCCTATCAGATCTCATGTAATTAATCTTGCTTGTATATTTGGCATTTCTCTCAACATGCATGATGAAGAGGTATATAACTCTAAGTGCTATTGTTATCATTCCATTCTTCTGGTAAAGTTTTAAGCATTTTTTTTGCATGAGAAATTAACACAATGGTTCAATAATCTACATATTGTCTTATACTTCCTTTTATATACATATATACATACACACACACACACACACACACTGATCTTTTTCAATATCTACCTGACACACTAACTTATTTCATATTTTCTGACACAGAGTTGTTACTGTTTAACTGCCTCTTCTCCTTCAAAGTAGAGGTACAAATAAAACTGTTCACCAAAAAGAAGATAGGTTTTCTTTTCAAAAGCAAATTGCATATCATTTGAAGTAGCAATGATGGTGGTTTTCATTATCTTGAGGAACTCAGAGGCCTTTTCCAAGGAGGATAAATTTGGCATCCTTTTGAAGAATCTAAAGAGATACTACGTGAAATTGGAAATTAAAACTCAGCAAGAGGTAGGTAGCAACAAAGAGATGAATTTGAAATTCATCTCCTTGTGCTTCTTGATTAACGTTTTCCAAAAGCCAAAGAAACAGCCCTGACTGACTGTAAAATGGGAAAAAAAATATTCCTCTCTCAGTTTGATTCAATCTTTTTTCTCTGAATTCTGGGCACAAAGAAATATGACAAAAAAGAATGTCAAGAGGACCCATTCTAGAAGATGCAATTAGACCCTAAAATGATTCCAGCAACCCTCTTCTCAGGGATCCTGTATTGCAGATATTTATAGCACAAGGGGACACAGTATGTGAAGATAAACTGCCAACTCCAGTTCTCTAATATAACTGCAATGGCCAGCATGCCTGGCTGCACTCATAATCACCCTGAGAAGATAGTGAATGTTGTCTACATCATGGACATAGTCCATATTGGAAGACACTCCAAGAAGCCTAGAATAAAACTTCATCTGTAGTGCTTCTTTCACCAAAAGGCCTACTAATTACTGGGTCACAGAGCAACCAAACTCAAATTAAGTTGGAGTTATTCATTGCCGAGAAGGTAGAAGCAGAGATTTAACAAGTAACTACTTCTATTATTTTTCAAAGACAGTTAAGACAGTAAGGTTTCAATTCCCTTGTTGCACAAAAGTTTAGAAAGATTTCAAGTGTGGAATAGCCAGCTGTACATTAAAGTCAGATATTTCATATTGTTGAAAATGTTTTATTTTCAGAGCCACCTCCATTCCATCTGTGCAGCAGGCAATGTAACAGACTGCTGGACACTAATGTTCTTTTACAAGTGAAGCCCACCAATGAGAGAGGTTCAAAAATAGCATATGGAAAGATGAGCTGGGTAAGTAAGCCAGCCAGCCCATTTGTCAAACTTGTATTGAAATAAAGAGATACTTCTACCAGAGCTTTTGAAAATGCTACTGAAAATTGCTGTGAAAAGAAAACGTAGATGTGGAACCAGCAACTAAGGAGCACCCTGCAGTCAGTGCAAAAGGTTATTTATCTTGTGATTTTTCTCATAAAGCTGCTGAAAATGTAGTTCCTTTATTGTAGTTTTATCTGAACGTTTTTTTAAAATTATATCTGCATTTATACAAAATCTGTGAGACATTTCCCAGTATTGTCATTCACTTCAACAGTAATCAGTTGAAGTGAATGACAATATGATCAAGGCCACTTAAAGGGTATAATTTAAAATATATCAAGACAAATTCCCAATCCAGTGATTTAGTGTTTCTTAAAGTGTGGTACAAAGATCCCTGGAGTTCTTTCTTAGGGTCTGCAAAATTATTTGCCAGATATTGAAAAAAAAATTAAAAAAATTAAAACAATATCATCTCTTTTCATACTTATTTTTAAATATATATATAGGCTTTTGTCATGAAAACTATTTTATTTATGTTAATATTTAATGAATTTCATAGTTATTTTTACATGATTCAACAAATATTCTACGAATACATCAATTTGAATTTTTAAATATGGTAAATATCAATAAATATAAACCAAACAAAAACTTTTTTTGGATTCTCCATAAGTTTTAAAAGTGGGAAGGGGTCATGAGAGCAAAAAAATAAAAATAAAAATCTTATGTTTTGCCCAGGGTTTCTCAACCTCAACAACTTTAAGATATGTGGACCTTCAACTCCTAGAATTCCCAGCTTAAAGTCGATGAAGTTGAAAGGCTAAACTAACCAATGTATGATAACCAGATTCCAGTTTTGCATCCATCATACAGTTATAATATAAAGCAGTTCAGCAGTGGGTCCATTTTAAAGACATGCAGTTCTTCTATCTGTTTCTCTCTATACCAGGAGTGTTAAACATGACTTCATTAAGGGCCGCATCACGGTTGTGTTTGACCTTGGAGGGCCAGGGTGGGCGTGGTCAGCTCGACATCACTTGTGTCGGGGGCACCCGAGCTCTCTGCCAGTGAAAACAGGCTCCCAAGCTCCGTTTTTGGCTGCAACGGCCTCCTGAAACCCTCTGCCAGCAAAAACGGAGGTCTCGAACTCCGTTTTCACTGGCAGAGGCACTGTGGGCCTGTTCTTTGCTGTTTCTAGGGCAGCCCTGAGGTTTGACACCCCTGCGGGCCTTGAGTTTGACACCCCTGCTCTATACAAAGTTCTGCACTGCCAGTTGAAAACCATATTTCTCATGCAGACAAACTACTATTCAGCAACCATTCTCAAAGATGTTTACAGATTTAACAGTTCTGAATTGCATATATTGCAAAGAGAAGAATGCATACATTTGTGTGAAAAACATACTCTTCTTCTCCAAAAGAATCTACGGCATAATGGCTACAAGGATTTTTAAAATGAGCTCTTTTCTCCTCTCAGCACTGACTTAGGCAAGAAAAATACTGTCTTGGAAGTAGGTTATAGACTTTAACACAAGGAATCAATTTGCAGGCATGCAAAGACCTTCAACAAAATGTGCTTCTAATTTTGGGAAGGAGTGTGTTTGCCCAGGGCATTCTCCATGATGCTACATCCAACAGAGCATGACTTCTTTCTGCTTACCCGTTCTTACTCCTAGCTCATGCATGCTTGTTTTGTCTGCGTGCTAATATGTTTTCCATCTATGTTCATGGAAGCACTGTAGCATTAGTAAGGGAGCTCAGGAGGTCAAAAAGAAATGGCTGGGAAAGCACCTGTAAAAAGTAGCACATTTTCTGGGCACAGAATCAAGCACAGCTAGTCCAGCACACCAATTTCAGGGCAAACTGATGTTAAGGTTTCATATAACGTGTGAATGGGATCAATGATTAAGTTATGATTTGCTTTAAGGCAATAAAACAGTTTGAAATTATGGTTTGTTCATAAGAGATTGCAGATTTGGGTGGGAAGGGGAAGCACATGGCTTGTTTGTAATTTTATAGTCTGTTTTTGTGTTCTGCCAAAAATGTTAACTAATCCAGATAAATGTAAAGCAAGAGTTGTTAAAATGTAAGAAAAACAAACCAAGATTTACAAAACAAACCATAATTAATGTGTCTATGAAGCCAAGTTTGCTTATAAGCCATCATTAAAATAAACCATAACTTGGACTCCTTTCCCTACAAAGCAGACAGACTGTTTGATTTATTTCCACTCTGAAATTCATGGACTGTTTAATATTTCCGCAATGACATATAGTTAAAACAGAAAATGTAAAGAACATCCCAGTTTGAGAAGTTGTCAGCAGCATGATCTTATAGATGGAACAGCTGCCCTAGGAAGTGAGCTGATCATTTCAAGCAAAATACAGCCTGGGAAAGCTCCTTATAATGACTCTCTTTAGCCATATAAAGTTGAATTCCAGCACTGGTGAAAAGTGTACCTCCAAAAGGACATTCCTTGGATATCGAAAGGTGCTGATCTTTGCATTATTTTGATTGCTAACTTCTCAAATATTAAAATATTACCTAGTATCCTTCAGTTAGAAATACAAACTAATGAGAAACAATGAAAATTACTGTACATTTAAAAATTCACTTTTAAGCTATTTGAATTGAAAACAAGACAGGTTCAGAATGTCTTATATAACCAGTTCTGTTTTGAACTTGTGTCTACTTACAAATTCCAGATGTGAGAAACAGTGATTAGGAGTAATGACGAAGTCTGCAATCAGACTCAGCATTAAGGGGAAAATTCTCTATCCTAACAACATCTTGATTAATAAAATCTTACTGGATGTAACTTATTCCTACTAGTGAAAAAAAAAAGATATTTAATGTTTAGAATTAACACCAAGCCTATCAATGGTCTCTGTAGTCCAAAGGTCCCCAAACTTGGCAACTTTAAGACTGGTGGACTTCACCTCTCAGAATTTTGACCACAAGTCTTAAAGTTGCCAAGTTTGGGGACCCCTGCTGTAGTCCATTGCTCTCTGCTGTATTTTGCAATTAAGTGACAAGGAAAGTGCACCCGATTTATGACAATATGAACAACTTCATTTCCCTTAAGAGCTTGTTCCCCTGTTAGGTATGCATACTGTCAATAGGCAAAATTCAAGCTACTCCATAATCATTGTTGCTTAAGTCATCATTTATTCAGGATGAAACTACAGTAACCTCTGAGAAATGGCTGCCTGGCCTCTCCTTACAGCACCTCCCAGTGCCAAACAGGTCTTTCTGGCCATTTCCACTCATTGGCCTTAAACATGTTCTTTGAAATAATAAGAAAACAAGAATGCTCAATTTCTGAGTGATAGTTCCCCCCCCCCCCATACAGGTACTTAAAAATTGTCATATCATTCTGTCATTTTTAGGTTAAACATGCAGAGCTATAATTGGTCTTGACATGATTTCTTTTCCAAATACCTCAATCATCCTGGCTGATTTCTTTCGGACATGTCTCAGATTGTCAACATCTTTCTTAAAACGAGACGCTCAGAAACAACGACACAGTACTCCAAAAATATGTGACCCTACATTAAAAAACAAGGACTCAACTCCAGATATAGATAGAATGTTTAAAAGTTCTGTCACTGACACTAATGAAGAATAATCAGGGATGAAATCTTATATTTTTATTGATTGCCTATATTATTTTCCACCCACATCCTTCACTTATTAAAGCTAATGAACTGTCAATTTCACCTTTAAATTTGTCTCATCACGCAAAACTGATTTTAAAATATATTTATCGTAATAATGAATATCAAGTGAACGAAGAGCATTCAGATATTTATAGAGCATTCAATGAAGTCTCGTTTCTGACACAGAAAACATCAAATATAGAATGACCCCAGGGACCTCTCGCCCCAACATCCCTGTCCTCCCCCCAGCTGTTGAAAGCACCCAACAACCTGGCAATTAGATTTTATAACCTCTTGTGCAAGAAACCAGAAAGCATACCATCTCAGCTGAGCAAGCATGCAATTTCACACTTATTTCAGGGAGAGAGATATGGAGTATTGCATGAGATTTCCTGCAAAGCAGCTGGGGCTGGAAATGATGGCCAATTCCAAACTTTTTGCTCTGTATGACTGTTATAATATTCACATAGTTCTTTAAAAATTAGAAAGCAGATAAGTAACTGCAGCTTCAAATAAGGGAGGGAAGGCTGAGCTTCCATGTCTAACTTACAACTGAGAAGCAGAGGCTTTCTTGAGTGTTGGCTAAATTGGAACCACATTTCCAATATATAAAATATATTACTTATTGTATATGTATGAACAATTTATCTTAAGTATTTCATTTTGGGCTTAGCTTTTCAGTTCTTTATCTGTTCAGAATGACGAATTTCAACCTTTTTTAACTGACTTATTGGCAAGTGATTTGGGAGCCCATTTATAATATACCCAAAATAGTTAAAGACATTTTGCTCCCTTGGGTAGATTCCAGAGGATTAGCTTTTGTCAGCTTCTTTTCAGCCAGCTATTATTTGATTGCACAGTTGAAAGTGTCAACATTTACGACTATTCTAAAACTTTTAATTTTGAGAGGTAATTAATAAAGTGAGCACTGAACCTTAAAGCGAATGGAGATAACGGAAGTCAACAGAAAATCAGAAAAAAAAAATCACTAAAGAATATTTCTGTTCCCCAAATTCAATTACTGTTGTACTTGGCAGAGGAAGAAATATATAGCCTTTTAGAATTTTCAGGTGCATCCAGATAATTAGGCAATTCCAAAATCACAAGCGCTAATGAACACCTTGTTTACTACAGAAATGAAATATCTCAGAAGAAGAAACGCAGTCCATTTATCAAGCATTACTTGCAACTCGCTGAGTCCAGAATGCATGTTGTCTCCTCATTATTCTAGTCCAAGTGTAGATGGAAGAAATCCTGTTCTGAAGGAATGATGGAATCTGTAGTATCCTTCAGTTTGCCCAACCCTATACTCCCCTGTGTGTATTCCTCTTTTAATTTCTCTTTCCTTTATCACTTCCTGTTGTTTCCGGCCTGGCGCAAAGCTCAGGAAGCAATCCAAATAAGAAAACCGCAAGAGGCCATGTGGCAGGAAAGCCACAAAGACACTATAATACCAGATGATAGTCTTACAAGAATTGTTAACCAACATCCACCTAGAGAAAAGAGACCTAGCCTGAAAAAAAACTTTCTAACACAAGGCAAACCAAATAATTCCTACCTATATTAGCTGTAGACAAGCTTTTAAAATGGCAATGGCTGTCTTCGAGTGTCAGCCCTTTGAGGTAGGCCAGATCAGGAAACTGGCTTTAGAAGTCAGGTTGGAATGATACTTTATTAACAACAGCACCTTGAGAGCATGACTGTTTTCCTTATTCATTAGTGAATTAGGAAGGAGCCAGTCTTAGTTTCCTGGGCTTAAAACATGTTTTTTGTTATTGTCATCCTTGTCTTGTTTCTTCGAGGTTATGTCCTTGGATCTCTATATAATTCAACTGCTTTATTGGGTAAAGAATTACAATTAAGTTTAGGTATCCTCCTCCAAATTGAAATCAAGAGTGAATTTGAAGTAAGGACAAAGGGAATGCTGTCCTTTAGTTATCCTACCCTTTAAACAACGTAGTGTCTTCAAATGTACACTATAAGAGATGGTAGATAACTTCTATAGGACACAGCCATAATGGATGGAATTATGGAAACTCTAATTGCAAACATTCAGCAGGTATCAGGTTACATATCTCTGTTTTACCCAAAACTTAAAGGCCAATTCTATTTGCCATCAGTAAACAGAATAATAATTTATCTCTCTTAGTTACTTTAGCAATTGTAACTTCTGCTTCTTTTTACAGGGTATTTCTTTTCTGAGCAGCTGACTAGGTAATGGCCAGTGGTGGGTGGAAATTTGAACTTACTGAAATGTTTGGCATCTAACCAAGTGTTTCCCCCAAGTTGTTAGGACATTTTTTCTCACTTTACCCATTCAAAAGGGAAGGGCACATTCTTTCTGCTGAAGTGTGATCTGTAAAGGGCTTGTCGTCTCTTCCTCCTACCTCTCTTTACAAGTTATTTGGGGAAATAAAATTGCTTGATGTATAAAACACATACTCCTGTAAAGCATATCCGTTCCCTGAATTAGGAGGGGGAAACATACTGCTCCACTCCAATATGGTTTCAAAAAGTGATTTTTAATTTTTTTTTTAAAAGAATGGCTAAAATCATAATATTCTCATCTATGTGTTGCATTTTAATATTTAACAAGCATTCTTATTTTTCTGCAAGATGGTATTAATGTCTATATATTATAGCTATGGCCAAGTATAATTTTCTTTTTTTTACTTACCACAAATAATGATTTAAAAAAGTATTTTGTCATGGGCTAAGAAGTTGTATATAACCACTAAGGTCAGCATAATACACTTCATATTCTTAATGAAATTAGTTTTGTCTTGTCAGTACACTATAAACAACTGAATTATAATCTATCACTTCTAGTGACTAAATTTATTATTATAACTTAAACAAGGTTAAATATCAAAACATGATCAACAAAATATAAATCACCACATAAAATTGTAAGCCACAATAACTGATAATCTTATTATTATTTAAATATATCATCAAATTGAAGAATGAACTCTATACATTTTTAAAAAGATCCTTATTAGCAATTGTTTTTAAGCTTCCAGTTATTTTAACATTCAATGCTACCTCACCAAGTATGAGTTGAAAGAATAGTATAGGGTCTCCTGCTTGGGCAGAGTCCTCTCCAACTCTGTTATACTATCACTGTTACTGGAAACAGTAAAGTTCTTAGTTTGTCCTCCACCAAAATCATAAAAGGCTAATAAAAGAAGCTTTCTACCCAAACACAGTAGGACACTAAAGAAGGGAAGGGAATAAGGTTCAATTTCTCCCATATTTCTATAGGTTTAAATTTATTGTTAATTCAGCAAAAATTATTGTATACTGAATGTCTACATATCTTTTCATGAAGAAACTGACACTTTCATCTGAATTTTGGAGATGTGAAAAACATACCAGTGATCTAGAAGATCTTGGCTGCCTTCCGAATCCTAACTAGAGTGAAACCAGGGGAATACTTCTACAGATCATCTGGGAATATTCAAGCTATAGTTAGATACAGAAACTGAATAAACTATGCTGGAAGAAGGCAATGACAAGCCACTTCTGTACTGTTTCCAAGAAAATATTTGGATGTAATTATGAAGTCACAAGGAACAGAAGTTGACTCAAGAAGCTTTATTTTTATTTCATGCCACAAGGGCTCCCTTTGCCTAGAAATTATCACACAAATTAACTTTGTTTTGGAAAGATTCATTGGCTTTTTGTAGATGCTTGTATTGTTTTGAATTAAATACTAATGCTGTGGAAACTAACGAGTTCAAAGGAAATGGAGACTACTATACATTAATGACTTCAAAAAAATAGAACTATAAAAGGTGGAAAGATAGCCACTGTTCATCATTTATACAATGGTCTGAACAACTTTTCTTCTTTTCTATATTTAAATGATTGTTTTATTGCAGAGGTGTTTCACCTGGAGAGCTTACATTTCTTTTTTCAGCTTTTAAAGTTATATGAATTGACATCATATATATACATACACACAGGAACTAATATTTAAATTAGAGACTGGGATGAACATGGTTTCCAATTATTGGAAGTGGAATTTAGGTTTATGCCACTCTCCATTTAAGTAGTGATTATGAATAGATGTTGATCTGTTCGTGTCCTGTTTATGGACATGAGCATATCAGAACAGAACAATGTACTATATTTGACTTTGGTTTGAGCCAGTATGGCTATTTCTGTTTTTATGTGCAAATTCTCATTTACCATCCTTCCTTCACAACCTAGCAGGCTAAACGGATGCTAAAAAAGACAGGTCACTTATACAGTGGTACCTCGGTACTCATCGTTAGTTGGTTCCAGAAGGTGCGATAAGTACCAAAAAAGATGAATACCAAACAATTTTTCCCCATAAGGTCCACAAGGCAGCTTACATCAAGAAGTTCTAGCTTGTGCATTGAGTACCAAATAAAGAAGTTCTGGAACAAAAATTTTGTGTCAAAATGCATTGAGTACAAAATTCAATGAGTTTCAAAGCAATGGAGTAGCAAGGTACCACCAAATATCTGAACTGATCATTTGCAGAGTACTTTTGAAGGTAGGCCAAAGCTTGCATGAAATTAGTCCAAAGGATTCTTAGTAATAATATCCCAATATCTTAATAATAATAGGATATCTTAGTATCTCCTTCCCCACAATCCTGCTCACTCAGTGGACTGCCTAGAGAAGCAGTCTTGTTTTCAATTATGTATCAAGGTGAGCAGGAACACTAGACCGGGGTATCTCAGGTACAGTCCCAACCTTTGGACTTCCTGTTTTTCTTGGCAGATAATGAGGGGAAGGTAACAATTAAGCAGAACTCTGTCCTATCCATATTTAAAAGCTGTCCCACTAAAGCCAATGGTAAGAACCCATGCTCAGTTTCTTAAAAGTTATCTATTAATAATAATGCATAGGATGATACTATACGGCAGTGCCTTTATCTACAAAGCAAAGTGAAATATTAGTCATTGTCCAGCCTCTTTTTGGTAGCCTTCTTGAACATTTCCTGGTTTAAGCTAATTTCTAAGCAGTGTAACCACAAAGGTGGCTATATTATATATATATTTCCAGTCTGAGACAAGTTTCTTCAATCATATGTCCTCCAGATGTATTGGACTTCAATCTCATAATTTTCCAACCAACATAGCCTTCAGTTCATGCTGGCTGGAATTAAGTCCAACATATCTGGAAGGTGGCTGTTTGGGGAACACTAATTTAAGTAAATCTCTCATAAGCAAAGTTACAGTAATTAATATAACACGTCAAACAGTAAAGCAATTAAAACAAACTTTGTAAGCCCAAAATGTTGGAAATGTCAACAAAAAGACGGTATCTTCTATCATACATGGTGGTCATGTCCTGAGACCAGGAACTATTGGATTAAAATTAAAAATTGGATGTAGGAAATTACTGGATATCAAATTGAACCTAAACTGGAACTCTTCCTATTAGGAATAATTAAGGATCAATATCCAAAAGAGATAACATATATTATTTTACACATTCTAACGGTAACCAGTATAGCTTTCGCATAAATGTGGAAAGGACCTAACACCCCTCCAGAAGACTTAGTTTTACATAAAATATTGGAATTTGCGGAAATGTATATGCTTACGCTAGAAATGAAAGACAAGGAAAACTCTGAATATTACTCAATTTGGCATAAATGGTACAAATAGCTAAAAAGTAGATATTAGAAATAAGAAGAATGGATTAGTGTAATTAAGAGACCTTAAGAGAGTGATACAATAGATATATAAAATATATAAATATATAAGATAAAGATAATAGTTATTGGTTGATAATGTATAAAATGATTTATAAGATGATTATATGTGTCGATGTCAAAACGCTGTCACAGATATGAATGTGACTTGTATTGGTGGAAAATATAATAAAAATCTATTTAAAAACAAACTAACTAACCCTGCAAACTAACAATTAAAATGGCACCAAGAAATCAAACTGACATCAATACAGGTAAAAAGTAGGATTAAAACTATAACGTTACCTGTGAAGGTATTGACTTTCCTAATTTATTTTTAAAATATATAGTGCACCCACAATCCAGAGAGTATCACACCTTCATTCTATACTAGCTATAATTTCCAAATCATCTTAGGGTAGATACCAACAGAACACATTGTACTAATCAATTTGGGAAGAATCAGAGGACAGAATACAATGGCAGGCTGTTATTGTTCAGGTACAGCTACTACAAGATTATACGCAGCTGGCTAAATGCATGTCATGCTGTGGATGTTCCCCTGCTCTTTGAATAACAGAGATGAGTTGAACAGTACATCAAGGCTTCATTACTGGATATCAGCAGAAGTGCAATTCCTTCCACACTCTGAAACCTGTACAATTCATAATGTCTCTGTCCTGTCAGGATTCAGTTCAGTTTATTGGCTCTCAGCCAGCCTACTTCAAAATCCAGGCATAGATCCAGTAATTCAAAAAGTCACTGAGCTCTGGGAGATCAATATGGCTGTACTTCCACATTTTTGCTTGGAACAAGTCATTAGTCAGGTGATCAAAGCAATGCTGGTACCAAAACAATTCTTGACTGCGATGGTTCTCCATATCCTTCCGAAAGGTATGAAGCTGGATGTCTGCCATTCTCTCAAACCTCTTGCCTAAGAATGGGATATCTGCAATTGAGCAACAGTTCTCAAGTGCCTTCAGATACAAGGATGCTCTCTTTAGAAGCAGCCAACAATGCTGCCTCTTTTAAATAGGGGGAAAGTCCTCCTGATGACATAAGAGATTTACCACACCCTGGATATAAGCCTATCATTGGTGCGATCTTAATAGCCGATACAGGCAAGGATTGTGACTACATATGATGGCAGGGGTGGGATTCTACCGGTTCTGTCCACCTCTGTAGAAACGGTTGCTCCAAAGAGCAGCAGACATAGAACCGGTTCTGTGTCTGCTGCTGTTTTCGCCCAGCCACCCACCCGGGCTCTTACCTGTCCTTTATTTCCTGCTTTTTCAACCTCAGCTGCTTTGTGCGGCACAGCTGCGGTTGAAAAAGCAGGAAAAAAGGGCTTTTCCAGCCGCTGCGCACCTGCACGTAGCGCTGCTCAGCTGTCCGGGCAGCTCAGCAGGTCGTAAATTGCACTTGCACGATGCAGAGCAACAGAACTAGCAGTTATACCGGTTGGATACCATCCCTGTATGATGGGACAAACAGATACAAGTATTTCACCCACATTTTCAGGCTCTAGAAACTGAAATTATTCCTAAAACAAAGCATGACCAGTATGGACATTTTCTCAGATTCCCACAGCATACCATCCTACAGACAGATGCAAGCAATGTTTTCCTCAAAGCACTTAGCAGAGAACCAAAGATTCAAGAGTTACTCTCCAGAAACTGCACCTGAAATAGTTCTGCTGGACTACATGCTGGGGGTGCAGGGCAGAAAAACGAATAAGAGTGTTGTACATTTCTCACTGCCATACTGCAAGCTCACTGTAAACATTTTGCATTGTACTCTCTGCTGCATTCATTTTTAGAATTCTACTGCTGCACACTCTTGCTGTTTTACACCCTGTTCAGCACCCAAAGATGCTCCAATAAGCAAGGTTCATTACACGTTCTACAATACCAAAAAGTGCATTTAAGGCAATCATGTCAGTATCCGGTTTCATCTCATTAATTTCAAAAAAAATGAAACAATTTCATACTGCAACAAAACAGGCCCTGCACTCATGGGAAATACTAGGATGAAGAACAAAGAAAATCCTCTTCCAGACCAGCCAAGAAACCTCATAAGTATCGGAGGCAAACTATTTGAAGAAATCCCTTTCTGCATAGCAGTACCAATAGCACTTAGACTTATATACCACTTTACAGTGCTTTACAGCCCTCTCTAAGCAGTTTACAGAGTCAGCATATTGCCCCCAACAATTTGGGTTCTCATTTTACCCCCCTCGGAAGGATGGAAGGCTGAGTCAACCTTGAGCCTGCTGAGATTTGAACTGCCAAATTGCAGGCAACCTGCAGTCAGCAGAAGTAGCCTGTAGTACTTCACTTTAATCACTGCGCCACTATGGCTCATAGGAATGGTTAGATGCTATCAAATCTTATCTACAATTTTATTCTTATGAAGAAATGGTCTGTCCATAAACAAACATATCTTGGAACATGTGCACCGCGATACATTATCTTATCAGTATGTGTCTTCCTCTTAATTTAGTATATTAAAATTTATTTTAATCTCCCTAAAAAGATATATCAACAATGAAATCACATTTCCAAAGTAAAGATACTTGGGATTATTAGGAGAGACTTTATGTACATTGGGACTGCAAATTCCCTTTCATTCTGGGACTCAGAAATAAAATCCAGGTTTCAAGAGTTCTGTAAATCAACACCTATGTAGGATGTTCCTTTTAAATAGTGGATCTTTGAATTAGAGAAGAAAACTAAAGAGAACTTGAAATGCCTTAGCTATAGCACCTGTCAGAACAAAGTTACCCATTCAGGAAGAAAAAGAAACATGACTCTTAAACATTAACCCTGAGAAATACCTATAGATCATTCATATTACCTGTCTTAATATTGGGATCACTGGTTTCCAGGAAATTAATTCAAAATAAATTCCAGGCCTCTGATTTTGATTTAGCCTGGATTAAAACTCATATCCCATCTTTTAAAAGCTTTTATTCCACACCTTATTCTGTGCACAATTGCAGCCACTTGCTCAAAACCACAGCATACCATTGTTCATTCTGAATAAATTCACTTGAACTGGATTCAAAATCCCCAACACAGATTACACCATCCTTTCCAAAAAGGGAAAAGTCCAGTTTTTAACTATTCGTTAACCAACTTATGAAAGAGGGGCTAAAATGTGTAAAAAAACCCAACCCTTTATACAGTTGTCCTTCAACTGCTTCCCCATAATGCTTTACCCCAATGCCTTAGGAAGCTGGAAATAATTTCTGAGTAAAAGTGGAAAACCTGAAAACATTAACTCCTGATTATGTGCAATGTTAGTGTTTTGCAGTCAGTTTAAAAAGCAACTATCCAAATATATTCCCCTTGCACACTCCCCTATGAGGTTTTGGGCTCTGTGGTTTCTTCCTCCTTTTAACACAAAACGACTGAATAATATGTAACTCGGGAACTAGAACTGGGTTTTTTTTTTGTTTTTTTGCAAATCCTATCAAGGCTTCACAAGTAGGGCTGGTGAAAATCTAAAACTAACCAGGATACTTAGTACTAGAATCTATAAAAACCTATCTTAGATGAAGCATAAACAAACAAGACACACGCTAGCAAAACACTATTGGAAGACTAACTGCAGCTACTGTTCTCCAGACAAACTTTCTCGATCACAAAGCCTCAGTAACATTAGGACAGATTATATGGCATTTCCACCTCATTTTGCAACACCAGGACTCATCTTCATGTAGCTCAGATATATGAATGCAAGCCCAAACCCAAATTCCAAAATTCCTTACTACAAGTAGAGAAATAACTCCTGTTTTAATTGGTATACTAAGTAATAGCATATATGATAACCTTTCACGTACAATTCATACAAAACATTTTGCAGACTTAAATGTATATAAAGTTTGATGTATCCATGTAAAGAACACTGTTGTGATATGGAAATCCCCAAAAGGGCACATATTTTTTTCACATCTGAACTGAGTTCCAACTCTAAATAGAGCGACTAATGTGAATATGTATTTCCATAAGACATAATTACATAATACATAATTTAGATTCCAGCTTCCTAAAGGGAATATTTTAAACAACATCCTTCATAACAAAAGGTTCTAAAACAAGAAAGACAAGCGTAGCCTTGTTCAATGGTCTACACTTTACCAACTGTGTATTGTGTCTGATATGCTTAAAGAGTCTTGGTGAGACTGGCATTTGTACTCCCATACATTCTAAAATATGCCTTCCAAATCATTTTCAAAGCATGCACAGTCCTAATGTACAAGCCAATTTAATACATTCCGAATAGACTAAATGATAAGTGAGAGGACTAGTGGTCTAAAGTGGCAGTATGTATTACCTACCCACATTGAGTCTCTCACTCACAAAGTATTACAAATCTGGCACAGTAGAGTAAAGTGATGATCAGAACAGCTTTTTGTTATTTTTACCTTATGCAAACAGATTCCATCTAATGAAAGTTGGGGGCAAATTATTATGCAATGTGCACACTACTGGACTGACCGATGATTTTTCAGCAATTTCAGAATAGAACAATTTCCAAGATGGTAGAAGAATAGTGTGCCACTATTCCAAAATCTTGCTGAGTCCCTATTGTCCTTAAGTGCTGGATTTAATTAGCTCCAGGAGTAATTATTCGAAAAATGCTCAGTCTGCTCCTGCTGCTGATTCCATATTCAATCTATTATGATTCAGAGCAAGGGCATTCTTCCTTATAGCTGGGATGTGCCAAATTCTGCAGTTCTATATTGCCATGACGGAAAACTAGCACAATGGCAGTTCTTATCTGATCAAGAGCTGAGCAAGGCTGATTTCCCTACCACCAATTTTCATTTACATTATTATGCTGTGTGAATTCATTTTCTTTCTTTAGCTTCCCAGCATTCAACTTTACTGAGTTGCAGTAATAGATCAGAAGAAGAAAACATTCTTGGTATATGCTTTTGCTACATCATTCATATGCTATATTCTCTTTCAGGCTCATTCTAACTTGTTTTTCAAAATAACAAATGTATTTCAGTCATTTCAAAATGCCTACAACTGGACATTTTTTTAATTAGGAGTAACCCAATGAGACAAAATAGTTATTTCTCAGAGTTTCTTTGTCCAGCAAGCTAATGAAACAAAAATCAAATCAATAAAACAATTACAGTAGCAGCAGCAAACATCTCAATTTTAAATTTTAATATGGTAAATATAAATAAATATGAACCATATAACCAAAAGCTATTTTGAGATCCTCCATAATTTTTAAAATTAGATAAAGGGTCCCGAGAGTAAAGAGTTTGAGAAACACTACTCTAAGTTATTTAAAGGAAAACATAGAGACACAAGACCCTCAGCAATCTTATTGCTTACAACCCTCCTTTTAAAAACTGCTTCCTTCCCAGTCTTCCATTTCTGTTCTTTAATCAGTGACTGATTCATAGGAAGACATGTTATCTTGCGATTAAGTCAACTTGCAGTTTTTGTATTAGGGTTAAGTTTGCGTTTCTCTTTGTCCTTATCACTGAAGCAATTTTCTGAAGGCAATTTCTTTGACTTCCAAGGACCCTTTCTTGACTCTCCTCAGTAACCACGATCTCATCTCTAGGGTTTGTGGTGCATTGCTGTAGACATTCTAATGAATGTTGTAATGGCCATTTAGAATAACCTCAAAGCCTCATGACTTCCCTTTTCTGTTTTCTTTTTATTTATTCCCTGTTTTTGGGGTTAAATTTGTGATATTATCTTGGTCTTCTTTTGGCAATTGTATAGCAGTGTCGCATCCACAGGCCTCATCCCTCTGGTCAGTTCTATGACTATTTCATCGTTTACAGCAATCCGCTTGCAGGCAGATCCCAAGTGTTTCTTTTGCAGGACATGCACAGTATGGGCAAAACAGCATTTTCAGAAAGTCTTTCAAGGAAGTTGTGCATTGGTTGCGATGGATAAAATGGGTGCCTTATAGAAGCTTTAAACCATTCATTTCATCTCGTAAAACCTACCCAATCAGATACCCCCTCCCTTCTGTAAAAAGCCTATTATTTTACTTTGCATGGCTTTAAGGGAAAAATTCCAGACAGCGTTTTTTAAAAAATGAAACGTAACCCTCTCCTCCAAAAAGCCCTTTTCTGATGTAAGATGTCTACAAATTTTTACTTCTTTGACATAAGTACAACACATTTAGCCTGCTTTGTATGAGAGCAGATGAAAATCTCCCTCATCTGATTTCTCGAGGTGCCCTGGTAGGAGGATGGTCTGTACTGTGTTTTCATAACTCAGTTGTTTCAGAGCCTGGAACTGCTACCCAGATGCAGGAAAAGAGTCCGCCTTGTCTGAGATTTCTAGTTTATTCAGCTCTATGCTTTTCCTGCTTCTGGGAGGGTGGGGGGGGGAAAGTGGTTAGATGAGCTGGCACGCAAGTACGAGCCCATCCTCCACTAACTGGAAGTCGTTCTAAGCCTGTGAACTTGGAGCATCTTTTCTGGAAATTAGTAACTATTGTGAACAGCTGGAACTAATTTGGAAAGAGGGGGGAGGAGACAGTCATCAAGAAACAATAATATATCTCTTTGTAAACTTTTAGAATTTGCAACGCTCCCCCGAAAGACTGACATTGGCACTGTTGCCTTCAAAAGGAAACTGAACCAGAGAAAGTTGATTGTCTCAACTCAGATTATATAAGCACGATTGGAGACATTTTTGTTCCTTGAAAAATAAAATAATTTTACGTTATCTCACCTACCTATTCTATCACACACTTGGTCACAGACTTATAACAAATAACAATGTCCAGGTAAAACTTACACATCATGAAAATACGGACTGAAAATATTATGTTCTCGGTATATTTTGGCTAAAAATCCCAAAAGAGAAAGAGATATTAACTCCCCGTCCCTCCACACAGACCAATAATGCTGTTAAGTCAATTTTACTACAATGAAGTAAAACAGGCCAAGATTAAAGCACCTCTGTCTAAGCAATGCATATGGAGAACGATTAATTGATCAAAAAGTAATTTACAAAAGCAAATCAATCACAGAATTTACTGTTTGTTTAGCTTTCCAAACAAGACTATCAATGTGGCTCAAAAATATTATGAAAGACTACGTGTAAATAGTTAATAATATATGAAATGTAACTGAAACATTTTATTCACATTATTATTATTATTATTATTATTATTATTATTATTATTATTATTATTATTATTATTATTATTATTATTATTATTTTACTTTTAGGTATTATTGTTAAAACCCTGATGACTTGAAATCCTAAATAAATTTTATAATACAGTACAAATAAACCAGGACTTACCAAAAAAATTAAGCGCAATTGTTAATGGCACAATAACCCATAATTTGACTTCTGGCTTGTTATTAATACATAAGGATATTTACATTTTGCAAGGTGACTTCTTTCACTCACCTACAAACTGTTTGGCCAGGAAGAAATTTGTGAATGGCCAAGGAAAATGTAGAATGTTGTTACATGTGCTAATTTGTTTCATTCTATCAAAAGTAAATATAATCTATACTGATAATATGGATATTATCAGTAATAATAGGGATATGCTATATTAAATAAATCATTCATCTTGAGAGAAATTTGCCCTTCAACACAGTTTGCGAAAGACTGATTAACAGGGCAATGCATAATAAGCTATCCTTTGGCGGGGGAAATTTCCTTGCAGTTTCTTCAGTGTAAGTTTAAGCCTCAATAGTTGATCAAGCAAAACATGCTGGAAATGTTTAGGTGTTTTTTTTTAACTGTATAAACCTAAGAAGATATCACAGAGTTTTTCCCTTGTAGCTAATCTTCCTAGTACTTGACACAATAGTAATATCCCACTGTTAGTATCCATGAATGCTATCTGAACAGGGAATATAGTAGGGGGGGAAATAGGGTAAGATTTGCCTCTGGAACTGTTACTCCAATTCATGGGAATGGAGTAATACTATAATACTGAAGAACATGTTACATAGTCCCACTTTAGTCATAAAAGCTGTCTGGGTAACTTTGGGCCAATCACTCATTCTCAGCCCAATTCACCTCACAGTATTGTTATGGGGGGAAAGAGGAGGAGAAAGGAGTACTATGAATGTTTGGTGCCCTAAGTTACTTAAAAAGTAATAAGAGGGGGTATAAAAATAAACATAGATACATAGCTACATAGGACATTTTAGCATCTAATGAGGTTCATGACTTTACCAAAATCAGATACGAGGAGAACCATATTGCAGAGAAGGGCTGATATGTTAATATCCTGAGGGTTTTATCTACATAAAACAGGCTAGAATTGAGAGATAGTGATTCACAGCAACTCTTATAAAGACTTTGAGAATTGTCATCTGCTTTATGTGACAAGGCTTTGCAAATAATTTTCACTGTATGTCAAAATGCGTTAGCATATGTTAATTAACAAGATAAGGGTCAGCCTTTCTAAAGGTTCTGATCTCAAGATTTATTGAATGTAGTTTTTCTTATCCTAAATGCCCAGGATGACTAGGGATTTCAACACTCCTAGAAAACACTGGGTTTGAGAGGGCTGATATAAACAGACAACAGAACAATTTTATTATTTACATAGCAGGCAAGTTTTTAAAAAAATGATTATCTAATTGTTCAGTTCAATATAAATGCTTGTGATTGTGTATCTAACTCACCTGAAATCCGTGCATGTGCTACAACACTAACAAAACATTCTAAAACTTGCCCTGATGCAAAAGAAATCTAATCAAATACTGTAATTAGTTTTAAAATTATCCAAGTAATCCCCGACTTTCTGGATAAATTTTCCTCTAAGAAAGAAAAGGGAACCCAAGAGCTCAAACATAACAAGGTGCTGCTGCCTTCACGAGAACCTGGAGGAGGATACCTGACTGCAACATTATCTAACCTCTGAAGCCTAGATCTCTGGAGTGCAAAATCAAAGAATGGGCATATGAGGAAGTGCTTAGTATGTCTCAAAAGGAATACCTCAAAAGTCTGCAGTCTGGGTGGAATTCTGCTGGTTAATGTTAACTGGTCTGGGGGTGCATCATTCTGGAGGTAGTTAACAGACTAGATAAAAAATCCCTCCCCCCTCATGTGCATTTCGTTCCTTTCTCTTCCTATCTTGTTAATTTTAAACTAATTTCATATTATTTATTGTTTTAATGCTTTTATTGGTTTTAGTGTTTGTAAGCTACTTAGAGTTGCCTCTAGGCAGGATGTGCGGTGTATAAGTTGAATAATAAACAAAATAAAAAATAAATAACATCTGGTTTGTTCAAACTAGACAATGTTGTAGTGAGTCAATTGTTCTAACCATTTTATCCTGATCATGGATTTCAGGTGACTGAACCTTGGACTTTGATTTCCTGTTGCTTGGACTCCTTTAGTCTATTAGCGTGGATCTTGACCAGCTGTTTTATAAGTCACCTTGCTACGGTATCTCTCAAGATTTGTTATAAATATATATTGTAAATATTCCTTTCAACATATATTATAAACAGAGACATAAACAAAGGCTGTAATTAAAACAAAGCAATGAAACCTTAATACTCTAATTGCTAACTATGGTTAGGGGGATTATAAGAATTGGAATCCATTTATAAGCACTTGGAAAAGAATGATTTGTAGGCTGGTCATTTAGAGTTGCACCTCAATTAGAACAGGCACACAAATGCATTTTTAATTTATGGTAACTGGATGTTTAAAATCATAGGTTTATTAACTCTCTCTGGGACAGAAGAAGTCATACATTGACATTAATTTCAATGCAACCCATCAAATCTTTGGTGTCAGAATTATAAGGAAAGAGCCAAGCCAATTTCACACCTTGGACTGCTTCTTTTAGAAATAAGGCATGAATGTCCTTTACAACCAGAAAGCGAAGGCTAAAAGTCATCTGTGATCTCACCATGATTGATACACACTAGTTTAAGTTTCATTTTCAAAAGAACAGGCACACTTCTAAAAAAATACATGCCGGATTCCAAGAAATCAAACCTTTCAAAACGAAAGAGACTAATCTCTGTTTCTAGCTCTGGCATATCTGCACTTTGCTAATAACTTGTCCTCATATGATGGTGTATGCAAAATCTTCTCTTAAATTTGGTTCTCTGTGGGAAAATCTTTTGGGGAAGCCCTGTCGAAGATGGGCCTGCCACTATCTGTTGGTAAGACCAGACCCAAAAAGTGAGTAATGACTAGCTCTTTGACATCTCTTTTTGTGTTTCTGACAGCTCTCTTTCTTTTCTTTTCTTTTTCTTTCACTTTTCTGGCATCTTCTAACTTTCCCAAGCAGAGACTCAGAAAAGAAATAGATAACTCTTACTGGAGGTCTGATCTGATCAGTTGCAGACAGCATCTGAGATTAAGCTAAGACTAGTTAAATATTATAGATGTCAGGCTTCATTTTTGATTAAGAGTTATCCAAGTACTCTTGCCCACGTGTACCAAGAGAAGCATTTGAAACGTGACGACTAATGTGTAACATTACAAAAATAATAGAAACTATGGATTCTTTTCTTTTCAGTTAGTCATAAATGAATGCAAAAAGAAGTTACATTACAAAGTTATGGTTTACCAAATGTATAGAAATTTGTTGAAAAAATGTGATTAAATTCTTAAGTGCATTCTGAAAAAATAGTAACTTGAGAAAAGGAAATGTTTTCCTGTAATTTTTGAGAGAGAAAAAACGATAGTAAAATTCACAACATAGAGGGAAATTAAATGCTCGCTCTCTATTGGAATCACATTACTTTCATATTCTATCCTTCAATAAATGGTTTGGGGAGAAAAAAAGAGTAAAAATAAAGTGATGACATATTCTGACAGTAACTATTTTAAGGATGCATTAAAGGTTTGTAGATGCCTTTGGAACTTTACTGAAAAACCTATCAACACTAGCTCTGCACAGGAAACATACAGGTAACAGTCAGAAAAGTGTATGTCAGAGCACCACTTGGAGATACCCAAAACTAAAGGAGATGGTCTGAATACAAAACATGAACTCTTGAATATTTTGTCTTCCCTTGAATTTTCTGTAATTAAGTAACACAGAAACTGCAATGCTGAGAAAGGCAAAATAACACTTTGGAAATAACAGCACCAAACAATCAACATGCTATGAGAAGATATACTATAAAAGGGTAACACGCTAAAGTTACTATGCTAAAAGAAAGGAAGGGATATTTTTATACAAACTACTCATTCTCCAACTGGCATCCTTCCCTATCAAAACTCTGGGAGCAAATTTAAATAATAGAGTTTATCCTTCTAATTTGAGTATGACATTTTACCTTCAACTGTAATAAAGGTTCCAATATTTGCCTCTCCCCCAAATGGCAGAGATCTATCAAATAAATTGCAGAGATCTATTTTTAAAATCCCTAAAATGTTATATCCGGATATTCTCTAATATTATATTACCACTTTCAGTCAGCACACAATCTTCTTTTTAAAGATATATGACAAATTCTTCACAGTACTAGATGGGGGAAACAAAATAGTTGCATTATGAGATGCATATAATATAAATCAAGCTTATATATATATATATTTAAAGCATGACATTCCATCACTAGTATTGGCCAAATGCTTAATATCACATACTGACTGTTAGATGCAGAGATCTACACCTTGCCTTATAATAATTCTCCTCTACAGATGGTCCTTATTTAGTGACCACCTCATTTAGAGACTATTTGCAGTTAGGATGGTGATGAAAATGTACCTCTGCAACTACTTGTTGCATTATGACTTTCACTGCAAAGCAAAGGAAAGCTGAAGTAAGATCATAAAATAATGAAGTTCCACTTAGTAGCTACTTCACTTACCAGCCAAGCTACCAGTCCCAAATGGGGACACTAAATGAAGACTACTAATTACATATCAGATTTCTTATCCAACAAAAGGCATAATTACTGATGAATTGATAAAACTTACATAAATTTACATGCAAACTAAACAGCATAGTTAAAAAAATATTTTTAATTACCTTATGTACATATGTATTTCTACAGAATCATTCTCTCTTTTGTAAGATATGAGCAGTGTTCCTCCTAAAATTGATATGTGCAATTATCTGAATTACCGGTATGCATAATTATACAAATATTATAGGTGGAAGCTTGGTTAAAACAATCCACTGCAATTGTTTGATGGATTCAAATACAGTTGGGGATTTTCCAGTTTCCTTGTTAGTAATGCTGAAACCTGGCCAATTTCTAGGATTAAACAATTGTCTGGACAGTAGATACCATCATTCTTCAACCCTATTCTGTTCATTGCAGAATAAAACCAGTCATCTGGTTAAATAGGGAAATGAAGGACTAAAGCAAATTGAGCAGTATCTTAGGGCTAAATGGAGAAAATCTCAGGGCAAATGACATTTAAAGGCTACCTGGACTACTTTTCTATGAGTGGAGCCATAATCTCTCTGTTTCCCTAGGGCTCTTTCAGAATTGGGTGGCACTTTTTCCTGCACTATATGACACTAGGATCCTGGATTGGTAGAACTAGAGCAACTGACAATTTGCTTTAAGCATCTGCATAATTCATTGCAGATAAAAAATAATCGGATTTAGCCTTCAAGGTTGGGATAAGGGAATGATGATGAAACACTCATCCAATTTAGATTCTTTGTAACTTGTAAATATTGGGGATATGGATAGGATATTTAAAGAAGCAAAAGCTTCTCTCTCTTGTTTGTTTAGATTGGACACAGCAAGACTGGCCCGATCAAAGGAGATCATCCTTGCTGTGTGTTGCACAAGCTGCTTAATTCTACAGGACCATATCTGTAAATGTCCAATGACTTTGCTGGGCTACTAAATCTGGTATCATAACGTGAACATATTATGCTTAGTGAATGATTTGCATAAGTCTCCAATTATTGTTTTGGTATAATTAAAGGTATTGGTTATACCTTTAAAGCTTTAACACCCTGTAGCTTGAATAATTTTATTCTATTCTTCAATGATTTTACTGTTTTATTTCTGAAGTTATCTATCCTGAAAAATTGAATTTTAGGATAAACAATTACAAATCACAGATGACTAAGTTGAATGTTAAGTCTGATTTTTTTTTCTTGACTGTATGTAAGGCCCATATATAGACATTAACAAAAGTTGTCCCACATTTAAAAATCCAAAACAAAAAATATTTTCCATAAAATAGTCAGCCCAGTTGCCTGGAAATTCAGGGAATTATAATCCAGAATAATCCATATTCCACTATTGTATATACTTGCAGCATTTCTTTACATGATATAGTATCTTTGTCCCTCCCTCCCATTGTGGACATTATGGCTATAGTCCTTTCCAAAAGATTCTTCTCTTTTAACCAAGCTTGGATAATGCCTGCATCTCAAAAAACAGCAGTTTTCAAATACATAGCTGTGCTGGGTCTTTTGTGCCAAAACTAATAGTCTTGGAGCACCTTGAATACTAATTTGTTACAAGAAATAAACAGAAATCAGTCTTACATAGCTTGAATGTCATAAGTATATAGTTGCTGATATTTGAAAAAAATCGTTAGCTATTTTAATGGTCCTAGTATGTAGACAAAGTGATAAGTCAGTAACGTCCATCTCCATGACATGAAAGGTTTTACCCGGTACTCCTACAGAACAAGCTGATCTTACAGGTTCAGGTTAGCTTAGGCCAGTTTGTTCCTGTTTCCAATCTCTTCCTTTATGTGGAAACTACACCGTAATTGAAGGATTTTGCAGACTGCTGCATAAGTCAGCCAGCTAGCATAAGCCAGCAGTTTTAAATATTTTTAACATAACATGAGGCTGATAAGTGTCAAGCTTATACATCGAGTATATTAAAAGGGCTGCTAATACTTATGTTCTCAAAAAACAATTACTTGCAGTAAACTAACAATAGGAAAAACATAATTTCTAATAAGGCCAATAAATAATATTAAATACAACCTATAAATAGTAACTATATACCATCAAGTTGGTATTGACTCTTACAACCATCTATTTTCTCTATACAAAAATTATAGACTATATTATGATAATATTTTCTCTCATTCTCCCTCTTCAACAATTTGTGATACCTTTGTATATCACAGGCTTGAACAGCAGTTTCTAGCCCTTTGTCAATAATACTCTTTTGTCCAATAGGTATACCTGTCATTGCTCAGCAATCCTTTGACACAAGGTAAGAGGCCAAAATGTTGTAAAGCATATATCACAATCCGAGAAGCCACATTTGATAAATCTGGGTTAAGCTTTTGAAGAGGATGAATGAATTGAAGAGCAGGTGGCAGCTGCAGCTTTTGCACACCTTCAGGTAGTTCTCCAGTTATGCCTATTCCTGGAATGGGAGGCTTTGTTCACTGTCATCCATGCCCTTGTAACCCCCCCACTTAGATTACTGAAATATTCTTTACATGGAGCTGCCCTTGAAGAGCACTTGGAAACTCCAGTTAATGCAAAGTACAACTGAATAAATGGTGCCAACTACAGTTCATTTAACACCACTACCCTGGGAGCTGCACTGGGTGCCAGCATGTTTCTAGGTGCAATTCAAGGTGCTGCTTGCCACCTTTAAAGCCCTACATGGCTTGGGATTGGGTTATCGGAGAGACTATAGTTTTCCAAGAGTTTCTTCCAATCCAATCTAATCCAAGAGACTGGGTATGATGCAGATCCCATCAACCAAGGAATGTTGACTGGCTGGAACTGGAAGAGAAGCTTTTTCTGTTGTAGCCCCTGCCTTGTGGAATATTCTTCCCTCAGAGATTAAAATGGTTCCAATCCTACTGGCTTTTTGCAAAGCTCTAAAACTTGGCTATATAACTGGGCCTGGGGTTTGAAATGTATTAAAGATTCTGTTACTTGGCTTTACTATTGGTTATTAATCATCATGGCTTCTGTTTACTTATTTTGTGCATGTTTTTATTGTTTTGATGTTTTTAAATTGTTTTAATTATTTTAGAATTTTAGGATTGTAAGCCGTCCTAAGTTACTTGGTTGAGTCGCACAGCTATAGAAAATGAATGAATGAATGAAATTAATGTTTATATTACTTCAGCCATCCACACCTAACTCCACAGAACAATAATTACAATGAAATGAATTGCATTATTCAGTTAAATCAGGAACATTTGTTTTGCCAATATGTAACAGAATCTGAACAACAACTCTGAATGCATTCTATATAACTACAGCTCATATACACTCCAACAACCCAATGGAATGCATTCTTTACCAATTCAATAATTAATGGATTTCTCTCACACAGAAATATGTATACACACATATATCCCAGAACAAATAAATTAGCAAATCATCCACCATATTACATTGATATGTAACTAGACCACTTAACTAGACCATCAAATGCATTTTCTATGGTAGATTTCAGCATACTACAACAAAGAAAATGACAAATTTCCGTATTATCCATATACTGTAAAATCAGTATATAGTGTGAACATCAAGCACACAATATAGTGTGAACATCAAGCACACTTTTCCACATATCTTTTTAAAGTATTTCATTTAAGATATAATGCACAAATTTACAAGCATATTTCATAACTATTTTAAGACAACAATGATATAACAGTTCTATATACATTTAAATTACTCATATCCAGATTTTAGTAGACTTGTCCCAAGACTTGTCCCAAGACAGATAATTCTTCTAGCCAGAAAATAATAAATCTATATTAAAAAATGTAGAGAAACTAGAAATTTCTGCATGTTTGAACATGGACATTTAAACTGTGGACATTTAAATTGTGGGCATTTATATTGTACCACACACACATATACAGAGGGCACATTTTTTATGTTTGCTGTGGGGGGAAAACACTAAACAAAATTCTATCCTGAGTTTAGCAGCCACCCTCTGCATAGCCTCACTAAGTAAAGAAGTTAATAATGCTAATTTGTAAATCCCTGCTTTCTGTCATCTTAATATAGCTTGTAGTGGTTACCAATATTCACGATCAAAGAAACACCTGGCAGCTTATATGAAGAAAGCAGCAACTAATCTTTTAGCAACAGTACTACAACAGTGACAATATTTCTCATATCAAACTAGACTGCAGATTTATCAATAGCAGTAATACCAAGGAGGAGCAAATTATAATACATTTTGGTCTTATATGCATCCTTCAAAATTTGTATTTAACCATTGTATTTGCTATCTCATTAGATACTAGAATTCTTGCTAAATCTGCTGATGTATTTAAACATGAAAAACTATGGTATGAAGTTAGTGTATTTCAAATCAGCCATAGATAATATTAATCAATTGATCAGTTGATCAGTTAGAGTAGACCAAAAATAACACATAATCAGAAGTATGTGAAAATTTGCAACCATAGTCTTCAAATACAGCAGGAGGAAGATACAAGTTTGTGACTCACTTCAGCTCATTTACATGCCACGGCAGCAGAATATTCTGATATTTGTAATCCCAACAGATCTGTTGCACCAAACTATGAGTTAGTGCATAGGTGCAAACCCTGACTGTAGGCCAAAGCTTTCCAAATATTCCCACTAAAACAGAGTCAATTCAATTTTTGTCTAGCCCTTTCTAGTATTATATCACTAATATGGCCCATGGCACAGAAATGGCTGCATAGTTTAGCATACTTGTGCAAATTGTTTTTAGCAATTGCAACTCAAAAGTACTAATGCTGGTGACCATACTCAAAGTACAGAAATGGTGAGACTGCTGATTCCTTCTAAAAGCATCTGCAACTAATAACCACAGATATTACAGAGCATGTTATTTTGTTTTGTTTTGTTTTAAACATGGGCAAAGCAAACATTCTGGCTTTCTCCTTCTAGAAAGAAGCCATGGATTCATTAGGAAGCAGCAATCTTTGGAGAAAATGTTTCCACTTGATATTTCTGAATATGCAAACCTAACAAAATGGTACATCTGAATCACTATTCTGTACTGAAACTGCAAATAAGAAACTACTGTTACCGTCAGTAGAACTGACGATTTCTGCAAGACAAGCATAAGTTCCATAAAGAAAGTGAACCAAGAACTGTCAAACTTGTTTCATAAAAGCTATCTAATTGTAACAACTGCCATTATGTTTACCTCAGCTTGAAGTCAGTTCAGACTATTAAAGAAGTACACAGAACTTGAAATCAAGGTATCTTAATATGGTCACTTCACATTTAAAATGTTTGCATATAGATTAGGAGTTTAAATTTGAAAAAGTTAAGACTAAATCCTTTGCAAAGTTTCCTGAAAATTATCCTTGCTGAATATAATTATTTTCAATAAAATGGTATTGTATTCCACATAGCTAAATGGAGATTTGAAACTCAAATTCTAATTCATGTAACATACTAGGAAAAAAAAGAAGAAAATATGTTTTTCTTTTGAAAACATAAAAACTACTGGTATTTGATATTATTTCTGTAGCTCTAATTGGAAATGAAGATCAATTTTAGTCAGGATGCTACATTGTATTACAATTATCATCTAGCAAAACGTAAGCCTTTTGATCCAAGTCTATGTGTTAAATACAAAGTGAAAGCATTCTAACAGAAAATATATTTTATTTCAACTATGTAACATTTTGGATTTGAAGCTAAAAAACACTTCAGAGCCCATGAGGGCATGAATGTAGAACCCATCTACAACTTTAAACCAAATATGTCATTTCTAGGATGATATATTTAATTTAAAGTGTCAAAGTCTGTTGCTATGTGAGAGGGCTATCATGTACTCTGAAGTACCTTTTTGCTTCTGACTCCAAAGTCTTGCAAATCATATGTGAAAAACCATATGCATATTTCATGCCTGCAGATTTAATAATTACACCAAAATCATTTTTACAATATTAAACACTTTTATTCACTGAATTTAAAAGTGGTTCTGCATCTCAGAAAATCTGCAATCATCTGCTCGAAAATTGGACTTCAATGGAAATCAGACAGATTTTGAATCCATGCAACAGGTATTAACCTCCCATTTAGATAAATGCACATGCATGTGTATCCTTATGAAGACCAGACCTAACTAGATATTCAAGCATATAAAAATAGGACTGGTAAATGATCCAATAATAACTATTTATACTTACATATTCACATATAGATATCATTAAGCTGAAGACAAAGCTACAGACATAGTAGCATACCAGAATGGGTTGGCATCATTTAAATTATTAAACAGAAACAATAAGAAATGGATTACAAACTTATTCTTCTCAAATTAAGTTTGGCTTAGATGGTATCTAAGGAACACTTTCTTCCACAATGCAGTTCTTTTCTATAATAACAGGCAAGCTTAATTGCTCTTTAGAGCAGTCTCATGAGAATTGGTAAGCAATATGTGTGTATCATTGAAATGTTTAATACTGGCCCACTTCAGTGCAATCTTAAATACTGTATGTTTATATAATTTCCCATTGTGCACAATATGATTTACTCCCAAATGAATATGTAAATTCATTCTCAGAATTACAATCTGAGAATTTCTGGATTGAGTTTGAAGAAAGTTAAAATCTATAGAATAATACTTAATTTCTTGTTTCTAATTTTTCAGTATGCTCTACTGGATTATTGTTAATACGTTGAAACAATGTCCACCAATTGCACCCTAAGCAATTAGCAAAATGTAAACCTGCGCTATTTTTACATTTGGCTGTGATTCAAATCTAACTTATTTAGACAGCATCTAAAACAATTTCTTCAAAGAAGCAGATCTTCATTTGAGAGGTCAGGTGTTCTTCAGCAATACAACATGCAATCCAGGTGCTATTTTCTAGACAGCTATTTCCTCAAACAGTGCATTTACATGTATGGGCATGTACAATCAACCATATATCCAACCCTGCAAATGGTGACCAAACAACAACCCTCCTGAGAGGGTCTACCATGAGAAAATGGTCTTCAAGACAAAGTCAATTTCCCTAAGAATTCCACATCTGAAGTCTGTCAATAACATCCAGTTTTAGTGGTAACATGGTACATCATCTTGAAAAAGCATTTTCCTCTTTAACTATTCTCCTGCATATCTGTATGCAGCTTCCCATATAATAGATAAAAACTAACCTTCAAAACATTTCCTTTTGGAAAATACATCAAGAGAAGGGAGAAGTTTGTCTTCATCCTATCCTTATGTAACTCTCAATGTACTGTGGTTCTTATTCTTGAAAAACAATAGGACACCCTTCTGGAATCTCATTTTTAGATCTTTGCTCTTTAGTTTCATAGTCTTGTACTCTTTGTTGATTCATTAACACTGGAGGTCAACTGCCCAGAACTAATCAGTCTCACCACCACACTCTTGCTTATGCTTGATACATGGTGAATTCAACATCTTGTTTCCTTAATCTGTCTTTTAAGATTTTTTTAAAAACTGATCTTCTTCCCCATAGCAGCTAGCAATGCTTATCCTTGTCCCATTGATACAGAAACATACCCACCTGAACAATACGAAGTCAATTATAACTTGGATTAGAACTGTATAATTTACGTACACACTAGATTTACAAAAGCACTTATTTTTGTGCATGTGACCCAGGAATGAGAGATATGGCATTATGCCACTAACACACAAAGGTAATTAATTGAGGAAATGTGTTTATGCAATTGGTGAGTTGTCAACACTGCCCCTATGGCCTATGTACAAGCTGCCAGCACACAGTCAGGCAGGAAGCAAAAGTGTTTTGATTTTTTAAAAATCGTTTCAAATTGGAATAATGATAAAAAAAGATAATTTTAACACTCGCTTCCACCAAACCTATATAAACCCACCAAACCCTCTATATAAGGAGCAAAATAAGGCCACCTGAGAAATAAGGGGAAAAATACATATCGTACCACAATAATTGTATACATAAAATATGCTTTACTGTATTATTCAGGAATATACAATCTAATTCACAAGAAAACCGCCTCAAGAAATTACATGGGCTACAACCACAGCTACAACCAAATGGGATGGACAAAGGGTAGGTAAAAATTAATCTAAATCAGTTACATACTAAATTTTCAAAACTTAAAAGCACAGAGAGGCGATCCGGGCAGAAAGTAAGGAATCTTAGCAGCACATCACTGGCCGCCTTCCAAGGGAAAACTGGAGGGTTTTGGTTTTTTGTTTTTTTGTTTTTTTAAAAAAGTCCTTTAACTGCCCCCCGCCCCCCCGCCAAGTTTGCTGAGCAGACCGAAACTTGTCGAAGGAGTTGCCCAAAAGAGCCCGTGAATAAAGGCCGAACCACAACCTAGCAGCGACCGAGAGGGGGAGATGGCCCGGGGAGGGGTGTAAAATGAAAAAGGGGCTTCCCCTTAGCCTTCCCCTCTTTCTGTCTACCATTATGGGCGGGAGAAAGAAGGGCCGGGGTTTTAGTCGGGGGGGGGGGGGTGTTGAGGAAAAGAGGGGAAGGGACAGAAGGCGGAGAAACTGGGCCGTGCAGTCTCCCTCCGCACCGGCCGGGACAGCCAGGGGGGCGCAACAGAGACGAGCGAATCGTTTATCCTTCTTCCGAAGGAAAAGAGTTTCCAGGGCCGGAGCGGGAGCGCTGGCTGGCCGCTTTACTTACTCAGTCCTCCGTCCGGGAAAGGGTGGGTGCCAATCCCTCCCGCCGCCGCCGCCGCTGCTGTTGCTGCCGCCGGCTAGAAGGTCCGGTTCGGTCCGCGGGGTGGACGTGACAAGAGCAGCGGGGCAGGGTCGAAGCGACGGGCTGGCAGGCTAAGCGAATCCGCCGCGCAGCCGAGAGGAGCGAGCCGGGAGCCGAGCAAGAGCGACGGGAAAGTTTGTGAGAAGGAGGGAGGAGCAGAAACTTGGAAAGAGAGCAAGAGGAGGAGGAGGGAGGGAAGGAGAATAGGAGTCAGCCCCCGCCCTTGTCGCAGATGGACAGCCTCCGCCACCACAGTCGCTGGGGGAGGAGACCTCCTCCTCCTCCTCCTTCGGTGGAGGAGTCTCGCTTGGAGACGGGGGCGAGCGGGGGTTGTTTCAGCCTCAGGCAGGACGGAAAGGGGGCTGGGAGGATACTGGATGGATTTACTGGAAAAGGCTGGGTCGTTAACAAACTAACTTCTAGTGAAGAGGAAGAGGGCAAAGGGTGGTGGTGATGGTAGAGAACTGCTTGCAGGAGGAAAAGCTACGCGTGGAGTACATGAAAAGTTTGATGGAGCCAGAATTTCATCCATCTTCTTCGAGGGGATAGCAAGCCTACAAAAGGCGCTGTACATAAAACAACGCGCTTTGTATCTTTTGTTTTTGTTTTAAAGCATATATTCTGGCGCAAAATCTATTCGGGAAGACTCACTTCAAATCCTGATTAATCACTACAAAACCTCAATTGATTAATCACTACAAAACCTCAAACCGGTTGCTAACTCACTCCACAGGTTGAGATTTATTTATTTATTTATTTATTTATTTATTAAAAACCTATTGTAGTTGGGGAGGGCCACGGGGGGGAAAAAAGCCCAAATCTATAGTCGGGTAATGTCTTTATTACCTAGTTTGCTCAAAAGATTGTGCAAACTTTCCAGTATCCCGAAACCCTTCTATCCAGTAAAATGTTAGCAGTGATAATAAACCAAACCAAAAGCATGGGATTGGGAAGCAGCAAAGCGAATCAAAAAACACGACTCAGATTTGTAGTTAGGCAGGCGAAAAGCCTGTTTCGCTAAAAGACGGTATGAAGTTCCCTTTGACAGCCCGCAGTCCCATGAAATGAATTCCGCCGCGTTTGCTTCATTATAAATATGCCTAGGATATCGGTGGAAAGGCGGACTAAAATGAGCGTTCTTGGTCGACGCAGTAAAAGCTTGTATTGCTACGGGTAGTATTTCTAAAGCGAGCAGATATAGACTGCGGAGATTTGTGTCTCTGGAGAAAGTTGATTCAGGCAGGACTCTGGTGCCCACCTGGACAGGTAGATTAACCTGTCTGGAACAGGTTGGACGGGTGGCCATTTTCTTATGTCTCCGATCCAAGATATGTGAGAAAGAGGTGAAGGTTAAAAAAGAAAAGAAAAGAAAACCCCGCCGGTCTTCGCTGGAGAAGAAACAGGACAAACTAGGAGGCACTGAGCTCCAGAGAAGAAGGCGTTCTCTCCGCTCAGTCTGCTCCCAAATCTCAGCTCCGCACTCTGAAGCTGACGTCACCGTCTAAGGAGCGGCCCGTACTCGTTTCCTGTTTCGTTCCAGAGCCTTCCAAGCCGTCGCGCTGAGCCTCCTGCTGCAGCGCCACCTATAGATCTTCGTCGCGCAGCTTACATTTTGTTCGAAACCACTTAATTGCACTCAAGCAAAGCCACAGTCAACAATAGAGGAAGTCGGTGAGACATTTGAAATCTTTTCTTCCACCCTTCCTCCAAGGGTGGGCTGGAGGAAACGGATCCGACAACACCAAAAAAAAAAAAAAAATTGCCTCTCGCGCTCTTGCCGTTTTCCACGACTTCTGATCTGCCAGAGGTTTTTGTTTTTAAACGTAGAAGGGAAATCAAGTACAGTACCGAAAAGAAAAGAAGTTGATTCTACATCACACCAGATTTTTATAACAAGCATCCCACAAAAATTCTTACTTAATCTCTTAAAAGTCAGGCTAAACCCCAGGTTTTATAAATATCTGGAACATACTTGAGTGAATCTCTGATACTAATGCCACATAGAAATAGCTGTATCTAAACATGAAAAGAAATTCCTGAGGTTTTGTTCTAATATGCATTCTCCCCATGACTTGATCTTCTTATATAATCCCCTTCAATTGCCATAAATTCTCCTTTTTGTTTCTTCCTGCATCTCCTTTTCTCCTCTCACCTCTCCCCCAATGTATACAATCTTGTGTGCCCTTCCTTCAGATGAGCATGACCATTACTGCATTTGATCATTTATCTATTTCATTTTTGTGCTATTGTAGACAAAAACCACTGTTAATATATAATTAAATTCTAAAATCATTGGAAAAGTTATATTAGAGAAGGCTAATATATACCTTTAGAAGTCCCATCATTTCGATCAGTTGATATTCTCTACAGAACAAATGTAACAAAGCAGTGCCAATAAAATATATGAAATAAAACAATATGTGGAGCAAATAGAGCATTGATGATGTTTTCTTTTTTAAAAAAATCTGCTCACAGATCTGTAATTTGTAGTCCTTGAATGACACTGATGGACAACATATTCAGGGCAAAAGAATGTATTTGCCACATAACATAGAATTAACTTCCAGAATATGTAATGTATAACGAGTATTCACACAGCCCTATCCCCCAAGGTTAAATCAAATTTATTTAATGATGGTCATAACCAGAAAAATAAATAAAAATATTAAATAATAATGACCAAATATAAACAAGACAGTGTAGCAGTCTTATAAAACTAAAAACTAAGACTTAAAGATCAAAGAAAGGGAGAAATGGAATAAAAATACACTAAAACAAAATAAAATAGAAATACTGTAGAATAAATAAAAATATAAAAGAAAGCAAAAACGGAAAAGACTTAATAATGACATCATTCCAAAATTGCACTCTTTTAAACTACAAATAAATAAAAAAAGACTCTATGTGGGAATGTCAAAGTGAGAAATGTATGCTAACGAGGAGTGATGCTCATTTAGAATTATTATTTTCCTCCCAAAGAAATAGACTACTTTTTGTTTCCCAAACCATTTGATCTTTTAATGGAAATTTCATTTTAACACCTAACAGTGATCAAAATAATATATAATTAGATATTGTGTAAATGCAGATTTAGGAAAACAAGTGGAAAAGGTGGAATTTATTTTTTTATTTTATTAGATATTTTTAATCCATCTTTATTGTTTTTAATAAATAAAAAAATTACTCAAGGGAGTGAACAAATCTACTCATTCCTCCTCTTATTTTCCCCACAACAGCCACCCTGTGAGAAGTTTGGACTGACAGGGAGTAAGTGGCCCAAAATCTCATAGTGGCTTTCATGACCGAGGCTCATGGTCTCCTAGTTTCTAACCTAGCCAAAATGGCAAACACTTTGTAAACCAGGTAGTTTTCTCTCAGCTTCCATATAGGAGATGTAATCAAAGATATTACACTACTCACTGTCATTTAGTGACAACTAGACTAGCTTAAATATCTCATAATTATTCATCAAAATGTTGGAGAGGTAGAAATCAAAGGAATTTTTTTTTCATATGGACCGGACTTGTACAAAGTGCTACCTTATTGGAAGACAATATTCAAAGAAATTAGAATTAAACAGGAAGCAGAATGTGATCCAGATTATTACACATTTTTAGTGAGATAACTCTAAACAAAAAGGAGCTTATTGGCTGCAAAATTAATAATTGCTCAAAAATGAAAATTTTTGGATAGCCTGGCACTGAATAAATGTGTTAAAGTATGATCAACTACTGTTTTACACATTGCTGGTAAAATACGTATAACATTTCTCAGGGGATGAATTGCATTTTCATTAAATCTGGAATGATATAAATTATGCTTAATGGTAACATATATTTTGTGGATATATGTAATTGATGAATGAATGTTGAGACATGTTGTTCTGGGTTACTTTATATTCGTGTTTTTTCTTGCCTTATACAATGTTAAAGGTGAAAAAAAATACAAAAACATACAGAATTGTTGCACAATTGTTTGAGAAAGGACTGACTTACACATTACTGAGCTTTGAATTCTTAGCTTTTTCCCACTTGCATTTTCCAGGTGTGCCAGGAATGCAACTCCCAGACAAGGCATGATGGTGGGATTGCAAGGAGTTGCAGATTGTCAGGCTAGGAAAAGCTGCTTTCACCATCTCAGTAACAGTACTCTTGGGTTCAAGGAAAAGATCTCAACAATACAGAACAAATGAGAAACACTTGTACATTTGATATGTTCAGGAGGGGGAACACCATCTGGCTGAAAAACCCTTACAATCCTAAGTGGGTGGAGGGAGATTCATCAGTCAGATTGACTGAAAATAAATCTTTATTTTGCTTGTTGGTCACCTGCAATACTGCATCTGCATTAGCAATAGTTTATATATACTTATAGCACTTATACTTACATATACTGCTTCATAGTGCTTTACAGCCCTCTCTAAGTGGTGTACAGAGTTAACATATTGTCCCCAACAATTTAGTTCCTCCTTCCTTTTATGGATGGAAGGCTGAGTCAACCCAGAGCCGGTCAGGATCGAACTCCTGGAAGTGAGCAGAGTCAGCCTGCAATACTGCATTCTAAGGTCTGCACCATCTTTGCTCTTTTATGATCATGCAAATAGAAGCATTATACCTGTCTTTTCTTCTGAGAACCCAACATTGCTTGATTTCATACAGCATACTAAACTCAAATCAAGTTATGGCTGATTTGAGTTTAGGTATACAAAGTATGAACCCATCCCTTCGACTTTGTAAACCATAGTTTTGGAAATCCAAATGTGGAAATCTGGCTTATAATTTTTAAACCATAGTTTAGGGTTAACTACATGGCTTACTACAGTATATGAATTGTCAACATGTTTTATATGATTTTAATATGCCATCTGAATGCAAGAGCAGTTGATAGCCGTTTTTTGTCCTTGTGGAAAATTTAGCAAGAGTTTTGAAATTAGAAGCTTTGAGATTCTTGTACAAACAGAAGTGGCATCAAAGCTGCAATGAGTGAGTGAAAGAGAGGGTGTGGCTAGGTGAGACATGAACACAACAAGGTGACAGAAGAAACCAGGTCAGTCTTATTGTCAGCTTGTAAGAATAAAGATATGCAAAGTAGACAGAAAAGAAACCCACAATAGCATTGCTATCTCAACTAACAGAGTACCTAAAACATCCTGTAAGATTTAAAACAACTAAAATCAAAGAAAAAAGTGAGGGTTTTTTTTAATACTTTTAACATTTGAAAACAATATAGTAAATGAGGCAGAAAAAATAGTAATAGCTGAGTTTCAAAGGGAACAGATACCTGTAGATGTTCTATTTTTAATGGTTTTCAATTTTTCTCCATAGAATAGGAATTTAGTTTAAAAAGTTAAGCAATTACCTTCTTGGAGTTTTTTTGTTTGTTTGTTTTGCACCTGACTTTATATGAGCATCACTTCTGACTTAGATAGCTGTATGTGCTTGTTCCACTGTAGTTCAAGATGACCAACAGCAATTTAGGTCAAGCAACATTACAAAGGTCAGGAAATCTAAGAGAAATTAAGCTAATAATACCAGGTGATATTCCAAGAAGGATTCAGTCTAGGAGATTAGGAACAAAGGAATCCAAACAGCAGAAGCTGAGCAACAGCAAAGTAGCTTGGCTGAAATCAGATACTGTTCCATGATTCATTGGATCAGTGGCATTTTAAAATAGGTCATTGCTTTGGCTAGAAAGTTAACATAGCAAAAAACTTAAAATGAAAGATATTTATATGCATATTGTTTGTCAATTTCCTCTGAAATTGTTTTTGTCTTAATTATTCAGAATAGATATTTAAAATATGAACGTTTAAAATGTTTGTATTTCTGCTTAAGATCGCATATGCATCTATTGAAGAAAGAATACAAAAAGCAAAATTATTAAGAGTTAAAAACAAAAACAAAATAGAAACAAAAACAAAAGGGGAGCTACTCAGGATACATTTGTATGTACACATATTTTAAGTCTAATAGATGAAAAAGGAGGAAGAAGTTGACAGACAGACAGACAGACAGACAGATAGATAGATAGATAGATAGATAGATAGATAGATGAGATGATAGATAGATAGATAGATAGATAGATAGATAGATAGATAGATAGATAGATCCAGTAATGCTCTCGGTTTCAAGGTTGTATCTCCAATTGCCTCTGTATTCATCAAGAATTAATCAGTTTCCAAATTTCTAGGCCTTTAACAGAGGTTGAGGAAGTCACATACTACCCATAGGGGCAAGAAGGGATTTTTTTAATGATAAAATTAATTGAAGGGGTCTGAAGAGCATTTGCTCAGTCTGAACACGCTTGGCAAGCAGAAACAACTGGAGAGAGGCAGCTGGTCAGGATTGAACTTCTGATAGTCAGTAGAATTAGCATGTAATACTGCATTCTAACCACTGCGCCACCACAGCTCCTAATTTATTTACTATATACACATTGTATGGTACATTGTTAACATCATTTATATATTTTGGCAATTCCTTAATATTTTTTGTTTGTATTGAAGTAGGCAAAATTCCAAATTTCATTTTTTCTGATCATTACAGGAATGCTGTTGCTGTTTTTCTTTACAATTTTGGATGCTTACTTTTTATCTTGATTAACTAATGTTCTAGTACATTTATTTAATAAGTAAATCAACATTTGTTTCCTAAATGTGAATTACCACCAGTAAGTTCACTCACACATCCTTGGCTCAAGGATGGCCAACTTATGGATTCTGGAAGATATGAATGTACTATGCTATTCTTCTCCTGCCCCGAGTCTGACATAAAGGCAAATACTGCCTATTTCCCCCCCCTGCAGAATATCAAAAGTCCAGCCTCTGGCACCATATGCAGTGCTGTACTTCATTTCATTGGTAGAGTCAACACTTCCATTGACTAGTATGTGTGGTGAGCATGCCCATTTTCCTCCAGTTATTGGTCACTGCCCTCCATAGAGCAGTGCTGGCCTGATGATATTGAACTTCCTTTTTCTTGCTTTAAAAAAAAAATAAGTAGAGCTTCTCTTCTCTTCTTTTCTCTTCTTTTCTCTTTTCTTCTCTTCTCTCCTTTCCTCTCCTCTCCTCTTCTCCTTTCCATTTTAAACTGGCTAGTGGAGAATTAAAAGCAAGAACATGGAGGAGGGACAGGAAGCTGAGAGTGGCTGGTGGGGCAAGGAAGACTGCAAGAAGAAGAAAAGATTGAAAGAGGGAAGTGTGTCTAGTGTGTGTGTGTGCCCACGCACATTCAAGCAGGTGAGAACAACAAAGCAACAAGTAAACTGCTAATTTTATCTGATAATTATAAAGAAATGGAAAATTTTAAAACTAACTTCCTTCTTCTCCTCCAATACAGATATGGTTCCTAGTCCAAGTGTCACACCATCCTGGACTCAAATTCAATAATATTTCTGGCTTATTTGCACTAATCCTACGTAGCTTTTTCTCTGGTAATATCACACTACTAACTAGGGCATACAAAACATTTGCTATTTAAATACAGCTCATCTGTCTGGAACCCGCATTACGTATCTGATAGTAATACCATTGAGAAAGTCCAGAAATATTTCACGAGAAGGGTTCTCCACTCCTCTACTCCTAGCAGAATACCTTATGCCACCAGACTCGAAATTCTAGACCTAGAAAACCTAGAACTATGCTGCCTTCGGTCTGATCTAAGTATAGTATATAAAATTATACTGTATATTGCAATATCCTACCTGTCAATGAATACCTCAACTTCTACCATAACAATACAAGAGCACACAATAGATACAAACTCAAGGTTAATCGCACCAAACTTGATTGCAGGAAATACGACTTCAGCAACAGAGTGGTCAATGTCTGGAATACTCTACCTGACTCTGTGATTTCTTCCCCAAACCCCCAAAACTTTAACCTTAGACTGTCTACTATTGACTTCACCCCTTTCCTAAAGGGTCTGTAGGGCGTGCATAAGCGTACCAATGTGCCTATGTCCCTGTCCTATTGTTTCTTTTTATTTTTCTTATATGTATCCATTTCATGTACTCATAACTATGTCTATACTTATACCTGTAATCTTATTAGTAGCTTGACTAAATAAATAAGTAAAGTAAGTAAGTAAGTAAGTAAATAAATAAGTAAATAAATTCAACTGCTAGGGTGCATGTATATCTCTCAGGAAGGATTTCCCTTTCTTGTTCAAGGAGAACAAGAATTACAACATTATGTGTGTGGGGCAGAGGATGTTTTTCCCAGTTCCCAGAGGATGTGTGAACTGGTAAATTGCTCACTGTGAATGAGCAAGGCATGCATTGAAGAAAAGGTTGGATGAGATGAACTCTGCACGATCATGTAATTGTGTCCTCAAAGGCCTCCTCACAGAAAGGAACTGGCAGAAGAGGGAGGAGTAAAGAAGCCAAAGAATCCACCAACCAGGAGCCATAATAACCACCATCTGCATAGAATTACCTCTCGCCAGCACTGTTGCCAAAGTTTGAAATCTGGGCACCAGTGTCTTATGCCAACTTCATTACGGATTATAAAAGAAGCTTAAGGGCTGCTATGAATAAATGCCCTAAGACTTCAATTCTAAATACTCTTAGTAGAGGCTGATTCTTAAGAGACAAAGCAGTGTTTATGTAAATATACACATTTTGCACTGTATTTTGTAATGAGTCATAATACATTACTGTACTATGATGTTAGTGCTTAAGGACAGAAGGGAAATTACTAACTGCAGTAAACATAGCTTTATATTAGTATAGGAAGAGGGATTCAAAGGTACCACATTAGAAACATTTGAATGGATTGTGAATCAACAAAGACTATCTTGTCGATGGCAACACACTTGGACCCCCATCTTTGTTGGCCTGTTTGCATATCAAGCCTCTTATACTCAGGACCCACATAAAATTTCTTCTCACTTTGGCAAATGGTGTTAGTGAGTGGAATACAGAGGAAGTGGTTTTGCTAACTTGTGAACTGATTCATATGTACCCTCCTAGACCACTCAAAACAATCACCCTAACTTTGCTTAAGATGCAGGGTTATACATTTGGGGTTATACTATATATTCTGCATACCAGAATGTGAGTTGGCATCATTTTGGATGGACTGGACTATTATTAAACAGACTGCAACAAAACATAACTGCTACCGAAATGGATGGGTGTGGCAAACTTATTCTTCTCAAATTAAGTTTGGCTTAGATGGTATCTATGAGGAACCTTTCTTCCACAATGCAGTTCTTTGGCTATAATAACAGGCAAGCTTAATTGCTCTTTAGACCCGCGGTCTCATGAGAATTGGTAAGCAATATGTGTGTATCATTGAAATGTTTAATACTGGCCCACTTCAGTGCAATCTTAAATACTGTATGTTTATATAATTTCCCATTGTGCACAATATGATTTACTCCCAAATGAATATAAATTCATTCTCAGAATTACAATCTGAGAATTTCTGGATTGAGTTTGAAGAAAGTTAAAATCTATAGAATAATACTTAATTTCTTGTTTCTAATTTTTCAGTATGCTCTACTGGATTATTGTTAATACGTTGAAACAATGTCCACCAATTGCACCCTAAACAATTAGCAAAATGTAAACCTGCGCTATTTTTACATTTGGCTGTGATTCAAATCTAACTTATTTAGACAGCATCTAAAACAATTTCTTCAAAGAAGCAGATCTTCATTTGAGAGGTCAGGTGTTCTTCAGCAATACAACATGCAATCCAGGTGCTATTTTCTAGACAGCTATTTCCTCAAACAGTGCATTTACATGTATGGGCATGTACAATCAACCATATATCCAACCCTGCAAATGGTGACCAAACAACAACCCTCCTGAGAGGGTCTACCATGAGAAAATGGTCTTCAAGACAAAGTCAATTTCCTAAGAATTCCACATCTGAAGTCTGTCAATAACATCCAGTTTTAGTGGTAACATGGTACATCATCTTGAAAAAGCATTTTCCTCTTTAACTATTCTCCTGCATATCTGTATGCAGCTTCCCTATAATAGATAAAAACTAACCTTCAAAACATTTCCTTTTTGGAAAATCCATCAAGAGAAGGGAGAAGTTTGTCTTCATCCTATCCTTATGTAACTCTCAATGTACTGTGGTTCTTATTCTTGAAAAACAATAGGACACCCTTCTGGAATCTCATTTTTAGATCTTTGCTCTTTAGTTTCATAGTCTTGTACTCTTTGTTGATTCATTAAAACTGGAGGTCAACTGCCCAGAACTAATCAGTCTCACCACCACACTCTTGCTTATGCTTGATACATGGTGAATTCAACATCTTGTTTCCTTAATCTGTCTTTTAAGATTTTTTTAAAAACTGATCTTCATCCCCATAGCAGCTAGCAATGCTTATCCTTGTCCCATTGATACAGAAACATACCCACCTGAACAATACGAAGTCAATTATAACTTGGATTAGAACTGTATAATTTACGTACACACTAGATTTACAAAAGCACTTATTTTTGTGCATGTGACCCAGGAATGAGAGATATGGCATTATGCCACTAACACACAAAGGTAATTAATTGAGGAAATGTGTTTATGCAATTGGTGAGTTGTCAACACTGCCCCTATGGCCTATGTACAAGCTGCCAGCACACAGTCAGGCAGGAAGCAAAAGTGTTTTGATTTTTTAAAAATCGTTTCAAATTGGAATAATGATAAAAAAAAGATAATTTTAACACTCGCTTCCACCAAACCTATATAAACCCACCAAACCCTCTATATAAGGAGCAAAATAAGGCCACCTGAGAAATAAGGGGAAAAATACATATCGTACCACAATAATTGTATACATAAAATATGCTTTACTGTATTATTCAGGAATATACAATCTAATTCACAAGAAAACCGCCTCAAGAAATTACATGGGCTACAACCACAGCTACAACCAAATGGGATGGACAAAGGGTAGGTAAAAATTAATCTAAATCAGTTACATACTAAATTTTCAAAACTTAAAAGCACAGAGAGGCGATCCGGGCAGAAAGTAAGGAATCTTAGCAGCACATCACTGGCCGCCTTCCAAGGGAAAACTGAGGGTTTTGGTTTTTGTTTTTTTTTTTTAAAAGTCCTTTAACTGCCCCCCGCCCCCGCCAAGTTTGCTGAGCAGACCGAAACTTGTCGAAGGAGTTGCCCAAAAGAGCCCGTGAATAAAGGCCGAACCACAACCTAGCAGCGACCGAGAGGGGGAGATGGCCCGGGGAGGGGTGTAAATGAAAAAGGGCTTCCCTTAGCCTTCCCTCTTTCTGTCTACCATTATGGGCGGGAGAAAGAAGGGCCGGGGTTTTAGTCGGGGGGTGTTGAGGAAAAGAGGGGAAGGGACAGAAGGCGGAGAAACTGGGCCGTGCAGTCTCCCTCCGCACCGGCCGGGACAGCCAGGGGGGCGCAACAGAGACGAGCGAATCGTTTATCCTTCTTCCGAAGGAAAAGAGTTTCCAGGGCCGGAGCGGGAGCGCTGGCTGGCCGCTTTACTTACTCAGTCCTCCGTCCGGGAAAGGGTGGGTGCCAATCCTCCCGCCGCCGCCGCCGCTGCTGCTGCCGCCGGCAGAAGGTCCGTTCGGTCCGCGGGGTGGACGTGACAAGAGCAGCGGGGCAGGGTCGAAGCGACGGGCTGGCAGGCTAAGCGAATCCGCCGCGCAGCCGAGAGGAGCGAGCCGGGAGCCGAGCAAGAGCGACGGGAAAGTTTGTGAGAAGGAGGGAGGAGCAGAAACTTGGAAAGAGAGCAAGAGGAGGAGGAGGGAGGGAAGGAGAATAGGAGTCAGCCCCCGCCCTTGTCGCAGATGGACAGCCTCCGCCACCACAGTCGCTGGGGGAGGAGACCTCCTCCTCCTCCTCCTTCGGTGGAGGAGTCTCGCTTGGAGACGGGGGCGAGCGGGGGTTGTTTCAGCCTCAGGCAGGACGGAAAGGGGGCTGGGAGGATACTGGATGGATTTACTGGAAAGGCTGGGTCGTTAACAAACTAACTTCTAGTGAAGAGGAAGAGGGCAAAGGGTGGTGGTGATGGTAGAGAACTGCTTGCAGGAGGGAAAGCTACGGTGGAGTACATGAAAAGTTTGATGGAGCCAGAATTTCATCCATCTTCTTCGAGGGGATAGCAAGCCTACAAAGGCGCTGTACATAAAACAACGCGCTTTGTATCTTTTGTTTTTGTTTTAAAGCATATATTCTGGGGCAAAATCTATTCGGGAAGACTCACTTCAAATCCTGATTAATCACTACAAAACCTCAATTGATTAATCACTACAAAACCCTCAAACCGGTTGCTAACTCACTCCACAGGTTGAGATTTATTTATTTATTTATTTATTTATTTATTAAAAACCTATTGTAGTTGGGGAGGGCCACGGGGGGGAAAAAAGCCCAAATCTATAGTCGGGTAATGTCTTTATTACCTAGTTTGCTCAAAAGATTGTGCAAACTTTCCAGTATCCCGAAACCCTTCTATCCAGTAAAATGTTAGCAGTGATAATAAACCAAACCAAAAGCATGGGATTGGGAAGCAGCAAAGCGAATCAAAAAACACGACTCAGATTTGTAGTTAGGCAGGCGAAAAGCCTGTTTCGCCAAAAGACGGTATGAAGTTCCCTTTGACAGCCCGCAGTCCCATGAAATGAATTCCGCCGCGTTTGCTTCATTATAAATATGCCTAGGATATCGGTGGAAAGGCGGACTAAAATGAGCGTTCTTGTTCGACGCAGTAAAAGCTTGTATTGCTACGGGTAGTATTTCTAAAGCGAGCAGATTTAGACTGCGGAGATTTGTGTCTCTGGAGAAAGTTGATTCAGGCAGGACTCTGGTGCCCACCTGGACAGGTAGATTAACCTGTCTGGAACAGGTTGGACGGGTGGCCATTTTCTTATGTCTCCGATCCAAGATATGTGAGAAAGAGGTGAAGGTTAAAAAAGAAAAGAAAAGAAAACCCCGCCAGTTTTCGCTGGAGAAGAAACAGGACAAACTAGGAGGCACTGAGCTCCAGAGAAGAAGGCGTTCTCTCCGCTCAGTCTGCTCCCAAATCTCAGCTCCGCACTCTGAAGCTGACGTCACCGTCTAAGGAGCGGCCCGTACTCGTTTCCTGTTTCGTTCCAGAGCCTTCCAAGCCGTCGCGCTGAGCCTCCTGCTGCAGCGCCACCTATAGATCTTCGTCGCTCAGCTTACATTTTGTTCGAAACCACTTAATTGCACTCAAGCAAAGCCACAGTCAACAATAGAGGAAGTCGGTGAGACATTTGAAATCTTTTCTTCCACCCTTCCTCCAAGGGTGGGCTGGAGGAAACGGATCCGACAACACCAAAAAAAAAAAAAAAAATTGCCTCTCGCGCTCTTGCCGTTTTCCACGACTTCTGATCTGCCAGAGGTTTTTTGTTTTTAAACGTAGAAGGGAAATCAAGTACAGTACCGAAAAGAAAAGAAGTTGATTCTACATCACACCAGATTTTTATAACAAGCATCCCACAAAAATTCTTACTTAATCTCTTAAAAGTCAGGCTAAACCCCAGGTTTTATAAATATCTGGAACATACTTGAGTGAATCTCTGATACTAATGCCACATAGAAATAGCTGTATCTAAACATGAAAAGAAATTCCTGAGGTTTTGTTCTAATATGCATTCTCCCCATGACTTGATCTTCTTATATAATCCCCTTCAATTGCCATAAATTCTCCTTTTTGTTTCTTCCTGCATCTCCTTTTCTCCTCTCACCTCTCCCCCAATGTATACAATCTTGTGTGCCCTTCCTTCAGATGAGCATGACCATTACTGCATTTGATCATTTATCTATTTCATTTTTGTGCTATTGTAGACAAAAACCACTGTTAATATATAATTAAATTCTAAAATCATTGGAAAAGTTATATTAGAGAAGGCTAATATATACCTTTAGAAGTCCCATCATTTCGATCAGTTGATATTCTCTACAGAACAAATGTAACAAAGCAGTGCCAATAAAATATATGAAATAAAACAATATGTGGAGCAAATAGAGCATTGATGATGTTTTCTTTTTTAAAAAAATCTGCTCACAGATCTGTAATTTGTAGTCCTTGAATGACACTGATGGACAACATATTCAGGGCAAAAGAATGTATTTGCCACATAACATAGAATTAACTTCCAGAATATGTAATGTATAACGAGTATTCACACAGCCCTATCCCCCAAGGTTAAATCAAATTTATTTAATGATGGTCATAACCAGAAAAATAAATAAAAATATTAAATAATAATGACCAAATATAAACAAGACAGTGTAGCAGTCTTATAAAACTAAAAACTAAGACTTAAAGATCAAAGAAAGGGAGAAATGGAATAAAAATACACTAAAACAAAATAAAATAGAAATACTGTAGAATAAATAAAAATATAAAAGAAAGCAAAAACGGAAAAGACTTAATAATGACATCATTCCAAAATTGCACTCTTTTAAACTACAAATAAATAAAAAAGACTCTATGTGGGAATGTCAAAGTGAGAAATGTATGCTAACGAGGAGTGATGCTCATTTAGAATTATTATTTTCCTCCCAAAGAAATAGACTACTTTTTGTTTCCCAAACCATTTGATCTTTTAATGGAAATTTCATTTTAACACCTAACAGTGATCAAAATAATATATAATTAGATATTGTGTAAATGCAGATTTAGGAAAACAAGTGGAAAAGGTGGAATTTATTTTTTTATTTTATTAGATATTTTTAATCCACCTTTATTGTTTTTAATAAATAAAAAAATAACTCAAGGGAGTGAACAAATCTACTCATTCCTCCTCTTATTTTCCCCATAACAGCCACCCTGTGAGAAGCTTGGACTGACAGGGAGTAAGTGGCCCAAAATCTCATAGTGGCTTTCATGACCGAGGCTCATGGTCTCCTAGTTTCTAACCTAGCCAAAATGGCAAACACTTTGTAAACCAGGTAGCTTTCTCTCAGCTTCCATATAGGAGATGTAATCAAAGATATTACACCACTCACTGTCATTTAGTGACAACTAGACTAGCTTAAATATCTCATAATTATTCATCAAAATGTTGGAGAGGTAGAAATCAAAGGATTTTTTTTTTCATATGGACCGGACTTGTACAAAGTGCTACCTTATTGGAAGACAATATTCAAAGAAATTAGAATTAAACAGGAAGCAGAATGTGATCCAGATTATTACACATTTTTAGTGAGATAACTCTAAACAAAAAGGAGCTTATTGGCTGCAAAATTAATAATTGCTCAAAAATGAAAATTTTTGGATAGCCTGGCACTGAATAAATGTGTTAAAGTATGATCAACTACTGTCTTACACATTGCTGGTAAAATACGTATAACATTTCTCAGGGGGATGAATTGCATTTTCATTAAATCTGGAATGATGACATAAATTATGCTTAATGGTAACATATATTTTCTGGATATATGTAATTGATGAATGAATGTTGAGACATGTTGTTCTGGGTTACTTTATATTCGTGTTTTTTCTTGCCTTATACAATGTTAAAGCTGAAAAAAAAATACAAAAACATACAGAATTGTTGCACAATTGTTTGAGAAAGGACTGACTTACACATTACTGAGCTTTGAATTCTTAGCTTTTTCCAACTTGCATTTTCCAGGTGTGCCAGGAATGCAACTCCCAGACAAGGCATGATGGTGGAACTGCAAGGAGTTGCAGATTGTCAGGTTAGGAAAAGCTGCTTTCACCATCTCAGTAACAGTACTCTTGGGTTCAAGGAAAAGATCTCAACAATACAGAACAAATGAGAAACACTTGTACATTTGATATGTTCAGGAGGGGGAACACCATCTGGCTGAAAAACCCTTACAATCCTAAGTGGGTGGAGGGAGATTCACCAGTCAGATTGACTGAAAATAAATCTTTATTTTGCTTGTTGGTCACCTGCAATACTGCATCTGCATTAGCAATAGTTTATATATACTTATAGCACTTATACTTACATATACTGCTTCATAGTGCTTTACAGCCCTCTCTAAGTGGTTTACAGAGTTAACATATTGTCCCCAACAATTTAGTTCCTCCTTCCTTTTATGGATGGAAGGCTGAGTCAACCCTGAGCCGGTCAGGATCGAACTCCTGGAAGTGAGCAGAGTCAGCCTGCAATACTGCATTCTAAGGTCTGCACCATCTTTGCTCTTTTATGATCATGCAAATAGAAGCATTATACCTGTCTTTTCTTCTGAGAACCCAACATTGCTTGATTTCATACAGCATACTAAACTCAAACCAAGTTATGGTTGATTTGAGTTTAGGTATACAAGGTATGAACCCATCCCTTCGACTTTGTAAACCATAGTTTTGGAAATCCAAATGTGGAAATCTGGCTTATAATTTTTAAACCATAGTTTAGGGTTAACTACATGGCTTACTACAGTATATGAATTGTCAACATGTTTTATATGATTTTAATATGCCATCTGAATGCAAAAGCAGTTGATAGCCGTTTTTTGCCCTTGTGGAAAATTTAGCAAGAGTTTTGAAATTAGAAGCTTTGAGATTCTTGTACAAACAGAAGTGGCATCAAAGCTGCAATGAGTGAGTGAAAGAGAGGGTGTGGCTAGGTGAGACATGAACACAACAAGGTGACAGAAGAAACCAGGTCAGTCTTATTGTCAGCTTGTAAGAATAAAGATATGCAAAGTAGACAGACAGAAACCTACAATAGCTTTGCTATCTCAACTAACAGAGTACCTAAAACATCCTGTAAGATTTAAAACAACTAAAATCAAAGAAAAAAGTGAGGTTTTTTTTAATACTTTTAACATTTGAAAACAATATAGTAAATGAGGCAGAAAAAATAGTAATAGCTGAGTTTCAAAGGGAACAGATACCTGTAGATGTTCTATTTTTAATGGTTTTCAATTTTTCTCCATAGAATAGGAATTTAGTTTAAAAAGTTAAGCAATTACCTTCTTGGAGTTTTTTTGTTTGTTTGTTTTGCACCTGACTTTATATGAGCATCACTTCTGACTTAGATAGCTGTATGTGCTTGTTCCACTGTAGTTCAAGATGACCAACAGCAATTTAGGTCAAGCAACATTACAAAGGTCAGAAAATCTAAGAGAAATTAAGCTAATAATACCAGGTGATATTCCAAGAAGGATTCAGTCTAGGAGATTAGGAACAAAGAAATCCAAACAGCAGAAGCTGAGCAACAGCAAAGTAGCTTGGCTGAAATCAGATACTGTTCCATGATTCATTGGATCAGTGGCATTTTAAAATAGGTCATTGCTTTGGCTAGAAAGTTAACATAGCAAAAAACTTAAAATGAAAGATATTTATATGCATATTGTTTGTCAATTTCCTCTGAAATTGTTTTTGTCTTAATTATTCAGAATAGATATTTAAAATATGAACGTTTAAAATGTTTGTATTTCTGCTTAAGATCGCATATGCATCTATTGAAGAAAGAATACAAAAAGCAAAATTATTAAGAGTTAAAAACAAAAACAAAATAGAAACAAAAACAAAAGGGGAGCTACTCAGGATACATTTGTATGTACACATATTTTAAGTCTAATAGATGAAAAAGGAGGAAGAAGTTGACAGACAGACAGACAGACAGACAGATAGATAGATAGATAGATAGATAGATAGATAGATAGATAGATAGATAGATAGATAGATAGATAGATAGATAGATAGATAGATAGATAGATAGATCCAGTAATGCTCTCGGTTTCAAGGTTGTATCTCCAATTGCCTCTGTATTCATCAAGAATTAATCAGTTTCCAAATTTCTAGGCCTTTAACAGAGGTTGAGGAAGTCACATACTACCCATAGGGACAAGAAGGGATTTTTTTTTAATGATAAAATTAATTGAAGGGGTCTGAAGAGCATTTGCTCAGTCTGAACACGCTTGGCAAGCAGAAACAACTGGAGAGAGGCAGCTGGTCAGGATTGAACTTCTGATAGTCAGTAGAATTAGCATGTAATACTGCATTCTAACCACTGCGCCACCACAGCTCCTAATTTATTTACTATATACACATTGTATGGTACATTGTTAACATCATTTATATATTTTGGCAATTCCTTAATATTTTTTGTTTGTATTGAAGTAGGCAAAATTCCAAATTTCATTTTTTCTGATCATTACAGGAATGCTGTTGCTGTTTTTCTTTACAATTTTGGATGCTTACTTTTTATCTTGATTAACTAATGTTCTAGTACATTTATTTAATAAGTAAATCAACATTTGTTTCCTAAATGTGAATTACCACCAGTAAGTTCACTCACACATCCTTGGCTCAAGGATGGCCCACTTATGGATTCTGGAAGATATGAATGTACTATGCTATCCTTCTCCTGCCCCGAGTCTGACATAAAGGCAAATACTGCCTATTTCCCCCCTGCAGAATATCAAAAGTCCAGCCTCTGGCACCATATGCAGTGCTGTACTTCATTTCATTGGTAGAGTCAACACTTCCATTGACTAGTGTGTGTGGTGAGCATGCCCATTTTCCTCCAGTTATTGGTCACTGCCCTCCATAGAGCAGTGCTGGCCTGATGATATTGAACTTCCTTTTTCTTGCTTTAAAAAAAAAAAAATAAGTAGAGCTTCTCTTCTCTTCTTTTCTCTCCTTTTCTCTTTTCTTCTCTTCTCTCCTTTCCTCTCCTCTCCTCTCCTCTCCTGCTTTCCATTTTAAACTGGCTAGTGGAGAATTAAAAGCAAGAACATGGAGGAGGGACAGGAAGCTGAGAGTGGCTAGTGGGGCAAGGAAGACTGCAAGAAGAAGAAAAGATTGAAAGAGGGACGTGTGTCTAGTGTGTGTGTGTGCGCGCGTGCACGCACATTCAAGCAGGTGAGAACAACAAAGCAACAAGTAAACTGCTAATTTTATCTGATAATTATAAAGAAATGGAAAATATTAAAACTAACTTCCTTCTTCTCCTCCAGTACAGATACGGTTCCTAGTCCAACTGTCACACCATCCTGGACTCAAATTCAATAATATTTCTGGCTTATTTGCACTAATCCTACGTAGCTTTTTCTCTGGTAATATCACACTATTAACTAGGGCATACAAAACATTTGCTATTTAAATACAGCTCATCAGTCTGGAACCCGCATTACGTATCTGATAGTAATACCATTGAGAAAGTCCAGAAATATTTCACGAGAAGAGTTCTCCACTCCTCTACTCCTAGCAGAATACCTTATGCCACCAGACTCGAAATTCTAGACCTAGAAAACCTAGAACTACGCTGCCTTCAGTCTGATCTAAGTATAGTATATAAAATTATACTGTATATTGCAATATCCTACCTGTCAATGAATACCTCAACTTCTACCATAACAATACAAGAGCACACAATAGATACAAACTCAAGGTTAATCGCACCAAACTTGATTGCAGGAAATACGACTTCAGCAACAGAGTGGTCAATGTCTGGAATACTCTACCTGACTCTGTGATTTCTTCCCCAAACCCCCAAAACTTTAACCTTAGACTGTCTACTATTGACTTCACCCCTTTCCTAAAGGGTCTGTAGGGCGCGTGCATAAGCGTACCAATGTGCCTTCTGTCCCTGTCCTATTGTTTCTTTTATTTTTCTTATATGTATCCATTTCATGTACTCATAACTATGTCTATACTTATACCTGTAATCTTATTATTAGCTTGACTAAATAAATAAGTAAGTAAGTAAGTAAGTAAGTAAGTAAGTAAGTAAGTAAGTAAATAAATTCAACTGCTAGGGTGCATGTATATCTCTCAGGGAAGGATTTCCCTTTCTTGTTCAAGGGAGAACAAGAATTACAACATTATGTGTGTGGGGGCAGAGGATGTTTTTTCCCAGTTCCCAGAGGATGTGTGAACTGGTAAATTGCTCACTCTGAATGAGCAAGGCATGCATTGAAGAAAAGGTTGGATGAGATGAACTCTGCACGATCATGTAATTGTGTCCTCAAAGGCCTCCTCACAGAAAGGAACTGGCAGAAGAGGGAGGAGTAAAGAAGCCAAAGAATCCACCAACCAGGAGCCATAATAACCACCATCTGCATAGAATTACCTCGCCAGCACTGTTGCCAAAGTTTGAAATCTGGGCACCAGTGTCTTATGCCAACTTCATTTACGGATTATAAAAGAAGCTTAAGGGCTGCTATGAATAAATGCCCTAAGACTTCAATTCTAAATACTCTTAGTAGAGGCTGATTCTTAAGAGACAAAGCGGTGTTTATGTAAATATACACATTTTGCACTGCATTTTGTAATGAGTCATAATACATTACTGTACTATGATGTTAGTGCTTAAGGACAGAAGGGAAATTACTAACTGCAGTAAACATAGCTTTATATTAGTATAGGAAGAGGGATTCAAAGGTACCACATTAGAAACATTTGAATGGATTGTGAATCAACAAAGACTATCTTGTCGATGGCAACACACTTGGACCCCATCTTTGTTGGCCTGTTTGCATATCAAGCCTCTTATACTCCAGGACCCACATAAAATTTCTTCTCACTTTGGCAAATGGTGTTAGTGAGTGGAATACAGAGGAAGTGGTTTTGCTAACTTGCGAACTGATTCATATGTACCCTCCTAGACCACTCAAAAACAATCACCCTAACTTTGCTTAAGATGCAGGGTTATACATTTGGGGTTATACATTATTCTGCGCATCAGCATAAATGTGAGGTACAAAAACTTAGTTCAGCTTGTATCAACCTTGAGCTCATTTCATTGGTAGAGTCAACACTTCCATTGACTAGTATGTGTGGTGAGCATGCCCATTTTCCTCCAGTTATTGGTCACTGCCCTCCATAGAGCAGTGCTGGCCTGATGATATTGAACTTCCTTTTTCTTGCTTTAAAAAAAAATAAGTAGAGCTTCTCTTCTCTTCTTTTCTCTTCTTTTCTCTTTTCTTCTCTTCTCTCCTTTCCTCTCCTCTCCTCTTCTCCTTTCCATTTTAAACTGGCTAGTGGAGAATTAAAAGCAAGAACATGGAGGAGGGACAGGAAGCTGAGAGTGGCTGGTGGGGCAAGGAAGACTGCAAGAAGAAGAAAAGATTGAAAGAGGGAAGTGTGTCTAGTGTGTGTGTGCCCACGCACATTCAAGCAGGTGAGAACAACAAAGCAACAAGTAAACTGCTAATTATTAGTTTAACAGCTTGCACTGCAGTGGTCGGATTCAAAACATCTTACTACCGGTTCTGTGGGTGTGGCTTAGTGGGTGTGGCATGGCTTGGTGTACATTCCCTCCCCATCCCACTAACCTGCTTTCCAGTTCCGTTCTCCTGTGCAGGGCAACCAAAGAAGACCCAGATGATCAGCTGGGTCTTGGGAGGCAGAGAATAGATGGGGGTGGAGCCAGTCAGGGGTGGGATTTGCCGGTTCTCCAAACTACTCAAAATTTCTGCTACTGGTTCTCCAGAACTGGTCAGAACCTGCTAAATAACACCTCTGTTGCACTGGATCCTGAAATCATCACCTTGGTCTTGAGTGAGCTGAAAGTGTCATAATAATAGGTCTCTGGTGACTGTTCTCAGAGTCATCGATTTGTTACTGATCCAAAAACACACAGGCATCCTTTTGCCCCTTCGACAGAGACACTAAAAAAAATAAATCATCTCATAATTTATTTTTAACCTTTTTCTTAAGGGCTATTTTACCTAGTTTGATTTTCTATACCAATGGCATTTCCACCTAATTATCCTGTTGAATGTCTGTTAGTTTCCAAAGCAGTTAGGGTTTCTATTATTTACCATAATACTTTTCTGAGTTTGTTTGTTTATTTATTTAATTTGTATCTCGCATTTGTTATTTTTACAAATAACTCAAGGTGGAGAAGATATCCAGCATATCTTCCTCCTCTTAATTTCCCACAACAACAACCCTATGAGAGACTGACTGGCCCAAAGTCACCCCAGTTTTCATGGCTTAGGTGGGACTTGAACTCATGCTGTCCTGCTTTCCAGACTGGTGCCTTAAGCACTTAAGACATAGATGTACTACATCTATGACATCAATGGAATCTTTTTGCCATAAGTATATACAATGAAATAGTTAAAGATGGCTTCTTGTGATATACAGTATGACAAAACGTAAAATTTTCAAATTTTGTTGATTCTTCTGGACTGCTTCCAGTACCATTGACCATGACATCCTTTTGAGGAGATTTCTAATTTAGAATAAATAGAACAGTGATGTAAACATTATTTCTAACCATATTCAAATAGAAAACTGCTTTTTCAGAAATTGGAAATGATAAGTTTCAGCTCAATTACTGCAGGATTATGGTGGAATATATTCTGAAATAGTAGAATAACAATTATTGGAGCACTGGTTCAGTCTTGTACCATAGGACATTCAACATCCAAAATATTTATCCAAAATTTATTCACATATTAAGCACAATGTCGTCAGCTGTCATGCTTTTTCATCATATTCTCTGGCCATGGTTATGTGTTGATGACGGTCAGTAAATCAAGGCTCAGTTCTCGTGTGAGGTGAGTCCTCAATTTATGACTGCAACTGAGCTCAACATTTATGTTGCTAAGTGAGACATTTGTTAAGTGAATTTTGCCCCATTTTACTACCTTTCTTGCCACAGTTGTTAAGTGAATTGCTGCAATTAGTAAGTTGTTAAATAAATCTGGCTTTTCCTATTAACTTTGCTTCTCAGAATGTTACAAAAGATGATCACATGACCCCAGAACACGGCAACCATCATAAATAACAAGTCAGTTGCCAAGCATCTGAATTTTGATCACATGACCATGGGAATGCCACAACGATCATGTGTGAAAAACAGTCAGAAGCCATTTTTTTCAGTGACTTTGTAAATTTGAATGATCAAACTGTTGTAAGTTGAGGACTACCAGTACAAATATGGAGAAAAATTGATAATATATCAAGACAGAAGAAGGAGAATTTAAGAAAAAAGTCAAGAGAATGATTGACAGTAGGGGAATATACTTTGCAATGGTTTTCATGTGCACAATTAAGAAAAATATTTAATATAGGTAAAAGGTAACTGGACTTGAGCAATGTAAGACAGAATTGGAAACTGAATTATATACAAATGATGAACATGTAATTTAAAAAGTGTACAAGCTTTTATTAAGGTTTGAAACTGATAAAGAACAAGCTAAGTATTACAATTACATGATTAAAAGGATTATGAATTTTGGTTATACAAACAGATACATGGGAGCAAATGTAGATAAATGGAGTAACATTCACATTTTGTTATAATTGAAGAGAGGTGTGTGTGTGTGTGTATGTATGTATGTATGTATGTATGTATGTATGTATATATGTATATATGTATGTATATATCTGTATGTATATGACACCAGAGAAATGATCAAAGATATACAAAGGTACCTCAAAACAACGTTGGAAAAGCTAACAACATTAAGGGGTATGTTATTATGCATGGTGGATTTATGAAAAATCTAGAAAATTCTGGATACAAATAAACACAATGATATAAAAAATCATAAAGGTTAATACTGAAAAATATTGAGGAAAAATCCAAATGTTTTGTTGGAAAGTATGGACAGTCAGCTAGAAAAACTAATGGAAGACTGATTTCACACATGGTTACTCTGGCAACGCTATTATCTGCATAACAGTGGAGGAATACTGAAATTTCCACAATGAAGAAATGAGTTGTGAAGATGTTGGAATTGTCAGAAATTTCAAAACTGACCTGTTTAATCAGATTAAAACAATAACTACTTTTTAAAAAAAGAAGACTGGAAATCTTTTATGGATTTTTTTTTTTTTTGCTGAAAACAGAAAAATAGAGCAATGATTTATGGATTTAATTATTAGAAAATACTAAACAAGGAGCTGAGGGATTTTTGTAATATTGAGGGAGTCTGGATGTTAAGTTTGTTAATTTCTATTGCAATGAAGGAAGTCATTCATTTTTTCTATTTTTAATTTTTTAAAATATTTCCTTTTTTGTTGTTTTGTTTTCTGTTCTTTTTATCTTTGTTTCTTATTTTTTCTTTTCAACTTGTCTTGTATTGCTTGAAAAACTCTTTCATAAACATTTTTTTAAAAAATAACAAATACCCAGAATACTACACACTATCCATGAGAAACTGATTAACATTCTTTTCACCTTTGCAGGAAATTTCAAAAGCAAATCCACTTTTATCAAATTGAATGAGAACTGCTGGGGGCGGGGGGAACTGCTGAAGAATTTGTGTTCATAGCACTATTGGTGGTAATAAAATTATTGTTGGGCAACCTCAAGGTTTGTAATGGGAAGGAATACCAGAATCTGGGGCTAGAATTAAAAGAGGGATGAGCCTAGAATTTCTACATTGCCACAAGCAAACTAAGTCCAACAAATTAAGTTCCCACCCTCCTTGAATTCTGTTGGCTTTTATCTAACTCCTGTCAGGTGCTAACTATTAGTTGAGAATATTCCTGTGCATAGGCATATGAGTAGCAATAAATCAATTTAATTGGACTTTCACAGTGTGTACCTGATCTTTCACACTCGACAAGGTTCTCTTCCAATCCTTCTCTTTTGACAAATTATGTCAGATTGAAGAGAGCTAATCATGTTATTAATGATGGACTATGGTGTCTGACAGTGAAGAAGCTAATTCACTGAAGGACATTGATTTTTCATGTTTTGTTTTTAATTATCATGGAGTTTGAAAATGCTTTCTCCATTGTGTCAATCTCTCATCTTTGATGTGACCTTAAAATGTTATATTTTTTAAAAAATTACATAATATATGGTTTCAAAAGTAATTGCTTATGGGGACTAATGAGCCAGGGTAAATGTACTTATCTAATACTTCATTACAAAGAAGAATTAGAATTAGAATAAGGGACCTTGGAGATAAGTAGCTTAGGGTTGAACTGTGGAGCCTCTATGAACTTGCTTGTTTGTCTGTTTGCAGACATTTCGTTACTCAAATAGGTAACATCATCAATGTTTGTGAGTGTGGGGTTTGTTCCCTGTTATATACAGTAGCTTGCCCTGCCAGTATTGGAAGGTTTTTTTCCTTGATAAAAAAAACTCTGCTTGTTTGTCTGGTGTTAATCCATTCTTATTGGGGTGCTAGCTGTTGGAGGGGATAAGATCTGGTGTTTTTTGTTTCCTTCTTAACTTTTTTATTATTATTTTTGAATGGAGTGTAAATGTGATTTCTCTCTGTGTCTATTGATGGCTGATTTGTCTGAATGCCAAGCTTTTTGGATTTAGCTTCATCTAGGATGCTCACAATTCCCCAGTTAAACTATGGTTGAGTCTGTCCATGTGTTGTGAAGTTAAAGAATTTTCATTATGTCATCTGGTTGCTGGTTTGGATGCACTGTGCTTGTCTTTTGCTTCTCTGCCTTACATAGTGATTACTATAATTCTTACACAGTATGTTGTAGGTGACTCTTGGTTTTTTGTTCTTGGGCTACTGAATCTTCTGGTTTACTTAAGAAGTTTTGGAGGGTTTTAGTTGGTTTGTATGCTACAATAACGCCATGTAGTTGCAATAGTCCATGGTTGTTTCTGGGATGTTTTTGATGTTTTGGTAGCATTATCCATTTCATAGCTTGTGTTGGTTGTGCTGTAGTGGTTGAGTGATCAGGCATTTTTTAAATAAAGTTGGCAAATGTTGTATAGGTCAGGGGTCTCCAACCTTGGCAACTTTAAGACTTTTGGACTTCAACTCCCAGAGTTCCTCAGCCAGCTGGGAGTTGAAGTCCACAAGTCTTAAAGTTGTCAAGGTTGGAGACCCTTGATATAAGGGATCTGTTTTCTTCTTGTCTTCCGAGTTGCTGCAGTGCATTTGTACTTGTCTGAATAATGTTTTTACACAACTCCTCTAGTAGGAGGTCAACACAAACTGTAAAAACTTTGGCTGAAACATTGCATTTTTCAGCCTGGAGCTCGTTGGTGCCTTTGTTTCTCTATCCAGATATGAATTGCCCTTTCCTGGCATAGTGTTTTCCAAATGTTGTCATGCTAAGGGCTGGCTGAGGATGATAGGAGTTATAGCCTAACGTATCTGGAGGAAACCAGGTTGGGAAAGGCTTCTGTATTATTATAACAATGGTTCATATTAAATAATGGAGGGGGAGGGGAAAAACATTCAGAAACCGCCAGGATTTATATGTGTCTTTCCTTTTACAATTAATCAGAATAACAATAACAATTAATTACAGCTCACATGTACAAAGCATCTCCCAGCCTTCCTTCCACACCTACATGTATGATTCATTGTGACTTGGAAGGCATCATCCTACATCCCACAGTAATAATCATGAGTGTCACATGAGGACAGGAAGTGAAGGCTCTCACTCTACCTAACTGAACCCTGGATGAAACAAAAGTTCACTTGTTGGCACAAGCACCTTTGATGTCCTACTCAAATTTAAACACATCCATTTTCAGGCAAATCCACCAAATGAGCCCCCCAGGAAGGCAAGGCTCATGCGAAAGCTTCCAGAAAGAAAAAGCAAGCATAACATTCCCTCATCGATACTCTTGTGAAGTGCCACACTGATTCACAAAGAGGGCCACACCTTTGAGTCATTGTTACTAAGTACTTCCTGCAACAACTTAGCCTTCCATTGGAGCTTTCTGCTGCTTTTGACAGTCATTTCAGTGAAGAAATAGTTTGGTCTGAAGGTGTTCAGATTGTAGGATGGAAGTTATCAGTTATGCATTAAACAACAGGTGGCTAAATAGTGAGGGAGACTTCCCTACTCCCAAATGATGTATAACGCATCTGCAGTACTATGCTCTCCTCTTGACATTCTTGGAAAGCAAGGTGGAATAATAATTAAAAATACATTTGCAACTAAACTTAAATAAGGTTAACTTCATTTACTAGAATACATCCCTGTGCTTTCACGCTTGATAAATTTGACTGAGATCTACTAATTTATTTTGTAAAATACACTCCTTCCTTCCTTCCTTCCTTCCTTCCTTCCTTCCTTCCTTCCTTCCTTCCTTCCTTCCTTCCCAGCTTTTTCTTTATTTAGGAGTAGCTTGGTCCTAACTTGGTGAATATTACAGTATAACATTTGATAATAAAGATATCAGACTGGTTTTTTAAAAGGTGGATGTTAACACCCTAACAATGATACTGTCGTGTCCGTCGAGAAAAGGAAGCTCGGAGTCGGTGACTTGGTTTCAGCTCTTTATTGGCTCCTGATACAGCTTAAGCTTGAAGGGAAAAACTGCGGCTTTTTATTCCCGAGCCGCGGCGTCGCGTGCAATGACACCGCTTCGAATCTCCCGCGATTAGTTTCCACCAATCGCGGGGATTCGAACGACCAATCAGTGCGGCTCGCCGACCAATCCGATCGCCGCGCGCCTTAACCAATCGCGACGCGGGCTACGAGTATGTAAATTGACTTGTACAGAACACCCTCCTCTTGGTTCGGTCCTACGTAACGTAGTCCCGTAGGTAGGCGGGGCTTCGTACTTGTCTATTTGACTTGCGCAGCTTAGTTGTTGTTTGGTTCCCGGCCGGTTCGGTCGGGACTTCTGTTTCTCTTGGCCCTGTCGATGGAACCCCCTGGAAGGTGTCGCTGGGCCTCTTGTTGCAGCTCCCTCCCGGTCTACCCGGGTTGGTCGAGCTGCGACTTTCGCCGCTCCTGCCTGGTCTTTCCGGGCTGGTTGAGCTGGCCTGGCTGTTCCTTCCTGGTGAGACTTCGGGCTGGCTGTTGACTGGTGAGTATTGCTGGTTAGTTCCTATTTGATCCTCTGTATCTTCCCTCCCTCTTGGTTTGTGTTATCGGGGTCGCCTGTGTTTGGTTGCGTGTCGGTTGTGTTTTTTGTTCTTGATCTTATTTGATCGATGTGGCGTTTCCATGTTTGTCCGTCGGTTGTCTGTAGTCGGTAGGAGTGGGGTCCTGTCAGTTGGGTTATAGTTGCCGGTACCCATAGTGGGTCTCCGGTAAGGTTTTTGCATAGACTGCGTCGCCTGGTGTAAAACCCGGTGCTTGCTAGATGAGTCCGGGGTTTTTCCGGGTTGTATGTGGGGTGTAGTCTGTCGAGTGGTGACCTTAGTTTTCTCCCCATTAGTAATTCTGCCGGGCTTTTGTTAGTCGTTGTGTTAGGGGTGATATGTTGTATTAGGAGCATTTTATTTATTTTTTCTTGTATGTCCCGTGTTCGATCTTTTGGAGGGTTCTTTTTGTAAATTGAACCATCCGTTCTGCCCTACCATTGGCCGGATGCGCCGTCGCTGTCAGTGCGTGTCGTATGCCTCGCCCGCTAGGAATCTTTCGAATTCCAGCGAGGTGAACTGGGGCCCGTTGTCTGACACGATGACATCCGGAAGACCGTGGGTTGCGAAGAGTTTGTTTAAGACCTTGTTACCGCATCTGTTGTGGTGGTCTTCATGTTGCTTACCTCCAGCCAGTTGGAGTAAGCATCCACCGTGATGAGGAATGTGTTCCCTTTGTGGGCCCGGCAAAGTCTATATGGAGTCTCGACCATGGTCCCCTGGGCGTTCCCATTCTAAAATTGGTGCTGCAGGGGATTTGGTCTGGTTTCTTGGCAGCGCGAGCACTTGGCTACCCAGGCCTCGATCTCCTTGTCCATACCTGGCCACCAAGCATAGCTTCTGGCTAAAGCTTTAGTCCTCACAATCCCGGGTGCCCTTCGTAATAATTGTAATACCTTCCCTTGCAGTTTTTCCGGTATGACCACCCTGTCCCCCATAACAAACAACCTTTCTGTAGTGACAGTTCTGTTTGCCGGTTTCGAATGTCCTGAATGCATCATCGCTGTCTTTCTCTGGCCATCCCTTTGCTACCCAATGTAATACCCGCGCCAGACGCTTGTCTTTATTAGTCTCTCGGGCAATGTCTGACGCGGTTATGGGTAGGTCCGGCAATGTCTCTATGCTGAGGGTGGTCGCCGTGAGCTGGATCGTCGTCTAGGTCGGGAAGCGGCGAGCGGCTCAACGCGTCTGCATGGGAGATCGTCTTACCCGGTCTGTGTGTGAGCCGGTAGTCGGGCGGCGAGGAACTCAGACCACCTTGTCATCCTGGGGGATAGGATGTTCGGTGTGGCCTTGTTCCCCGCCAGGATGCCTAGCAGCGGCTTGTGGTCTGTGATGAGGGTGAATCGGCGGTCCGTAGAGGTACTGTGGAACTTCTTTACTGCTGCGACGATGGCCAGTGCCTCCTTATCTAATTGGCTGTAGTTTCTTTCGGGTTTGCTGAGTGTTCTTGAAAAGAAAGCGATGGGTGCTTCTTTTCCGTCTGGGAGTGTATGGCTGAGGACAGCGCCGACGCCAAATGGTGAGGCGTCGCATGTGACGGCGATGGGTAGGGTCTCATTATACTGAATGAGAACGGCATCCGAGGTGAGTAGGTCTTTGGTATTCTTGAATGCGGTGTCCTCCCGTTTTCCCCAGGTCCATTTGGCCGTCCTGTCCAGGAGCCTATGCAAAGGCTCCGCCGTCGCTTTTTGGGGCAAGAACACATTGTAAAAATTTAGCAGTCCCAGAAATGCCTGCAGCTCTGTTTTGTTCTTGGGTGTGGGGGCTTCCTTTATGGCTTTGACCTTGCTTCCGGTTGGGTGGATGCCATGTCGGTCTAGGAGGTACCCCAGAAACTCGACTTGCTCTGTGTATAGCTGGCATTTCTCTTTCTTCACCTTTAGCCCGGCCCTTTGAATTTTTCTAGTACCTCCCTTAGGCGACCCTCTAGTTCCTCCTGGTTGGCTGCTGACACCAATACATCGTCAAAATAGGGAACCACCCCTTGATTCCTCGCAGCAGTCTCTCCATGAGGCTCTGAAAATTCCTGGGGCTACGCTGACTCCAAACTGGAGTCGGTTACAACGAAACGCTCCCGGTGGGTGACTATTGTTTGCGCCTCGGCGGTTTCTTCATCGACCGGCAGTTGCTGATAGGCTTGCGCCAGGTCGAGCTGCAAGAACCTTGCCCCCCAGCGAGTGTAATAGGTGTTGCACTACTGGGACGGGGTAGGCGCTTTGTTGCAGGGCGCAATTGAGGGTGGCCTTATAGTCCCCGCAGATCCTTACTGACCCATCTGGTTTGACTGGGGTGACTATAGGGTCTCCACCGGGCGTGGTCGATTGGCTGCAAAACCCCTGTTTGACGAGTTTGTCAATCTGCTCGTCTATTTTCGTCCGGAGTGCAAAAGGCACCCGTCGGGTTTTAGGCGTATGGGGGCGACATTTGGGTCTAGGCTAAAGGAGATAGGGGGCCCTTGTACTTGCCTAGGGTGCCGTCGAATACTTCTTGGAAGTCCTCGCCAGCTGCTGCTCCCAGTCGGCCTCTGTGGTGTGGTTTACTCCCGTGACCTCGATCCCGAGTGGCGCGAACCATTGGAGTCCTAAAAGGCTGGGTCGGTTCCGGTCCACGATAGTCAGGGGAAGTTTCGCGGTGCGGTTTTTGAAAGTCACCACGAACTGTCCGGTCCCAATGACGGGATGCGGTTCCCCTGATAGTCCTTGATGATCAGTTTCTGGTTCTCCAGTCCTTTTTCTGGATGTTTGGCACCAGGCGCTTGAGTTCTTTCCAGGCGACCATGGAGAGGTAGGATCCGGTCTACCTCCATCCGGCATGGTTCGCCCTCGATGCTCACCTCCACGTAGACCTTCCGGGCATCCGTGGTTTCGGCATGGCCGATGGTGACCGTCTGGTGGGTTTCTTCTCTCTGTCGGCCTTCCCGCTCCGTCGTCCTCGGTTGTCTCGGTTCCAGCGATAGTCGGCTTGGCGATCTCTGGTTCTCGGGGGTGTCGTCTCGTCCCGGTTGCTTGGTTCTCGCCGGCGGGGCTGTGTGTCTTTTGAGTCGGCAGACTCGGGCGATGTGGCCCTTCTTGTTGCAATGCCGGCAGATCGCGTCGATAAAACGGCACTCGGATCGAAAGTGGTTTCCCCGCACCCGGCGCACTGGTTCCCGACTTACGACCCGTTGATCTCGCCGGTCCCGTCCTGTTTGTAGTCGGTGGACGTCTTCCTCCTCGTCCGTGGTATCGGAGGCGGAGTCCAGGTCCCCGTGGTGTGTGGTGGTTTCTCGTCGGCTTGTCTCGGGGTTTCAGTGTGGTCCCCGTTGTCTGCTCTCCGAAGTCTGGCTGCTGACTTCCGGGTGGCTTCGCTGCGGAAGCTTCGGCCAGGGCGTCCCGAGGTCGATGTTGCCTTTCGCCATCAGTCGACTTTTTAGTGCCTGATCCCTGAGGCCTAGGACCACGCGGTCTCGGAGGACATCGTCCAGGTCCCTGAACTCGCACATCCCCCCTAGGTCTCGCAAGGCGGCTATAAAGTCGCTAATGCTCTCGTCCTGCCGCTGGTTTCGCTGATAGAACTCATCCCGCCGGATGAGGATGGGCACAGCGGGGCGTAGTGGTTCCGAAGGAGTGGCTCGAGATCGGCCCAGTCCATCGCCTTCACGTCCTCTGGCTTCGCGAGGGCTTTGGCCATCTTAAACACTGCGGGCCCGCAGTGTGTGAGGAAGACGGCCCTTTTCTTCTGCCCGTTCGCATCCTTCAAATTGCTACTTGAGGAACATCAGGAATCTATCCGTGTACGATTCCCAGTCCTCGGTAGCGGGGTTGAAGGGTGCTGGTGGGGTCATGCTGGCCATCTCGTCGGTCCTTTGTCTTCCTCTGGACACGTGCTCGGTGGTTATTCTCTGGATCCCACCCTCGTCGCCAGTGTCGTGTCCGTCGAGAAAGGAAGCTGGAGTCGGTGACTTGGTTTCAGCTCTTTATTGGCTCCTGATACAGCTTAAGCTTGAAGGGAAAAACTGCGGCTTTTTATTCCCGAGCCGCGCGGCGCGCGCCAATGACACCGCTTGAATCTCCCGCGATTAGTTTCCACCAATCGCGGGGATTCGTAACGGACCAATCAGTGCGGCTCGCTCGACCAATCCGATCGCCGCGCCTTAACCAATCGCGACGCGGGGCTACGAGTATGTAAATTGACTTGTACAGAACAGATACTATGGGGAAATACTAATGTACAGAGTTGAAATTACCATTCAAATAAATTCAGGAATATCCAGTTAAATAATATCCACAGTATATTGAAGATATTTGACAAATAACTACTAATTTTGTCTAAATTCTCTTAGCCAAATCATTCATTGTTATGAGCCCAGTAATGACTGCTAGAGTAGTCTGTAATCAAAATACTCTCTGAGCTTCTAGGAGGTGACTGTGCTTCTTGTAGAATCAAGAGATGGATGATTTCTCAAGGAACACTAAATAAAAATAAAAATCTTTCTAATATATTTAGCTCCAATATTTCCATGCCGCAAGCTTAAGCTCCTGTGTATAAATAGGGTAGAAATGAAACTGGAAGAAATCCCTTTCTGTACTTCAATTTTCTTCTCTGCTTTGGCCATGGAAGTGGCCTGAGTTTCTGATTAGGTTTTGCTTACCACAGCTCCTGCTTGGTGGAAACCCCCCCTCCCCCCAAGTCTTCTTTTTCATACTGGGAAAGCAAGTACCAACATCCTTCTCTTCAGTGGATATGTCTTTGAGAACAATGGTTTCCTTTGTTAGAATGTTTGTACAAAGTCCTCTCTGTTGACTCTCTTCAACTTGATACTTTTCTGATTGTTATATCCACCAGTGGAGAAAGAAGGAAGGAAGGAAGGAAGGAAGGAAGGAAGGAAGGAAGGAAGGAAGGAAGGAAGGAAGGAAGGAAGGACCATTTTTCATGGCTCAATCAGTGAACTTAAAACAATTTGAACCTTTCATTTTTGATCAGTGAAACAATCAACTTACAGGTTTTTTTAAAAATTATTATTGTAGCAACAAGGCTCATTTCCTCTTGGTCTTGGTTTTTTTCCACCAAATTGTTGAGATGCAATTACAACACAAGCAGACAGGTGAAAACAGAGTGGAAACTAGGGGAAGAGGTAGGCACAAAAAATCTAAAGCAAACCTGAAAAAGGTCACCACTTCACTGGTCCACTGGTGAAACCAAGAAGCAAACAGGTTCATCAACTTAGATCCATTCAGAAGAGGTAAGTCATTCTGTCTTTTCCTTTTCTTCCTAGTATTTTCCCACAAGTGTAGGGTCTGCTTTTTTCAGATCAATCAAGAGTTGATTCCAGAACAAAATGCCAACTGGCATTGTCCATGATAGCTAACTGGAGTGGAGATCTTTCTCTATACCAAAATGAAGCATGGCATTAGGAAAAACATCATTTTTGGTTCTTGACAGGAAAGATGGGTACAGCCGGTCTTCCTGGTGGGCTGGGGGTGGATAGAAGTTGCCATCAGAGAAATGGTTAGTAGGACAACTTGGTTATACAGATTAACCCTAATTGCTGGGTATGCTGAGAAAGAGGGTGGAACTGGATCCTGCCAAGCAAGTTTGGGCCAGACATATTTGTTGCTAATAAGTTTTAAGGTGATAATTTGCAACCTTTTCAAATCACCTTCTTCAGAATGATAAGGTAATGCTCAGGAATGTTCTGGAAGAGCAGTACTAATTTGAGGACGTGAGCAAGACTGTTCCTTGACTGAGAAAATGTCATTGAAGCTGGGAATGAAGAAGAAAGGAATAACTGAGAGAGAAAAAGACAGAGACAGAATATATCTTTGTAGAAATATATTATATTGCAGCTCTCTACTATGCTTAAATTTTATAAATAGCCCCATTCCAAAAGAATTTATCTAAGCACCAAAATCTCCCTGCTCATTGAGGTGTGCATAATTTAAATATATTATTCCTACTTTATTCAGTTAGTATTTAAAGAAAGGTGTTCAAACCCCAATTTGCAAACTTAACTCTAATCCATTGGTTGTTCTTCCCTCACAAGTAATTTATCTTTTTATAACCAACAAATTTACACATTCATCTAGATTCCTGTGACTAGCAGGCAGACCATGATTTTGGAAAAGACAATAAAGTACACCTTGTCCATTGTTTTTCAATTATCATTATCATTTCAGGAAAACAGCTTCCTTTTCTCGTGTCAATTTTACATAACCAAACAAAACCATCCACCCACCCACCACCACAGCAAATTACCTAAACTAGTGTTTTTCAATCTCAGAAACTTTAAGATACATGGACTTCAACTTCCAGAATTCCCCAGCCAGCATCAAAGCCCACACATCTTAAAATTGCTGAGATTGAGAAACACTTATGTAAACACTCAAATCTTCTTGAGATTCAAACATACAATAAATCACTGGCAGCCTGAGATGACCAGCTGGTTCCAAATCCCTTAGGAATGGATAACTTAACAATATTCACAACCAAGTTGTTTTCAGTCTTTGTGAACCATGGCTTCAAATGTTCACAGGCAGATGCTAAAGACAAATATGTGCATATGGTATTACTAGCTAACATGACACTACACAAATATGCACTCAAAATTTTGCCAGATTTCCCCCAATAGTATTTGGTGATGTTTAACAACACCAACTGAGCTTTCATTCCCCTTCATATCATCCTTCCTGGCTTTAATTTGATCAGGCATATTTGTGCTTGCACTGTCAGACCAAACAGAGGGAATTTGACCTAGCTGGTCCAGACCTGGTTACAAACCTTGGCATGATGGCATTGTAGGTTGCTATTCACAGGCCAGTTTCCCATCGAAGCTTGAGAGGGCAATGGCAAAAGCCTGCACAGCACAAAGTGGGTAATTGTAGTCCATGGTAAAAACATCATCAGCCACTCGGCCAAACTGTAAGATGATGTATTCAACTGCAGGAAAGAAAAATGACATTATCGGGTTAGAAGATAAAAAGTTTACCATGGAAACTTTTGGTCTTCTGCAGAATGCATGACAGGACAAATTGAACAAAGGGGGATGGAGAGGGATTACTATTAATAAAGCTGACCAAGGAGGTGTTTTCCTCTACTCTTTTTTGTGTGTCTGTTTTAGCATTGTTCAGTCTAAAAGAAAAGACATAAGAGAGCTTGGGAGTATGGATGTCCAAAGAGCATGGTCAAAAAAGCCAGGATGGCAGCTGCAACAGTGCAACTAAATCTCTGCCTGGTTTTTTTATGTGTGTCATAGAGTTGTGATCACACGTCATGATTGGCATCTAAACTTTTCTTGACCACACCCTACAGATACCTTTGGCATGGGAGAATCCTGGATACGGACTCTTATGCCACACATGTACATTCTGCAATTATACCATATCCAGCCCAAAGAGACTGGCAGCAAACCCACATGAGATAAATGCTGTCATTAGATAATTTGCACAGCAATCAGTTGCACTGAAAGAAGTCTTCTAATCTGGCACAGGGGAAAGAATTTGGGGAAATAAAGCTGAATCTGTGACCTATTGCCCAAGAGAGGAGGAGGATACAATAGACAGAGCAATTCCCAGAGCAATAAAAAGAATTGAATGAAACTCCCATTCTCCCACAACACACATACCTCATCAACATCCTTGCTGAGTTTCTGGACTATGATGCTCAATTTAAAAGTAGGATAATCATTATAACATAACTGCTACAATTGTCAAGATTGTAATCTCAGTTGGATTGCCGTATATTGTCCCACAAAACAGTATTTGCTTCTGAGTGGAAATCTTCTAGCATTACAAATACATAAGCATTGCACCGCTATTTCATCTTCTCCACCTTTGTGAATAATAGAGTAAGAGATTACCTTGGCAGAGATACACCGAACCTGCTGTCTACGCAAAAGGAACTTACGTATTTTTTTTAAAGTCCAGAATGTCCAGATAATGTTTGGAAGCAACTCAGACAGACCCCTCCCTGATTCGCTGAATTTTAAGGAGGAAGAGGAGGAGGAGGAGGAGGAGATGCAGCACAATCAGTACTGCAAAATTGTTATCAGCTTCACTATAGAGACCAGATCATGAGATCAATTCCACATGATGGTTAAAACTACTTTTAATAAAACTGGTTATAATAAGAGAAACTTGCAAGAGGGATATACAAATTGTGTCTTCTCTGCTGCAATGCTTGCCATATGGCAACCCCATTCTCATGAATTCTGAATGTCCCTTATCCTGTCAACCTTCTGTAAAGCTTTTTAAGACTTGACTTTCCCAGCAGGCATTAAGCACAGATGAGACCTCAGGTGCACTTAATTTGATTGCTATTATAACCATTTTTAATTATTTTGGATTGTTGCTGCTTCAGTTGTTAACTTGTGTTAGCCTCCCATATCCCACTTGTGAAATGAACAGCCCAGGGGTGGTATTCAGCAGGTTCTGACCAGTTCTGGAGAACCGGTGGTGGAAATTTTGAGTAGTTCGGAGAATCTGCAAATACCACCTCTGACTGGAGATTTTACAGTATCTTTCCCCTGCCACGCCCACCAAGCCACACCCACAGAACCGGTAGTAAAAAAAATTGAATTTCACTGCTAGAACAGCCACATAAATTGTTTTTTTTAAAGAAATAATAAATGTTGATGACTTAGGCAGGGCAACTGTGTAATCAAAGACTCACTCCTTTGATGTTTTTTTCCAGTAAGGATAAAGGTAAAGGTTTTCCTGTCTAGTCGTATCTGATTCTAGGGCATATTGTTCATATATCCCCAATATATGCTCATGTAGGGCATGGAGCTAATCTTGGCCAAGGGAGCTAGCATTGTTCAAAGGCATTTTCTGTGGTCATGTAGCCAATATGGCTATACCCCAAAGGCACGTGGAATCCTATTGCCTTCCTACCAAAGCAGTACCTATTTATCTAGTCACGTTTGTATGCTTTTGAATTGCTAGGTGGGCAGGAACTAGGGCAAGGAACGAGAGCTCACCCCGTTGCGCAATGCTAGGATCTCAAACCTGGGCTGTCAGTTTTCCAGTGGACAAGCTCAGCATCTTTAACTACTGAGCCTGAAGATCATATGCAGCAAAACAAAAATATTCAGATGCTAAGGGAATGAGTGCATAATGGGACAGAGGACAACCCAGAAGGTTTAGAAATTAACTGGTCACCTGCTGGGCAATGAATGGCTGATGCCTTTTCAACAGAGTTTCTAAGCAAGCCCTCTTCCTTTTTCCAGCTAAATGGACAGAAAATAAAAACAGGTTTGTGCCCCCTCCAAAAGATGTGCTCTTTCACCAGGCCTGTGGGTGGCCTTCTAAAGGCCTCTCTGATTCCCTGTTTTGATTGTGACTCCCTTTGTTTGCAGCGAGAGCAGCAAGAAATCTGTAAAAATAACTGGGGCCCTGAGCAGGTTCTTTCTATCCTGTAATCCTACACTCCCGGATAGTAACATCTCCTGATTGGGCTGGACAGGTGACAAGCAGACAAGTCACACAGGCTGAAAATTGCTTGGCGGCTGCTGTTTACTGTTCTGATGTAGATTGCAGAGTGTGTCTATATCCCCAATATATGTGCAAGGTGGAAGGAAATGCTATTGTGATGATGTTCGGTTCTCCTTACGTATCAACATCAAAATAATAGCTTTGATTGAGCACCAAAAGAATAAGATAACATAATAAACATAAAAACGAGGATCTCATTGACCACACAAAACACATGTTTAAATTCCTAGATCCCATTTATGTGAACTCAACATATTGAATTCATATCAGGATTAATCCATAGAAAACATTTATGAAGATCAAATACCATCGTATAATTAGAATCTGAATGAATGGCTTCTTAACAGTAAATAGGTATAGGATTCTTTATTTGGATCAAATCCAGGGCAGATAATGACCTTTTCTATATATATATATATATATATATCCCATCCAATCTTGATTGGCCTTTGGTGTCTTCAATTTGCACTGGAAGAAAAATTTCCATTGGGAAATATTTTTGCCAATGAATATCAGTCATGGATGGCCTGTCTGAAACTGGACAATAACGGAGATTGTAGATATATAATCCACCCAGAATTAGCCAGTGGTAAAATGGATGGCCAATACATTTTATAAATAAATAAATATATATACAGTGTGTGTAGGGTATATACTGTAGGATCATCCTTATATTTTGCCAGAGACTCTACTCTTATTTGCTTTTTTAAAAAAAACACACACACAGTTGTTAATTTTGTGAATGAAATCTTCAAGTTTATATATATATATATATATTATATAATTTCTTTTACAGTAATGTATACTGTTTACTAAGTGATACCTATTAACTTTCAATACAGTTTCACTTTTCCTGACAGACATGGATCTAAATGAGCTTATCTTCTCTGTTTTATATGTTCATGGAATGGAATGGAGGTTAAAAGTCAAAAGCTTCTTCACAACCAGGGGCTCTGCAATTCCCATCTTTTTATCCTGAGATTACATACATTCTTGTTATCTCTGAGGGCTGGCCATAGTTCAACAGAGAAATCTGTGAATGCCCCCCTATGGTCAGCAACAGAACATGTACAACTTCATTTGAAACTCTGGATACATATCCCTCTTGACTATAGTGACCACATTTCCTTGGAAAAATAAATAAATAAAAGACAGAAGCTGAAAAAGGGAGAAACCTGAAAGTTCATAAAGATTTTTAAAAAATTAGATGTCCATGTTAATGACTTTGATTTGCAAAGAAAAATTCAAGACCAAAACAAAAAAAGTTAAATAAATATAAAGGGCAGCTTTCTGAAATAAAGAACTGTCCTTTCTAATAATGGATATGTGGTCACTGAATTCTTGACTGACAAAGAATGTACCAGTAACATTCTTCGGCACTTTGCCATCCTCAAAATGTTTCTTACCACCAGGAAATTTAGAGAACTTTTCTTGAATCAAAGATTATAAATCAAGTGCAATAAATTCTCAAATTATGCCATTACAGCTGTTCTGGATGTATTGTACCTTGTCCAATTTTGGAAGTTTTTGACTTTTCAGAAAACACCTGGCACGCTCTTTAATGTTTAACAGAGTTGTATGAGTTTATGCTCAAATGTGTGTAGGGTACTGTATGAAAGCAAGTGAGCAAAAAGAAAATCAAGTTTGCTTTTTGGATGGCTCAGACCATTCAAAACGTTACTCCAGTCAGCCTTTTATAATGCTCCCCCTAGTGAACTTTTACTATATTTCATACCATACTATCCAGGACAATTGGATTTTTTGTTCAGACCTGATTGCAAAATTCACTTTGTGTCCCTGGAATCACGATAAATTATAGATTTCACAGAAGCCATTCTGAATTACCATTTGGAAATTGAGCGTTCTAATGCAACATAAAAAAACTTATTCCGATTTAAATCTTGAGTTCAATCTTGGGTGTCTCTGTAACCATGGTTCATGGCCACAAACAATTATTTAAAGGGGGTTTTGGGGGAAGAAAAGGCTGAGAACCATTGCCCTAAGCAGTTAGAGGACTAATCTCCAAGATCTGCTTTGCTTTTGGTTTGAGCGATTCATTTCAACAGTTACCAAAAGCATTTCACATAGCCACCTCCATATGGAAATCTGAAAAATCTTACGTGATTGTGGAGATATTCATAATCTCTGATACAGACATCTTGCTAAAGCTAAACAGATTAGAGACTGGCCAGATTAGAGACTGGATGGGAGACCCCTTTGAATTCCTTTAAAGCAGAGGTGGTATTCAGCAGGTTCTGACCAGTTCTGGAGAACCGGTAGCGGAAATTTTCAGTAGATTGGAGAATCAGCAAATGCCACCTCTGACTGGCCCCACCCCCATCTATTCTCTGCCTCCCGAGTCCCAGCTGATCGGCTGGGTCTTCTTTTGTTGCCCTGCACAACAGAGTTGGAAAGCAGGTTAGTGGAGTGGGATTTTGCAGTAACCTTCCCCCAGGAGTGGGGAGGGAATGGAGATTTTACAGTATTGTTGAGGTAATTCCCCGTTAGGAGAATGAGCGCATACAGGGAGACGTATTGAGAGAAGTGTTTGAATAATACACACACACCACACAGATACACTGTACAGTAAATGTAGGTTTTTACTTCCAGAAAGTTTAAGCAAAGTTCAAAATAGGCAGTCCAAAGTCATTCACAGGTAAAATCAGTCAGTTTTTAGTCCAGGGATAATCCAATAACAAAATCCAGTGTCAAAAACAGTTCAGTAACAGACTTACATCAAATCCATGAATATCAGTCAATTAGGAAGAACGGCAATACTCTCCAACAGAAGGAAACAGAGACTCACTGAGACTTCTTCTGAGACTAAGAATAAACAACCCAGGTTTCTGGCTCCATCTTATGGCCGTTTGAGAAACCACACCTAATTACAAGTTTAGCATTCCCTTAAAGAGACAGTATTAAAATGTCTATCCTGGTTTATATATTTCCAACCCAAATAGCTGTTAGGTGACTTATATTCCTAACAAGTATCCTTCCCCTTCCATGCGCACCAAGCCACACCCACCAAACCACACCCACAGAACCAGTACTAAAAAAAATTGAATCCCACCACTGCTATAAATGTTAACTAGACTTTTGTGATGGAAATAAATAAGATGGAACAAAATGGAAAATAAATACGACCCTTGTTTTTCAATTAGATCTTAGAAACCACTGCTTTTTATATAGATGCAGTTTCAAATGGCTCCCATGTCTCAGATTGTAGCAGTTTGGTATGATTCTGAGCATGCCATCATAAATCAAGGTTCCATTTTATAAGTCAAGGCAAACATTTAAAGCTAACTTTGTAGATCCAGTAGAGAACAATGGATTAGTTCACATATTCCATTGAACCAAATGTTATGTTTTGAGTGGATTTTGTGAACCCTGCCAGTTATGGTTTTTTTCAGCAAATCATGGTTAAACAAATCATGGCTTTGAGCCCAATCTTGTCTGTCAGGGGGGAAAAAACCACTGGTCTGGTCACTGTGCCCCAAATTTGGTTGGATTCTTGTTCTCAGTAATGGACCAAATCCAGTCCAATGGTATATGGAAACAGCACATGTTCTGACAAACCTGGTTTCACTTACATAGGATTTCTGAGATTAATTGAAATGGGATTTTCATTGGAACCATGTTGGGGGAAATAAAGATGAATGTATTCTCCTGCTAGGTCAATCTTAATCTCAATACTGTTTCCATGGCATCAGTTTCAGTGTTTGAAATTGTATATGTTAATTAATCATGGGAACCAGTTTGGTGTAGTGGTTAAGGCACCAGGTTAGAAATTGGGAGACTGTGAGTTGTAGTTTTGCCTTAGTGACAAAGTCAACTGAATGATTTTGGTCCAGTCATTTCTCTCAACCCTAAGAAGGAGAAAATGGCAAACCACTTTTAAAAAAACCTGCAGAAGCTGAAGCAGTTTTTCTAGCCCAGATAGCCACTAACAATCAATGCTGACTTGAAGACAAGTACACATCTATCTTTCACCATATCTAATCTGGTCCTGTCCATGACAGGAAAGGGGGACGCATTCATGTGGAGAAAAAGCAGCCACATATAGAAACTCTCTTCCCTGCTCCACTGTCAGATTTAGACTTGGTGAGGCCCTAAGCTTGGAGGCCTTTTGTTATAAAATTACACCAGAAGGTCTCAATAAGGTTGCGTACTGAAACAGGACTTTGGGTTGCCACAAAAACATTGGAAACATCTAATTATTTCATAGCAGGGCATTTAAAGAAATAAATACAAATTAGTTTCAAATGAATGTACAGTACATACTGATTAGACCAGGGGTGTCCAACCTTGGCAACTTTAAGACTTGTGGACTTCAACTCCCAGAATTCCTCAGCCAGCATAGCTGGCTGAGGAATTCTGGGAGTTGAAGTCCAAAGTCTTAAAGTTGCCAAGGTTGACACCCTGGATTAGACGCTTATCAGTTGTCTTGATCTCTTTCGCAGATCATAATAGTATATCCTGGAAACAATACTTAAACCTGAATTTTTGAAACAAAAAAAAAAACCCCAAAACCCAAAATGTACCCTGAAATTTTGTGAGGTTCTGCAAATTGTGAAGCCCTAAGCTATACCTTGTTTTGCTTATGCCTAAATCTGGCCCTGCCTTACTCCCTAGTTGTATCCCAACTTCTGGGATAAACTTTGATCTAATATGTCTCCCTTGAACAAGTAGGAAGCTAACCACTTCCATCAAATTAATTATGTGGGTCCTGTCAATGTCCCTACTAGATGGAGGGAAGACTGATATAAGCAATTCATAGGACTAATCTTTCCCATCCATACTGTTTGGAAACCTGAGGAATGCTGTATTGATTAGATAATTTGCATCAAGGGAAGAAAAGAAAAAAAATGCAAATGAAATTTAAAAATTGATTTTTTTTAAAAAAAAAGACAGATCTGACTGTAAGTTTCCAGCCCAGGAATTCAATTTGCTGGGAAGTACTTTGAAACTTAGGATACTTTGTCAACCCCAAAGCATCCGTTGGGCAACACAATTCAGTGGCCCATTCCAGCATGCAAATCCAGGATTTCATTTTGATTTTCTTGCTTATTTCTTTTTCAATGGACAATGCAGTACAATGCCTACTCTGACTCTGAATTTGCAAAAATGCCCCTACCTTAGTCATGGGTCTAACTAGCAACAGCAGCAGCTTTTCAATCAGCACTATAATGTAGAACAGGGGTGTCCAACCTTGGCAACTTTAAGACTTGTGGACTTCAACTCCCAGAATTCTTTGCTGGCTGAGGAATTCTGGGAGTTGAAGTCCACAAGTCTTAAAGTTGCCAAGGTTGGACACCCCTGATGTAGAAGGTTTTTTTTTAAATCCACAATCCCACAAGACTTACGGTCCTCATTGTGCACAATCTGGAAGTTCTTAACCGAAGCATGTGTAACTCTTCCATGGAAGTTCAGCACGTAAGACTGAGTTTCATCGTTCCATACAGGGGCTTTGTTATGCAGCTCAATTAAGCTGTCCATTATCTTATTCTGCCATCTCATGAGTAACCCATCATTATCCTAGGAAATTGTGAGAAAAAGCATTACCACAAATAATTCAAAAATATATCTTCGTAAATATTTATTTGGTTATATTTGCATGAAGAAATAATACATGTACATACAATTGATTCTCATGGTGTACATCACAAGAAGTCCTCTAATATTTTTTGAGTATAATTACAGTAACATCTTAGCCTTGCTCCTGTTAAAAGTTGTGCCGCGAAACCTGATATTAATATACTAAGAAACTTAAGTATGCACATACTCGTTCCTCCAGGTTTCATGAATGGAGTTCAAGGGAGTTTGTAAAGGACAATATTCACATATAAATTATATATCAAAGCTTGCAATCCTTAGCTTAGCTTTTGACAACCTGGTGCATATTGACTAGGAATTTTGGAGTACCAACTCAGGTGGAGTCATAGATCAAGAAAGATTACCTTTGACTCTTTCCTCAAATTTCAGAATCAATGTTTTCTGCTGTGAATGTTTTGAAGAAAGAATTATGTTTATAGTGATGCCTCATGTATTCCATTCTTCATCAGAAGCCCTGAGGTAATCATTTTATATATAGGTATGTATGTATGCGTATGCATATACATATGGATATGAGGTTTATTCAGAGATGGCCAACCAGGGATCTGAAGATATATCTTCATATCAAACTAGATGTCATAATAAATGCTTATATAGTGTTTTATCCACTCAGTCTTGTTTGGTCAATGGGAACACTTCACCATTTATATTATATTGTTGGTTGAGACCCTTAGCTGCAGATCATCTTTCTGCAGTGCTTTAGTGCTTTCTATATGTATTAATATACAGCTTTTAACACTTTCCAACCATGATGGGAATTGCAATTCCACACACCTGGAGAATGCCAAGTTCAGGAAGATTGTTTTAGAAATAAAGCCTTGGAAAAACCCTTATATCTCCTATTCTAAAAGAAAGTTCTGCATTCTTATATTTTTGCTGACACAAAATTTCATAGCAAAAATACAGCACCCTTTGTGACTAAATGCCTCTCTGCACATTTGGATTTCTTATTTTATTAAGCATGATAAGCAAAATATCAGAGAAATGGCAACAAGATGTCTTCAAACATTGGGATTACTTAGAAGTAATGAAACCTTGTATGAAGGTTTATGTGTAACTTACATTTCGGGGACGGATTGGCACCCTTTCGTTATCAGAATTCATTCCAGGAATGACCACTGTCATTTTTCGAGGTCCTTTGAAACCTAACACATTTGTCTCCTGAAATAGAAATACCAAAACGTTCATAACTGAATTACCATCATGTATCTCCACAACATGATCAACTTCAGCTGATCTTTAAGGGTTTAAAGCCATTTTTCTGCTAGCTCAAAGCCTTATATTGCACATGTCTCAATAGTTCTAAAACCCAAGATTGAGTGTCCCAGCATATATACGAAAGAAAAAAAAAGAAGGAATTTAATAAGGAAGGGAATATGTCACACCTGCCCCTGCCAATCTGCTTCCTTATCTCATCTCCTTCTCCTCCCCATCCTTTGGTGCTCCTCTTGCCCACTCCCTGTCACTGGGAGGTTGCTGCTTTCACCCCTAGGGAATGCTGTGAAAATCCTGCCCCCTTGGTGCCCCAGAAGAGATGCTTGTGGAATGGTGTGAAGCTCAGCCTCTACTTTTCAGAGGCACAGGCGGTGATATAGGACGGATGTCTTTCTGTGGGTCACCTCCCCTGACCAGAGGACTTAAGACTCTCCATTGATTTCTGCCTGTCTCAAATCCCTGGAGAATTATTGATGAAAACTCTCAACCAACACGTATGTCTTGAACTGTTAGTTTTATAGAATCCACTACATTATAATAAAGTGGCAATATGGCTTACTTAAGAGGACCAAGATCTAGAAGGATAGTTCAAGATATAAAATTTCAAGATATAAAATTTAACTAGCATAATACACACCCTGACAATCTAAATTAAATTACATTGTTTCTTTGCAGATTACAATTACTTTAGTGAAAAAACATCTACAAATTAAATTATTCCCAACCACAACATATAGAACATCTAGACATTTATTCTTTTATTCATATTGTAGTATACTTTACTGACATTTGGATCAAGCTATATAGCTGTCAGGGATGATTTTTACAGTGAATGGAACATTCTTAAAATTCCTTGATGCTGTAAGCAACCTGCCATCTTAGTATGGATTAGTCTAGTGGCTGCCTATTAAATAGAAGTTTAATGGAGAAATAGTTCACAGAATGGTTCCTTACATAAATAACAGCTGCAAGCTCCTGGCGTACATTGGACCAGTCAGCATTTGCTCTGTCTGGATTTACACCATTGTCAAACACTGAGAATCGAGTACCCATTAAATTGGATCTAGAAGAAAAGACGGAAATCAAACCAGTAGGACAAAAAAGGACAGAAATTGTGCAACACTGCTCTTCAGTCTGAACAATTATAATTTCTTTGCAATGTCATTTTACATTATACACTGAAGTAGCTGCAACAAACATATTAGGTTTTCAGGATGAGATAGAAGAAGGGAATGGAAAGGTCACTCAATCAGGACATCTGCTATATTTCTAAACTCCGGGCCTATGAAATTGTGACATGCATGCCTCTCCCTTTTCCTTGGCTAAAACCTGCCTGACCACTGTTTCCTCTCTGCCTCCAGGGGCAATCTCTGTTACAATCTGATAGCAAGATATGTCTGGTTGTTAGTTTATGCACTAGCTTGATTATCGTTTTGGATCTAAGAAATCCTGAGTTATGAACTAAGACAACCCTTTGCCTAAGAAGAAGAAGGGTCTTCCTTCCTTCCTTCCTTCCTTCCTTCCTTCCTTCCTTCCTTCCTTCCTTCCTTCCTTCCTTCCTTCCTTCTTTCTTTCTTTCTTTCTTTCTTTCTTTCTTTCTTTCTTTCTTTCTTTCTTTCTTTCTTTCTTTCAAAAAAGCAGCTATAACTCAGCGGTAAGACCAAGCTCTGCCTGACAAAAGCCTGGGCTTTTCCCTTTGATAAGATTGGCAATGGCCACAGCCAAACAGCCAAGATACCTTGCCTCCATGCCCCAGTCCTATTCTTCTTCCAAAGCAAGACTAGTGAGTAACGTCTGGTGCTGTCAATATAAATTTCTAGTGGGATAAGTAAAAGAAAATAATGGGTGAGTTTTCTGGCTCTCTTTCTCCTCCCACTAAATGTCACCTGCTAGTGGAAAAACAGCCGCTAATTCTGCCCTTAATGTGAGGTGGGGTGGGGCAAGTATATAAGTACTTTGAACAGCAGGCTTAGCCACCTGTCAGCTTGCCTGACTAACTAGATTGTGCAATCAGATCGTTCTTCAGAAGCCTTGTCTTTTGTCACTCCCGCAGCCCCAAGCCATGAGGGCCATAGAGAGCAGCACCCAGAGGAGAGAGGGTGTGAGCCAATAGCTAAATGTGACTTTAAGCTGTCTCAGCTGTGGGGCAATGAAAGAGCAACGAAACTGAAGAAGTAGGAAAACACGATTGTCCGATCTGAGTTCAAACTGCATGGAAACGGAATTTAATTCACAGCATTATTAATGAAGAAACGATGAGATATATTTCTGGGCTAAAAATTAAATGGGTCTCTGGGGAAGCATTTACCAAATCAGATTTTCAGTTCTGCTCAGAATAAATTATATTAAATATAGAATGTCACAAAGTGTAGATAAAATTATTAATATTTACATATGGAACTTACAATGTTCATTATGAAGTAACATCACTTTTATAACATCTGACAGCTTCCACAGCCTGAGGCTATGCATGAGAATACTCAACATTGGAATCCAAAAACATCTGGAGGGCATTAGACCAGAGGTGGCTGGACTCTGGACTACTGCTTCCCAAATACAGTTCACTGGAAACTATAGGGGTCCCCCCCCCACTTATTTTTCCCTGGAAGCTTTGAAAAACTGTTAGAAACAACATTCCCTCTCCAAATGACAGTTCTGTAAACATAAGTTTTATTAAACTACTTAGATTGCCTATCAAATCTGTAATGGGTTGAGTAGAATATTTGGTAAAGTTTGAGATCACTTCGGGCAATTAACTTAGGATGGTGTGAAAGGGCAGTACAATTACTATGATTGCAATTCTAATGTCTGTGATGAAGAAGAAATGTTGCTTGCGAGGTTTTCTGCCCTAAACAAGTGATTCATTGGGTGGCATTCGTTTCTTTGTTCCAGCAAAAAACTGATATTATCTGCTTTATAGTAGAGATTTGTTTCTCCTTGGCTCAAGTCATTTTAATTTACATTCTTCATCTGCTTGATTATCTGTGCTAAGAACTACTGCATCAATAAATATCAGTAAATAGTAAATAAAAACTTTAATTGGTACACTCCACCACTGTGCTGCACAGAAGGGCTGTTAATGGCACAGGTGGCATGTATCTGTCCATTGAAACTCTCAGTGCATTGAATGCAAGATGGTTGGTATTCTAAAATGTCCCTGAATTGATGTGCCAACGTTGTGGAATGTTCCTTCTCTTGCAAAAAGTAAGAAAGTTGGGTGTGATGCTTTGATCTCACAACAATAGCTTAAGAACACATACATTATATGGTGCATACTTTCCCAAAAAAAAACCTAAGTAAAGGGATTTTTTTTACATCGAATCATGTTGTGGTATGGCAGATTGTACATATTTTTTTCAAAACTGTACTTTTTTTCCAAGTGTCCCCAAATATCTAGGGTTTGCGTGGTGGTGGGGGGGGAGGCAAAGTGAAGTCACCACCTGAAGAGAGCAAGCATTTCTTTCTTTCTGGGATCCAAAGTTTTGGTGCAACCTGAAAAGTGGGGTAAAATAGCCCCATCCCATCCTTAATCAGGGAATTGTTTTATAAAAGAGAAAATAAAAAATAAACATGCGTGTGGGGCCTGGGTGTGTTGAGAAAAGAGTCGAGAGGACAGCAGAAACATGGGAAATTCTTTCTCTGGGGAAAGAGAAATTCCAACCCAAAGGCAAACACCTCAGCAGGAGTCTGAGAGACAGCAAGAAACCGATGAAAGGCAGAACTGAGAGATGGGGAAGGAAAACAGCCCGACTAGAGTCTGCAAACGCCAAGTGAGCCTGGCAACCAAACCAAGCCCACTGATTGCAGCAGCCCAGGTGCAGGACAAGAAGAAATGGATGGAAACTAATCAAGGAGAGAAGAAGCAACCTAGAACTAAGGAGAAATTTCTTGACAGTTAGAACAATTAGCCAGTGGAACCATTTGCCTCCCGAAGTTGTGAATGCTCCAACACTGGAGGTTTTTTAAGAAAAGGCTGGACAGCCACCTGTCTGAAATGGTAAAGGGCAGGTCTGTCAAACTAGCAGCCCATGGGCCAGATGCATCATGCGTTGCCCATGCCCATGCCTGGTTTGTCAAAGGGGGAAAAAGTTGTAATACGTCACATGGCAATACCATGACGATGCGAGTTTGACACCCCTGGTTTCCTGCTGACCAGGGGGTTGGATTAATAGACCTCCAAGGTCCTTTCCAACTCTGTTATTCTCTAATATTCCACAAATCACAACTCCAGAAACAGTGGATGGTGATTACTGGAGGGCCTCTGTGTGTCTCTGTGTCTCTGTGTGTGTGTCTGTGTGTGTAGGAGAGAAAAGTCCATCCACAGGTCTATAAAAGACTGAAAAGGGGTTTCACATGCAAATAGACTGAGGCTGAGCTGAATAGTTAAGGAAAAAGTGCAAAAGTAAGAACAGGAACATAGAAACTTAAATATTAAATAAGAATAGAGTTAGAATAGTTGTAAACTTATGGTAATAGGAAGATAATAGAATAAGAAAGTTTAAGACAATAGAATAAAGATAGGAGTATAAGATAGTAGAAAATTTTATACAATTAAACAGTTTTGTATGGGGAAAAGCAAAATGGTATACAGTCTTTCTATCTGTTCTGTATCATATGAAAAAAATAGCCTAATCTGCCAACAACTGTACAATATTTACAGGGAAAATCATTGGAATTGTCCCTGGCATAATATCTTAGATTTTTCAAGACCACTTTGATAAAACAACCCTAACCTTAGCTTTCCAATGAAGTTCTCCCCATCTCGGCTCAAGTCAGTAGGATCAGTGGAAATCAGATAATTAGATGTCTTGCTCTTTTTTCGTTTTCGACCAGCCAACAAAAAAATCTAAGTGAAAAAAGATCAGAAAAGCACAGCATTGATATGTGAAATTAACACATCTTAGTTTACTAACCACAGTCTCCAACCATAGTGTCTACAGTGTCCTTTAGCCCAGGGGTCCCCAACGCCGGTCCGCGGACCGGTACCGGGCGCGGAACAAGCCTTACCGAGCCGCTGGTTGCTGGGCGCCGCCATCTTTTTGGTAAAAAAAGCAATTTTTCGTCAAAAAGATGGCGGCGCCAGCGCTGGTGAGCTTTCCGGGTAGAAAGCCATTCTACCCGAAAAAGCTCACCAGAAGCGCTGGCGCCGTCATTTTTGGCGAAAAATCACTTCCGGTGGCGTCACCGGAAGTGATTTTTCGTCAAAAAGATGGCGGCGCCAGCTAACGCTGGAACCGGGCATGGCGCCCAGCTGACGCCGGAACCGGGCGCGGCGTGCGCCGAAAAGGTTGGGGATCCCTGCTTTAGCCTACTTATTACAATCTGTATACCACTACTTATTCAATTATAGATATCATACAAAATAGAAGCATTAAAAAATCAATGTAGAATAATGCCTTCAATTAAAATCTTCCCCACCTAATATCTTATTGAGGAGGACTATCTTTGCCAGGTTCCTAAAAAATGAAAGTGTGTGTGTGTGGGGGAATGTCTCCTGACCTCCAGGGGAGAACTGATCCCCCCTCCAAATTACCACCAGAGTATCTCTGATAATTGCATTCATCTCCCACTGTGCCCTTATCTCTCTAGAGACTCCCAACACCCTCTCTTTTTAAACAATGATGTATGAAACCTGGAAAGCATTACAAATAACATTTCTTCGAAAACATTAGCTAAAGTGTGTATGTGTGTAGCCAGAGGTGGTATTCAGCAGGTTCTGACCAGTTCTGGAGAACCAGTAGTGGAAATTTTGAGTAGGTCAGAGAACCGGCAAATACCACTTCTGACTGGCCCCGCCCCCATCTCTCCTCTGCCTCCCGAGTCCCAGCTGATTGGCTGGGTCTTCTTTTGTTGCCCTGCACAGGAGAACAGAGCTGGAAAGCAGGTTAGTGGGGTGGGGAGGAAATGGGGATTTTGCAGTATCCTTCCCCTGCCACGCCCACCAAGCCACACCAGGTGCACAGAATCGATAGTAAAAAAATTTGAATCCCATCAGTGTAGCTATATGTGTGTGTGTGTGTGCACACAAATATATACATATAACAGTTTCTTCCTTAAAGTATATAATAAAATATTATATGCTTAAATATTATATAAAGAAAAGAGAGAAAGAAATTGCTACACTAAACTATTGTGCAGGGGGAAGAAGGAGGAACAAAAGGGACAAAGGAGACATCCAAAGTATATCTAATTGTAAATGTAAAATATGATTGTTTAAAAAGAAAGCAGGCCATTGGTTTTTCTTAAAATACATAATTTTCTTCATTTTCATTGTTATGATTAAATTTTCGAACAATGAATTAAACCTAGATCACACTGAATCTTATAGTCTATCATCCTCTCTTAGTAGAGCAAGTTGAAAGGGGCATGGCAAGGCACACAGCTGATTTCAAAAACTATAAGAGCAGAAAACTGAAAGTGAAGTGTAAAGCTTTATAGGTAACAATGAACACCTTGAATTGGGCCCAGAAGCCTACAGACAAACAGTACAACTTCTGTAAGACAACATTTTTTTCTGCTGAGTTGACTACTGTTCTGGGCTAACTGAAGTTTCAGGTCACCTTCAAGGAATTACAGTAAATTGCTACAAAAGAAATTACAGCGGTCTTACTGAGACAAGGCCACTCTCTTCAACAACCTGGTCCTGGAAGTTCAAACCCGTTTAGAGCCATTGATAGAAGATTCATGAAAATAAACTATTTCAGTACGAACAGTAGTTCATCTCAGTCTGCTTTACCAAAAAAAAATCTCAGATGGCATTTAGAAAATCTGGACAACAATTTCCTTTTGTCAATCGCAAAAGGCCATTTTGCTTAGATCTGCACGTATTGCAACATCCTACATTCCTGAGAAGTACAAAGCTAAAAAAAAATGGCAATTGTGACTTTACATTGTTGTGAACAGATAATAATAACAAACAAAACCAGCAATCACCTCTGGTTAAAGTTGGATTGCAGGGGACAGCTGCGTTGGTTGCTGTTCTCCCACCCTCTCTGAGATTCAGCATTACGTTTGCCTGATCTGCTGGATGGCTAAGCATGGAAACTTGGGAATGTCTTTTCTACATTTTTTTTCAAAATAAGGGTGCCCACAAGTGAGATTCAAAGGGATCAAATTGGTGGGCAAATCCATCTGGTAAACTTGCAAGATTCGTTTTTCTTGCCATGTACGTGTGTACATCCGAACTGGACTGTGTTGTTTCTCTGGGTCATATAATGTATGAGGGTATACATGCATACTTTTTTAAAAAAATTTGTCATGTTTCTGTAGTGTATATTGGAGGTGGTGACTTTTTGAGAGCTGTATGCAATGAAATTTCATTTTATTGGTTGCCAATTAGTGCACATCTAAAGTGACAATAAAATTATTCTAAGACTAAAACATTGAGGGAAGCTCCACCCCTTCCTATCCACCTATGAGGTTCACACATACCGAAAGGACTATGCATGAATGCATGGTGGAGTTCACCATTTTATCTTTCTTCCCTTCATTGCTTAAGACATCCTTTAAAATCACAACATTCAGATCTGAACTGATTTACATTTGTACAATGACTCCTCAGGAGTACCTGCTACCACCTCCAATGATGGATAATCTTAGCCAGATCACTGTATTTACCACACTGCAATCCCCTGGCATGGTAAATTAATTTGTGTAATCCACACAGGAATAAAACAAATGATCTCATATGGGTTTAGGATAGGGCAAGAACCAAACAGCCATTGTATTTTAATGATCCCATTAATATTTTAGTTACATAATGTAATTTATCATGGAACATTTTCCAGTTGTGTAGTGCCAACTGTCTTCCATGAGCTTGCCAGGCAAAATGGGAGCAAGTTTTGACAATGGTCCAGTTCGACTGTACAAATCAGGTTTGCCCAGGCAAAGCTGGAGCCCCTGGCAAAACTTGCTCAGGGCATTGCTCTCTGCTTTACCTTCATAAACCAGCTTGCTAGGTGCTTCCAAAAGTCACTCCTGGCTTTGATTTTGCCCCTCAAAATTGTTCAACTCAACCTCCAGTTTGAGAAACCTACATTAGTACATTCATTATTACAACATTCCCAGAACTCTATTTTTATAATTTAGGTTCTAGATATCTCTTACAGGGATGTGTAGATTAAAACTCCCTTTGAAGCTCCTATCTGCATTCAACAGAAGCTCTCAGTTTTCTCGTCCAAAAAGCCTTCAGTGGACATGCAAAACAGCTGGGTTGTTCTTTTTCCTTTTGCTAAAACTGTAGCGGGAAAAATAATTCATCTTCACGTCCCATTTCCTATGATTTACATACAGTGGTTACATTTTCATAAACACCGTTTCTTGTTTGGCCCACCGAAACAGGCTGACATTAGATCTCTGTCTCTCTCTCTCTGAGGAGATAAATTTAGCACCCTAATTTATCCATTCCTATATGCCTAAAGGACAGCCTTCTTTCTTAGGAGCCTTGTTGCAATGCCTGAACAGAATCCTGCCTATCTCACTGCCTAAGACCCAGAGAGAGAGAAGATTGGCATATTGCTGGGGTTTTCACAACCGGAGTACCCTGACTGGGGTTCTCTTCTTCCAAAGACAGAGAAAAGAAATTTCACTTGCTTCAAAACAAATACTTTCTGCCACTGGGGTCTTAATATCACATTGTTTTGAGGCTCATCTGGATTGTTTTTGTTGCATGCGTTTTAATGGGCTCTCTTCTTATTGTACATTGCCTTTGGTGCCTGATAGACAGAGGGTGTAATTTGATATTAAATATAAACATACGAGGCAATCTTTACATACTCACTAAGGCAAGGCTGCTCCCTTTAATCACACACCTTTTTGTCATTATCAAGATGAAGGTAATAGGTAGGGTAGAGACCACGATCCATCCCTCTTTTGTCTCGAGTGAGACGACACTTGATGGTCATTCCCTGAGGAGCCGGCTGCAGCACAAATTCCTCAAGATTGTCCTCTTCAATGACTGGAGAAGGTGGCCTTTCTTCTTTCTGTAGTCCAGCAATAAGACAAAGAGGATGTTGGTTTGTTTAACCCTCCTCCTCCAAATCTCTTATCCTAACCATGGCCACTACAAAACCATCATTGTTTGTTTTGAAGATTGCAATGATGATACTTCATGTATCACGTCCCAACTACCTATGAAAGTTCTTCCTGACATAGTAGGTCCCATAGTATCCAAAAGCTGGTTTCTGAAAGGTGCTTTCTGCCCTGTCTCTGACATGTGCAGTCCTGAAAGCAGATGATGACAAAGTGCTGGGTTGCATAAGTGTGGGAGAGAGTGAAATGAAGACAGAGGCTGGGATTAATCTCTTATTTAGTTATTCTTTTATTTCAAAAAGTTATCTGCCGTTGTAACAAAGTATCAGGGCTGATTCCAATATGTAAAAAGCAACTTTCATGTGTACAAGTAGTCCTCATTTACTGATATTAGTTGGAACCAGCGCTTCTGCTGCTTAGTGATGCAATTGTAAAATGAAATGCCATGGACCATTCTGGACTTACAGCGTCGGTTCCACTGTGGTCATTAAGCAAATCACCATAGGTTGCTAAACGAGATATCACATGACTGCAACTTGTGGACTTCCTGCAGGCTTCACCACTGACCTTGCTTGACAGAAACTGGCCACAAAGGTGTCAAATGGCAATCACATGACTGGAAGATGCTGTGACTTTTGTAAATGCATGCAACAATCTGAATCACAATCATGTGACCACGAGGATGCTACGAAAGCTACAAGGTCAAGGGCCAGTCATAAACCTACTTTTTCAGCACCCTTATAATTTCAAACCATTGCTGAAGGAGGCAGGCAGTAAGTGAGGACTACCTGTAATTGATTCATAAATAATGAGTAAAATCAAACAGAAATATTAGAGAATATTAAACTAGGGAAGCTGGGAATGTGAATGTATAGGGCAGGAATCCTAATTTTCAGCTTTAGTATGCCAAGGAGTTTGACTTCACCCTTTAGGAATCTCTCCCTAGTTACCTTTTTGGATTTCTTGGTTTTCCCTTTCCGGTTGGAGTTCTTATGGACTACCTCTTCCTCGCTTTCATTTTCCATGGCTTTAGCGGGAACTGTAGAAAAAAAGATTTTAGCAACCACCTGATGGTTATACAGATGACAGCAACATCTAGATCAGGGGTGTCAAACTTGTGTTGTCATGGTGGCATCGTGTGACATATCACAACTTTTCCCCTCTTCACTAAATCAGGCATGGGCATGGCCAGCATGTGATGCATCCGGCCGGCGGGCCTGAGTTTGACAGCCCTGATCTAGATTATCTATAATAAGAGCCACTGTGGTACAGTGGTTAGAGTGCAGTACTGCAGGCTACTTCTGCTGACTGCTGGCTGCCTGCAATTTGGCAGTTTGAGTCTCAGCAGGCTCAAGGTTGACTCCATCCTTCTGAAGTTGGTAAAATGAGGACCCAAATTGTTGGGGGCAATATGCTGACTCTATAAATCATATAGAGAGGGCTGTAAAGCACTGTGGAGTGGTATAAGTCTAAGGGCCAGTGCTAGTGTTAGCGCTTGTGCTATCCTTCATCAGCAATCAGAATTTCCTTTTCCCATTTTGTCACTGGCAGAAAAGCAAATATTTTTGTTTTGATCTGGGATGCAGCCTTTACTTTATCTAATAGATTTTCAACCTGTTTTTTAAGTGATAAGCACCTTTACCAAGTGAATTACAATATGCTTCAGGTACAAAATACATATTATATATAACAAGCAGGAAACAAATAAATATAAATACCAGATAAAACCTTAGTTAGACACACATTACAGTATAATTAACTACATGGGGCCTAGAATAGATATGTCTTGAATGTCATTTTAAAGCAAAATTTACAATTTCCCTTTGGCTCAATCTATAGGCATGGTAGAGAGAAGGACAGAACATGTATCTTAGTGGCAATTCCAGAACTTTAAGAATGAAAGGGTATTTGCAAATTTTAAGACTTCAATTCCCCCCCTTTAAAGCAAAAACTGGACTCTTCAAAATGCAAAAAGATCCTGTGTTTTGTGCCCCTCATCTATTTTGCAGGCTCTAGACCCAAAAATATATATATATATATATATATATATATATATATATATATATATATATATATATATATATATACACACATATATACATATATACATATATACATATAATATATACATATATACATATATACATATATACATATATACATATATACATATATACATATATATATATATATATATATATATATATATATATATATATATATATATATAAATAAAATTAGTCTTTTTGTACCCTATCCTAAAGATTGCAAAGAGGAAGCACATATGTCTATGGAAAGACATTTCAAAATGTTGGGCCACTTCAAAAAAAAAAAGTTCTGTTTCTGCTCCTAGTTTGCAGCTGTCACTGACGGACCAGATTACAAGGCTTGCATATTGATTTTAGTTTCAGCAAGTGGCAAGAAATCCCGGACCATCTAATGGGGATTTTTCAAAATAGCAGAAATAAGAGCATGATGAATCACAGCTCTCACTTTGAGCACATCAATACCAAGCATTCTGAGTGTGAGGCCATTTGAATAAGTGAATGTATCTTCTTTCGGTATTTCTACTGTATATCAGCAAATGCTGCACCTACCCTTCTTTTTAGCTTTCTTCTTCTTGAGGCCTTCTCCTCCAGTTTGGAACATTGATACTGCACTCTTCTTTTTCTCCGATTTGGTTGACTTGGCATTGGAACTGGAATCATCTTCTGTGTCACTATTTTTTAGCACTACAGTTATTAAGCGAGACGTGTTTAATCCAGGGAGAAATTAGTCAGATTAGATTCTTTCTATGAATACCTAATTTCCTTGCAGATATTGCCAATTTTGCCCTGAATCCTCCAAGTAATGTCACTTGATGTTGGATTCAAGACTGGGATCATGAGGAATTCTAAGAACTGCTTACGGCATGCTTACTTCTAGAACAGGGGTGTCAAACTGAAGGCCCGTGGGCCAGATCTGGGCTTAGTTCTGGCCTACAGGCCCACCCTGGAAACAGTGAAGGACTGGCCTGTGGTGCCTCTGCCAGCATTTTCGCTGGCAGAAGGTTTCAGGAGGCCATCCCAGCTAAAAACATAGCTCGGGAGCCCATTTTTGATGGCAGAGAGCTCAGGCCACAGGTGCCCCCAACACAAGTGATATCAAGCTGGCCCGCTCACCCTGGCCATGCTCACCCCAGCCCCTCAAGGTAAAACACAACCCTGATGCATCCCTCAATGAAATCGAGTTTGACACCCTGTTCTAGAGTAATTTTGAATCCTTCATGCACTTACATTGAACAAAGGAAGGAAACAAATGTGCTTCATGGATTGCATGAGTGAATCTTTTTAAGGGCTTGGGGGGGGCAGTCTGTTTACCTCTAAAGGCATCATGCAGTGATACACCAGAGGCTGCATTTTATTGGGTCTGGCCGAAGCCAGTGGAGTCATACCTACCCTATTAGGAGATACAGGTTAGTGTGGTATCATATCCTCTTTCCCCGTTATCCTATATAAATATATCCTACATACAGGCACCAACATTTTTTCTATTTGCACACATACTCAAAATGTAATCGTATCTTCCTCAGATTCTCTCCCACATACACATAATCATAAATCCAATTGTGATACCTTCTCTGCTTCATTATCTATACATATTATCCAGAATGGCCCATATTATTAGAGAGATGCATTTTTGGACAATGGGCCTGTAAGGTCAGTGGAGCAAATATGGATGTAAAGCCTTTCACCTTTGCTTTTGACACGTTTGCCTTTGTTATCCTCACTCACGTGGAAGACAGAGGTTGAGTCTTTTTTCAGAGTCTTTGTAGTTGCTGCCTTGATACCAGCTTCAGGCTTGTTTCCTGTCCAAAGTGAAAGAATGAGAATAGGAATTGGATGAACGGAGACCTGGATTTGTATATCATGCTATACCATTATATCAGAGGTCGTATTCAGCAGGTTCTGACCAGTTCTGGAGAACCGTTAGCGGAGATTTTAAGTAATTTTTGGAGAACCGGCAAATACCACCTCTGACTGGAGATTTTACAGTATCCTTCCCCTGTCACACCCACCAAGCCACACCCACAGAACCGGTAGTAAAAAATCCACAAAAACACACTGAGACATAATGGAGACCTAGAAGATGAACAGACCTATGGAACAGCTGTCCTGCCCTACATAAGAGGTACTACAGACAAAATAAGTAAGATACTACACAGGGATCACATCAAGACTGCCTTCAAAACAGACAGAAAAATAGCAGCCATCCTAAGAAACCCCAAAGATAAAATTGACCTGAAAAACCAAGGCATATATGAAGTCCCCTGTGCATCATGGCCTGCCACATACATTGGACAGACCAATAGAAGAATAAGTACCCACCTAGATGAACACAAAAATGCAGTCAAAAAGCTGGAACACACTTCCTCACTAGTCCAACACATGAAAGCCACAGGTCATAGCATCGACTTCAATGGCACCAAAACCCTAGCCACTATAGAAAACCCCAGCTACAGAATTATCAGAGAAGCCATGGAGATTGAAAAAAGACCTGAAAGCATGAATAGAAGAGATGACTCCACCAGACTGTCAATTATCTGGAAGCCTGCACTCTCAAACAAAAAATATCTCCACACCACAAGCCAGCCAAATACCTGGGTACAAACAGACTCCCCCGATACCTCCAGATCAAACACACCCCAACCAGGTACCCAGATGAAATCTAGCTTCCTAATAAATGATAGCCATCCATTTACTCGGAGCCAAGCCGCACTAAAAGCCTCCAATACAGGAAACACAATGTTGCCAGCCAATCAAGACAAAAAAAGCTACAAAACAGACAGAAGATATTAGAAACACCAATCAAGCAGAACACAGCAAACTCCAAGACCAATAAACACAGACCAAGACTCCCAACCAATCAGGATGAAATTTAAAACAGCACCAAATTTAAAACAGAAACGGCTGTGAAAGTCTGACTCACAGACGAACACTATACCGAAGCCTGATGATGGCAGATGAGATTCTGCCGAAACGTTGCTACAACTTTAAAAGCACAACTATAATGACATGGGAAAATACCCGAACAAAGCTGAATACCATACATACATACATACATACATACATCATATATCTGTGTATATATGTATAACAAGAATAAATGGAATAATTATTCTAGTCAAGTACAGCTCTGCCATTAATATTAATAACAATCTTTTACATTTCTATTTCTTTTAACGAACATTACCTAGTAATGTCAGTTGTCTTTCACTTTAATCATCTATATTTCATATTTTACTTATTACTGTCTTTAAATAAAAAACCAAACAATAATAATTAACAGTAGTCAATAAAGTTATTATTCTTATTCAAGTTCATCTTGTCAACTGATAAAAATCTTCCATGTTTCTTTTCAGTTTTTTTAAAACTTTCTTTTTAAACCATTGAGAGCCTTATTCTCTTTACAAACAAATATTCCACTACACATCAGTAGATTTTTTTTTCTATCACTTTAATCATCTAACCTATTTTCTAGCCCTTTTCTATTTCTAATATAACAATGCTATCCCATGCACCCTTGCAGAATCCTCTCCTTAAGTTAAATTTTAACCATTGTCTCTGTGTCTTTTAAATAGGTTTATACCTTTAATTCTTGTATGCTTTTCCTGTACCTCTATATCTTGTTTCTGTCCTTTGTAGCTTCTTTTCCTTTCCCTCTTCCCTCTCTTCTTCTCCATCCCCTTTTTATTGCCTTTTCTATCTGATTCTCCCTTCTGTGATCCTCCCTTCTGCTTCTTCCTGATATTATGATTACTTTTCAAATTACTCTTTTTTTGGTTGTTGCTTCAATGCTTAAGTTTTTAACTCCCTTTCCCCCCTTTCCCTTTTTTTACCCCGCTTAAAATTGCTTGGTCATTAAAGATGGCTTTTTCGTTGTCCCGCCCTTCTTGTTCTGCCAGTGTTTCTTGTTGTTTTTCATAGTTCAAGATCTCCATTTCTAAAAATTGAAATACGAAGCCAAAAAATCCTCTTCCTTCTTGTGCTTCTTCTTTTTGTTCTTTAAGTCTCATTTTTAACTCTTCAAGGAGTGATGCCATTTAAAAAAAATTTAAACAACCCCCAATTGATTTTACTTTATTTCATGAGGATCCTCCATCCAAAGTTCCAGGAATCATCCAATAGTCCAAAACTGTTTCTTGCTTCTTTTCTCACTTTCTCTTTCCAGGGGCTTTGTTATCTTGTAACAAAGTTTCAGCTACAATGTAACCTTTGCAAGCCTTGTTAAAATTCCACTATCAATTTTTTTTTTAAGTTCCAGGTGGTCTCTTCCATTTTCCAGATTGCACCCTCTTTTTTCCTTTTTCCCTCCGCTGCTTTCTTTCTTTTTTTAAAGAAAATTTTTAAATTATCCAAGAATCTTTATCCCTTTGACACTTTATTTTCAGCTAGAAATAGCCTCTTAATGTCAAAGTGGATTAGTATCAATTTTTTATTCGAATCTCTTCTTCTTAACATTCCAAGTCAATTAAAACTGTCAATGTGAGAGGAAAAAAAGCCAATTCGGTTTCCTTTCCCTTTCTCTTTTGCCGTTTAAAATCTTTTTTAGGAATAGTATTAGTCTTTAAAATTCAGGTTCCAGGTACCTTAAATAGATGTTCTCCATTCAACCCGGTCAGTCAAACTTTCTCCTTTAAACTTCCTCCTGCACAATCCTGTCCGGTCGGGTTCTTCTTTGAGGTGGCCATTTCTGACCACTGCTGCAACCGCCTTTGAGAAAGGGAGTAATAGCCAGCCAAGGAGGAAAGATGCAGCTCTCCTCAACCCTGCTAACAGCTCCTCCTTCTTCACCATCTCTACGGGGTGGCTTCAACCCCGAATCTGGGCGGCTCAGGGTGCTCCAGTGGTGAGCACGGAGCAAAACCATGCACGATCGCAATTTCAGTCCGTCACCGAAGAAGCCCAAACCGGAAGTTGCAAGCTGTTTTAATAACCTCTTATATACACTTTTATCCACAACCTCTTATATACACTTTCCATTGATCCTATTGGGTTCATATAGTATATTTGCTAATTTCTTAAAAATCATCATTCGTGTTTTTTCTTCTGGTCGTTTAAATTTTATTCTAGTTTATTTCACTTCTTTTTTTTCCCTTTCCTGTTTATTTCACAAACTCCTCTCCTGACACTACCAAGAAATTGTCTGTCTCGCATCCAGAGTTCTCATCACTCTTAAATCCTAAATTAATTATCTTTGTCTTTCATCATAAGCAATAAAATAAGTCACATTTTTTATATTTATATTCTTTCCTCTTCCACAGATAAACATATTTCATCCTTGGGTCTTTGAATTACCCAATCACTGTATCCATAGTCAACTCATTCTTGTCACCTACCAAAAAATATCTTCCCCATTCCACCCCCAAACAGTTTTCATTAAGAAAGTTGCATAATTGCTAAAAAAAACCCACCCACTTTTGTTCCTCAATGTCATCATTCACTGGAAGGTAACATGCAAGTATTTTCAGTGTATGGATTCTTACTTTTATGCAAACTCACAACAACCTAAGTAGTTTCTGACATACCTTTGAGGCCTTTCCTTCATAATTAAATATACCTTCATTTTCCTATGGGTATAAATTAATTTATTCCTTTCCACAAAATCAAACTATTTTCATTCCATCCTATTATTTCTTATCTTTCTCTTAATTTTACATGTATTCCTCAACTTATGAGTGAAATTGAGCCTGAAATTACAGTCATAAGTCTTTATGGTCGTAAGTTGAGGCATCATGTGACCAGACCAGATTTTTCAGCATTTTTTGTGGCAACCTTTAAATAAATGCCACAGCTCTTAAGTGAATGGTGCAGTCATTAAACGAGTGCTGTGGCCATAAAGCAAATCCATTTTACCCAATGGGTTTTGTTTGTTCTTTATCAGAAATTGGAAGTAAAGGCTAGAAATTGGCACAAAAAGGCAAAAATTGTGGTCATGTGACCTCACAATACCGCAAATGACTGTAAAGATGAGCTGGTTGACAGGTTCTGAAAACCTGTCATGGGGCCATGGGAATGCAGCTGTCATAACTTCAAAATTGGATGATAAGTAGCTTTTGGGGGATTTGTTATAACTTTAGTTGCTAGTTGCTTGTACAGATATACAACTATTTTTGTTTGTTTCCATTTGTTCAGTCCTACTCTTTATCATGTACATCTTTCATTTCAAGCTGCAATTTCCATTTGTTCGTCCTCCTTACCCAAACAACAAAGTAGTTTTTCAGACAGCAAATGGTCTATCACCGGTACTTTGCATGAAAGATCTGAGCAATATTGCTGTATAATCAAGTATAATTACAGTCATTAGTATGTATCAGGAAGAATAATAAACATTAAACAATATTTAATTGAAGTCCTCTTCTATTATTAAAGTTCTATGACATATGTGGTGCTGAAGACTATGACTCGTGCCCTTGTCATCTTTCAGAAGTCTGCAACTTGCTTCATGTGAAGTAACTCAGAAACTGTGCTGGCAGAGAATGTGTCTATCTGCCTGCTTGCGGAGCTGAGTTAATCCTGCATGGGCTGTATTGATCAGCAGTAGCTTTCTGAGGCTATATAGATGGGGCCTTTGTTTCATTCAATCAATCAGAACAGAGCTGGAAGGGACCTTGGAGGTCTTCTAGTCTAGCCCCCAGCTCAAGCAAGAGACCCTACATAATTGGAGACAAGTGGCTATCCAGTCTCTTCTTAAAAACCTCAGTGATGAAGCACCCACAAGGCAAGCTGTTCCACTGGTTAATTGTCCTCACCATTAGGAAATTTCTCCTTAATTCCAGGTTGCTTCTTTCCTTGATTAGTTTCCATCCATTGTTCCTTTTCTTGCCTTCTGGTGTTTTGAAAAATAAGTTGGCAGCCCTTCGAATACTGGAATACTGTTATCATGTCATCCCTCGTCCTTTTTTTCTCTAGACTAGCCATACCCAGTTCCTCCATTCCAGATCTTTATTCTTCATTCATTCCAGACCTTCTTGTCCAAGTTCAATCTGCTCACCTTGCACAGCCTAACATGGAAAGAATGCCATTTGGTGCCCACCCTGAAGGAAATTAGAAGACTGGGACTCAGACAACTGCGCTACGGTTTCAAAAGTAGTCGCCTTCTTTTGAGCAGCTTTCAAGAAATGTATTTCCTCCCCAAGGGCATCCAAGCTGAAAGGTCTTTGTAAGTTTAGCAATAGATTTTATGAACAGTATTATTCATTGTATTTATTAATCTCTTTTAATTTCATTTTTACATGCTGTAATTTTATATACCATAAGCCAATGGAGTCATGAGGGGTAGGTTGCATAGAATACAAATATAGCAATAGCTTTTAAGCTTATATATTGCCCCACTTTACAACACTCTCTGGGCAATAATGTTTGCATATTGCCTCCAACTGTTTGGCTCCTCATTTTACCGACCTTGGAAGGATGGAAGGCTGAGTCAACTTTGAGGATCGAACTCCAGGCTGTGGGCAGCGTTTGCCTGCAACATGGCATTCTAACCACTGCATGACCAGGGCTTCTAATATGCTAAATAAATAAACAATTAGGTGAAGGGAGAGTGGAAGTTACGCTTTTAACTATAGAGGAGGAAAGCAATTGCTTGTTTTACATCTTCTCGGTGTTTGCTGTTATGAATGTCTTCCCATCTTGTGTGGAATCTCAGGCCTATTCGTGACATTAGATTTGCGGAGGTCTTCCCATATCATAAATTTTTTCTACTCTTTTTGTCTAACTAAACTTCCAGAGTAGTCACTCGAAAATGAATTCCACAATAGTTAATTTTTAAAAAAATTTTTAAACAGTTTTAAAAACATGCCCATTGAAAAGTCCATACATCCAAAGCACTAGAAAACAGAAACAAACTTTTCATTCTGGCTATATCCATACTATAGGTAGCAGCTTATGGGTATAGTTTCCCAAAGATTTTTGGTGAATAGTTTTAGTCTACACCTGAAAACTATAGAAATCTCATGGAGATAAAACCACATCTAAGCCAACTTGTCTATAGCCTATAAATGATACTGAAATTCAAGCTTACCTTTACTTTTGGCCTTCCTCACTTTACTTTTGTCCAATGAAGTAGCTCTGAGGAGCTTTTTTTTAGGCATTTTTGGTGGCTGTTCACTTTCAGAATCCTTCTCTTCCTCCCACTCCTCCTCTTCCTCCTCCTCATCTTCATCATCAGAATCCTCTAAAAGTTTGAATTAGTAGAGATCAACTGACAGAAAATAAAAAAGGCAGAAGTTTCTAAGCAATTAAAAGGGGAAAAGAAAAGTATTGTATACAGATATATTCTGTTAGTTGTAGAGCTAACACTGTTCCTGTTCTGTTTTGGCAGTAGCTATTGTTATAGTGATGAAGGATTTGTTCACAGGTCACTGCAATTTCACAATTACATTTATCTCATTTGTTACCTCTAGACGAGTTGGGCAGCACATAATCAATCAAACAAAGAAAGAAATAAAATTTGCATGATACTTTCACTCCACATGTGCTACTGAATAGATTTGGGGCAGAGATGTCCATAAGGTGTGGTGAAAAACACACAGGATGATGGCCACAATCTTGTGATCAATGCTCATCCTGGTTTTTTTTATGTTCTTCGCTTGGAAGGATCACATTTTTATATGTGATTACATTGTCCTGGGTGCCATTTTGATTTTTTTTTACCATATGACCCAGGTGCCCATGAGTGGAGAAATGCTATACTTTCAGGATTTTGCAATTTCATCAGGTTGGAGATTAAATTAATATTTTTAATTTTTTAAAAAATTCAATCATGATGTTGGAAAAGTGCAGTTTTCACATATGTGTTGAGTTGTTTTATTCAAAAGTTAAATCTACAGGCAGATATTATATATATATATTGCCTGTACACCAATGGTTTTCAAGCTTGCCTATACAACAGCAACTTGAAAATATGTGATATTCAACTCCCAGAATGATGTCCACTCCCAATGATGTCCCGTTTTCCATGTTCCACCTCCCTGCTGGCTGTGGAATTCTGGGAGTTGAAGTCCATACATCTTAAAGTTGCCCGTGTTAAGAAACACTGTTCTACAGAAAAGATCTTACTTGTAACTTAAGAGGCAGGAGCTGGTGGTACCTTACCATGTTTCTTTTTTGGTGTCTTGCTTACGCTGGAATGAGAAGAAGAGGTTTCCTTCTCTTTTCTGGGATCCTTAATTAATCTGGCATACGTGACTTTTTCATCCTGTTCTCGTGGCTTCTCCTTTTTAGTCTTTTTAATGTTTCTGACAACAGCTTAGGAAGAGACATTAGAGTCAAGACAGGTATTTGAGAAATGAAGGATGGAGGTATAATATACAGGTATAATACTGACAATGGGATGAATGGAATGGTTTTGGAAAAGCAGCAAATACCTTTTGAAGAAAGAAAGTCCAGTTTCCTCCTGAAAAAACACCTTTGAGACAACCATGATCTGGATGACTGAGAATCTTTACAGACTTTCAGCTATACAGTTTGGAATGAACACCCTTTGAATGGTGTGAGAATAGGAATGGATTTCCAGAGAAAAATTGCAGACTGCAGGAACCAGGAGCACTACTCAGGTGACCCTGAGGACACAGATAAACCTCCAGGTGCTTCAAGGACCTTCTAAGGATGCAAATGACCAGCTGTCTGCATTCTCCACCAGCTGTCCATTCCCCACCATCCTGTCAGAGCTGAAGAAGCTTCTTGGATGAGAAGCAAAATGTCTTCAAAAGAAAAAACAAAGTCTAGTCGCCTCCTGAAAAAGCACCTTTGGGACAGCAAATACCTTAACTTTTGGGATCAAATTGGGTTGTTCTTTGTTTTGCTTGTCCTGTGTTGTTCATTGAGCCAAAAATATGATGATGCCCCTGTTGCTACAGGATACTTTGAGTGTGCCCTGGCTAAGGTGTATTTGCTGAATGAATTTGACTACAATATGGTATCTGCATTCTACGGTCTTAGGAACCGATCACTGTAAAGATCACTCTTGATGTGGAAACAGCATTTTCTAACACATTCAGGAGATATTCCCACAAAAGTAGGGGATCCAAAGTACCATACTAGCCTCGGACGGCCATTTCAGTCAAGATTTACCCATTGAGAAGACTTCTTCCTCTTTTGGGCACCAATTACCTCTAGTCTTAGCATTTTACCGGTAAAACTAGAAACGACTGTTCTGGAGACAGTGTAAAATCATGGGTGTGGGGAAAAGTTTAGCCCCTCTTACACTTTAAATGGCGTCTTCCTTACTCTACTGGGATTCAGTTGGAACCTAATTCTGACATAGAATATATGATATAGTAGGGGGCGTGCATAAGTGCACTAACGTGCCTACCGTCCCTGTCCTATTGTTTCTTTTATATATTTTTTATTTTTCTTATATGTATCCATGTATTCATAACTATGTTTTTACTTATACCTATTATCTTGTAAGCAATTGACAAATAAAAATAAATAAAATAAATAAACATGTGGATTTTCTTTTCTGCTATTGTCCCATCTTTTCTTTTAGATGAGACAGTGGCAAATAATTGGCTGAAAGTCCCCTCTTTTCACCTACAAAATTTAAACTATCTTTGCCCTAAATCCCGAGCTTTCTTGAGTATGAATTGATTTTATTTCTCTTCTGTGTTCCATTTCATATTATAATATGACATACTAAGAATGAAATAATTTAAACAACCAACAACGGTATATTTGTAAAGTTGCTATAATGTCTATTCCAATGATGGTATGATTGCACAAAGATGTATGGAAGTTCTTGTTCTGGTTATTTTTACTTCTTTTTCCTTTATGTACTAAACTTACATGCAGATTTTTTTTCCCCCAGCAGATACAAACAGGTGTTTATTGCTCTTCACAACAAATACATGTATTAGCTCATCAAATGAAATACCTTATGGAGAATCAACATGGTATACTGGCTGTAGCTTTGGATTAGAACATAGGAGACAAAGGTTCAAGTCCACCATCAGCCACAGAGGAGCCATTATGGTGAGGAAGAATTATGATGAATATTACCTTGAGCTTCTCGAGGAAAGGTAGCATATAAATCTAGCATGTGTAGCAGGGGTGGGATTCAACCGGTGTTACTACCGGTTCGGTCAGAGTGCATTTTGCTTAGCAGTTTGAAAGCACGCAAATGCAAGTAGATGAAAAGGTACCACTTTGGTGGGAAAACAATATAGACATGAAAGGAACCCTCTTGGGTATCCCCTGGGCAACGGTTATGTCACCGGCTAATCCTTTCAACTCAGAAGCACCTGGGTAGATGCTTCTGATACAAATGTAGTAGTAGTAGTTCCGGTCACCCTTCCCCCACATGCTTCTTGCCAGCATGATGACCCGAAAGCCCAGTGATTCTATACCTATCTCTACCAAATAAGAAGATAACAGCACTGAGTCCTTTTCATGGACCAATAGCTATATTTCTGGTATGGCAATGAAGTTTTGCTCTTCTCCTTACTAGTATCTGAAGCGTTGTTGGCTTCTTCTGCAGAGCTTGATTTTTCTTGCTTTTTCACTCTGGATTTTTTAGGCTTTGCCTCCAACGTAGTGTCTTTCAATTTCTTCCTCAGCTTCTGCTCCAACAGATGGGCAGCTGCAGGTAGAAACAGGTTTCAAAAAGTAATGGAGATGGAGTATCTTAATGATAAAACGGTCTCAGGTTGAATTATGTAATTTCACAACATGATAACTATCCTATATAAAGGATACCATCAGTGTCCTCCTACAAATCAAGTACTTCTATTTAAATAAACCTCTGCCCTCCAATTGTTTAGTATTGACCACAGGAAAGAAGTTCTGATGGCAGTCGTGGACATTTTATTGGAAATCTCTACAGAATTTTTTTTTAATTGCTTAATAATGCTCAAAAAGAAAATGCAGCCTTTTACAGTATTATTATATGTGGGATGGACCTCTGTAATTTGCTATGGATATCGGAAGTTCTACCTCTGGAATCTCTGCTTCAAAGCATCTGATGTAGAGTATAGAGGAACGCTAAGAAACTCTAAGAAACAGTATTCAAAGTAAAGGTTCAGAAACCAGGGATTAGGGTAATGTGGGGACAAAGGTCCACATAAAGCAGGGGTGTCAAACTCAAGGCCTGTGGGCTGGATCCAGCCCACAGGGTGCTTAGATCTGGCCCATGGAGCTGCCCTGGAAACAGCGAAGGACTGGCCCGCGGTGCCTCAGCCAGTGAAAATGGAGCTGTGGTCCTCCCGAGCTCCATTTTTGCTGGCAATGGGTTGCAGGAGGCTGTTGCAGCTGAAAATGGAGCTCGGAGCCCATTTTTGCTGGCAGAACACTCGGTCCACTACAGGCACCCCCAACATGAGTGATGTTGTGCTGGGCTGACCATGCCCACCCTGGTCCCCGAGGTCAAAAACAATCCTGACGTTGCCCTCAGTGAAATCGAGTTTGACATGCCTGATATAGAGAACGGTAGGGGATAAGGACATCAGCCAACAGATCATTGACAATTGAGCTGACCTTGATACATTAGGATCCATAAAATAGCTCCTTCCTTCCTTCCTTCCTTCCTTCCTTCCTTCCTTCCTTCCTTCCTTCCTTCCTTCCTTCCTTCCTTCCTTCATTCATTCATTCATTCATTCCACCAAAAGTTAAAAATCTGAAAAGATTGTATAAATCTTGCCTTGTAGTGACAGTTTTCCTCCAGTTACCTATGTATCCCAACTTTTCTGCTTTCAAGGTATTTATCTAGCCTTTAATATTAATAAATGCCTGAGTATAATTATATTGGTCACAAAAAGCAAAATGAATGTTAAATTTATCCTGAGAACAGAATTTATAAATTGCTGATTTACGGAATCTGAACTGTAGTTTTTGAGCTGCGCTGATGAGAACATATATAGTGGCATGTGCTGAATGCTTGTGCATTTGTTACTATGTGTCCATTTGTGTCACACAAATGCAACCCATACTGGTTGCCTGAAAAAAGAAGGGAGATGTGAGGGATGGCTCTGAATCAAAACCTAAGAATAAACCAGTCTTTTATGACCGCACAGTGTGAAAAGATACCATAACTCAGGCCTACTTACAAGTGCAAAATACCAGGAGGAGAAGTAAATGAGTAATTTCAGAGAGGTTTGCAGTCATGGGCATATTACAAAATAAACAAAGCAGCCAATACATAAAACCAATATACTACTGCCAATCCCACAAGTTAAAAGCCCAGGGTTGAAGCTTCTAAAATTATGAGTTGGCGAAAAAGATTTTTTAAAAATATAGTTACTGGTTTTTCAAAACATAATCACATTATCATGGTTTTCTTCCTAACCAACAAGTTTAGAAATTTAAAGAAGAAGAAAAAAAGAGGAAGGAAAGGAGAGGATGGGAAGCAACAGCAAATAAAAATCAGAAGAAAGATAATTCAAGCAATGCTAATAATAATTACTTTCAACTCAAGTTAAAAGTTTTTAAAATTTAAATGATCGAATAATGTGTTATAACCCCAAATGATATTGGGTTTCATTCATTTTCAATTAAAAAACAAAAAGAAAATGTGGTGACAATAGGGCTGTGACTAGCTGCAGCAATTAAATCAATTAAGTCTTCAGGCACCTCTTTGCTACCATCTAGTGGTCATCCAGATTTTTGATAGCTGAGCTACACCTAATGAAACCATCCTGTTATGAACAGTGATGAATAAGACAGAGCCAACTCCACCCATCTTTAATGAGCCTTCAATTATTTTGGGCTGCACAATGGCTAGTCCTACTTTGATGGCTAATGAAACCTATGGAGAAACTGTCTTATTCAGTTTCATAGTAAGTCATAATAAGTAATATGAGTTATATTTAGTCTCATTGTATCAGCTGGAATTTTGCCATAAACTAATGAATATGTATCATTCCTCAGATATATTGTGCAAAATACGTGTATGTAATGATATGGTACTGTATACAGCAATTTGCCAGGTAGTTTTGTGTGAAAATCTTAAGATTACACAATGTATTGTAGTTACCTGCTCTATTTCTCCATTACTTCTGCTAAGAATTGCTACTTATTGGGTAGATTTGCCTCGTATTCTTAAACTTCAGTACATTAAAATGGATTTGATTCATATAGGATCTCAGCCATTGTGTTAATATGGTCTGTGAACCAAGACATCATATTAACTCATAATGTGGTTTCTTTTGTTGGTTGGTTTGGGCATAATTTATGATGTGATCTCAACAATTGTGTTTGATAACCTGACTTCCATAAAGTTGTATAACAGAAAGGTAGTTTTGTGGAAACTCAGTATGTATCCTTGAAGTAAAATCCACCAAGCACAGAAGAATACATACATGAGTCAGTGTCTGTTTCAGATTATAGATTACAGATTAAAAGAGTTGGAAAGGACTTTGTAAGTCATCTAGTGAGTCCAATCCTCCACCCAAGCAGATCCTATGCCATTTCTGACAGATGGCAGTGCAGTCTCTTCTGGAAAGCTTCCAGTGAGGAAGCTCCCACAACTTCTGAAGGCAACTTCTGTTCCATTGGTTAATTGCTCTCACTGTCAGAAACTGTCTCCTTATTTCCAGGTTGAATCATTCCTTGTCTGGCCTTCGGGTGTTTTAGATTTAGAAAACAGTTTGATCCCTTCCTCTCTGTGGTAGCCCCTCAAATATTGGAACACTGCTATCATGTCTCCCCTTTTGATAAGAAGCTCAATGTCTCAGTCCAAGTATTGGAAGCCAAGGCAAAATTAGTTGAAGGGGTTGTATTTGTAAATTATCTCCATTACCTCAGCACGCTGAAATAAAGATCTGAAATGTAGCACAGAAAAGTAGGAATGATTTGTCCCAGATATGGCAAAAATACTTTGCAATTATTTGATGGACAACTTTTATTAAGGATCATTAAATAGCACCAATGAGGACTGAGATGATATCTTTGACATGTAAGTAGGATAACACCTTTTCTTCATTGTCAGGGGACGTGAGCATTTGATACACAGTACAGTAATAAAATTTGTAACATTTTTCTAGGCAATGTTTATTACAACAGCGAGAAATCTGACTTTGCTTTAAGCTGCAGTTTTGTGCATCTTTTGTGAGATCTAGAGAGCACTTATATGAAAATAAGGTGGTAAGAAATCTTAATTTATTGCTACCATTTTCAACACCATCATGCTTGCTTGAATTTAACTGGCAGTGTTCATGCAACATAATCTCATTATTAGAGTCACTGATTTAAAAACAAATGAAGACAATAAAATTCCATTCCATAACCAAAGTTTAAAGACAGCGTTGATCTTTAATACAACTTACCAGTCAGAGTTCCAATTGATAGCAAAGAAAGAAAGAAAAAATAAGTTGTTTATTAAGTTGGTCAAGTAATATCACTAGCAGGGAGGCAGAACATTACAACTCAGCCTAGATATTAGAGAAAACACAATGCCTTCATTTGCTTATGTCATGGCAAGACCAGATGTTATTTCTCTCCAATTGCAGTGAGATCCTTTTCAACAAGCCAGTACAAATTTGGGAATATTCCTCAGCTTTTTTTATTGCTTTGTAGCTACAATATTGGAACTGTCAGATATAAGAAGACTTAAGCAGTGAAAGTTATTGATTCCTATGTGTTTGTTTGTTTGTTTATGAAATAGTGATGTGTTCAAAAAAGAATTCACATGAGGAAACAAATTGTTTTAAATATGACTGCAGAGTTTGCAAAGTTATGCTGTGATGTGAGACACAACTCCTGAAACATTATTTCTTCATGAAAGTGGCTATGGAAGGACTCCAGGTACAGCAACCCATTATTATGTCTGTTGTGAGAAGAGAATGTGCATTTCTTTATAGGACAAGGTTAAAGCAGTTACATCACTTTTGCTTTCAAATGATGGGGCTACTCAACTTGAGTATTTGCAAACAATAGAAAAGCAAGACTTTTAGATAAGGACAGGTTCACAAGGTCCTCAATAAATAAGAAAGCATGCAGGTAATGTTGTGTTATGTAGTTGCATATCTAATTTGTGGGTTTTCCAAGCCATTATGTGCAATTTTAAAATTAAAGTGGGAAAGCACCTTTTTTGGCTGGATTTGGATATTTTGGAGATATGGGGTGCTGCAGTTCTACCAGACTTGATACAGGACTTCAATTTTTGGAGTGGAGAGTAGAGGGGGGGGTTACTCCCCGTCTTCTTTCTGAAGTAGTAGGAACTCGTGGAGGGTTGAGGATCCTAAAAGACGGAGATGCCAACCATTGGGAAGCTTAGGGTGGAAAGGTGGGGGTTAGGAGGCCAACGTCTGTGTCGCCGGTATGGGGGGTTGGTTGTGCCTGAAGACTTCTTTTTTGGAGGTTGGGAAGGTTATTGGGTAAAACCATTCAATGAAGATTGCTGGCTGATTGTCTTTAATCAGAGGGAAGAAGGAAAGGTTGCACCACTATGTCTTGTGGTTTGCTGCTGAATTAAGAATGTTGCTGGTATGATTTAGGGAGAAACCAAAAATGGGCTTGGATAAGATGGTGGGAATTGGGGAATTGTTCACCTATTGTTAATTGCTTATCTCTAGTTTATGTCTGTCTCTCTCCGTCTCTCTCTGTCTGTTTCCCTCTCCCTCTCTCCCTCCCTCCCTCTCCCTCTCTCCCTCCCTCCCTCTCTCTCTCTCCCTCTCTCTCTCTCCCTCTCCCTCTCCCCTCTCTCCCTCTCCTCTGTCTCTCTCTCCAACATACAGGTTCTTTTCAAATACAAGGAAGCAGAAATAATCACCATGCTCACCCACTATTAAATGACATAACAAGGGGTGGAGGTAGAAGACACCACTTTCCACCCATATACCTTTCTTTATTACACAATGGTAATGGCATAAGGCTCAGCGTATGTATGATCAGATATGAATACACACATTCATTCACTCACTCATGCACACAGTGTTGGTTGATCTGAACCACTGGCTGCACTTATTAAACAGTATCAAAGACTGTTTATGATTATACTGGACATAATACAGGAGTTCAGATAAATGTGGGAGATTAGGACTCTGTTTCACTGAAAGATGGAGAGAGGATTTGGTACTAATGGATTGTATAATTTTAAAAATAGGGAATAACTATTGCACCACAAATCTAGAATCTGAAACATCACAGACTTTGGTGACACAAGCTTTATGGTTTCAAGGTCAAAATCTCTATCCCACCCACCTTCATCTTCTTTTTGTAGCATCTTACCTTTTGAAGAGATGTGAAGCTTTCAAAAGTTTACATTGATTGTGCCCTTTAGGTGGGTCACTGCAGGGTTGTTGCTCCATTATGTGTTAAAGGGGATTGTGAGACTATACAAGATGCTCTCAAACACCACAACACAGTTCCTCTGAGATTGAGGTCACTCAGAAAGACTTCACAGAGGAAGCAGATGGATCAAGATTACCTTACAGTCAATCCCATTAGTCATAAACTATAATTAATTGTGACTGATCAAATGCAGGTCATGCGGTTGAGAAATATGCTTGAAAAATGGTGCTAGTGCAGAGTCTGCAAATAAGGAGTTGGTGATGTGAATGATGCCTACAATCTTCTTTTATGAAATTAATTTGTTCACATTAGCAGTCTCAACCTTATGTCTATGCAGGGAGACAGAAGGTAGCTTATCTAATTAAGGCTAGATGTTGCAATAATGTGGGATAACAAACAGGGATTAACTGTGGGAATGGTGCCCACCTAGGCATAAAAAAAATATGTGTGTACATGAGAAGGACAGTGATCTCAGCATAAAGCTGTGAATTATGGAACAACCTTATGCAAGTGCCTGTTGAAGGAAGGGTGGGATTGAAATGCAAAAAATAATGATCAGGATAGTTATTGGCCATTTCAACACTAATGATGTACCAAGGTATCCAGTCACTGTGATGATTGAATGACATTGTAAGACATGATAATTCATAGGTGTGAAAATTAACATTCAAATCTCAGGAGCCATACAATGTGTAAGCAGAGAAATTCAAAACTGTGTACAGGCATATTGATGTGTGAGGCATATGTGAACAATCAAACTAAAGGTTGGATAAGAAGATGTCTCTTACCTGTTTATTAAGTTTCTGAGGTGCAGATTCCTCATTTGCACTAATGAAGGGGGAATAAAGAAAACACCATGAGGAATTGGGAAGGTCTACGTTAAACTGGAAGCTGAAATGTTTATGGAACAAAAATGTTTATGGCTCGCACCCTCCGTGAAATAGAAGTCAATTTGATTCCTATAGTTGATGTCCCTTTATATCAGGGGTCTCAAACTTAATTTACCTGGGGGCCGCTGGAGGCAGAGTCTGGGTGAGGCTGGGCCGCATAAGGGATTCCACAAAAAACGTTGTTAAAAAAATATCCTCAAATGTCATCAACAGTTAATGATTTCTCCAATACATGAACTGTCCTGAACACATGAATGGAACATTAAATGAAGATCATGAACAGTTCCTCAGAACATGGCTTCTCCAGCTTACTCCTTGCTGCCAGAGACTTGACAACGCTTCCTCTCACATATCTGAGCCACATTTGGCTTGAGAGAGGAGGCACTTGAGACCCTCAGTATGGCTTGAAGATGATCATCAGTAAGTCTGGACCTGTACTTGGACTTGTAAAGTTCAGGGTGGAGAAGAAGCCACGACGAGGAACGGCGGGCGGGACTTCTTTCAGAGGTCCATTCCCCCTGCGGGCCGCACTAATATTATACTTTCATATCACGGTGGGGGCCACAGGATATCGTCCTGCGGGCCGCAATTGGCCCGCGGGCCGCAAGTTTGAGACCCCTGCTTTATATACTGTATATATATAAAAAACATGAAGATTAAAGGTGAAACCTAAATGTGCCAGCAGATGGCAGTGCAGACATTAGTAATACAGTACACATACTGTTCATGCAGTCATGCAAAGGGACATTTTGTTGCTAGCAGGTAAAACTATAGACCAGGGGTCTTCAAACTTAACAGCTTTAAGACTTGTGGACTTCAACTCCCAGAATTCCTCCTCCAGTCAGGTTAGCTCAGGAATTCTGGGAGTTGAAGTCCACAAGTCTTAAACTTGCCAAGTTTGAAGACCCCTGGTCTATAGACTATAGGCAATCATATGGAATCAATCATTCCTCATTTTGTTACATTTTGTACCATACTTCTTAGTTCTTCTCTCCTTCTATGACACTGATTCAAATCCATGTTCTTCATCCTTGATGTAAGGTGTGCCAGAATGAATAAGTTGATGCTGGACACTGATATTTCCTCCCTCTTTAAATGTTGGACTGAACCTACCATGTCTGATCAACCCTAGCTAGCATTATTTTTATACAAGACACCTGAAGTATTGTATATTGCTGATAACCTTACACAGTTTGGATGCGATACCTGAAACATTACTTTCATCCAGACAGACTTTTTCTGGATTGCAAATGACTGGTGCTCTTTGCTGCCATCTGTTGGCTATACAGATCACTCTTACCTAGTCTGTTCTTCCTTAGAAGCCTTGATTGGTATACTATAACAATAAGAAATATTTTTGGTGGGGTAAAAACCTCTTGGCTATCTTATTCCAACTTTGCAATCTTCTACCCAAGAGACAAGTTCACTTGTCAGTATTAGTTACTTTCCGAACAAACTATGACTTAATGCAATGTGTAAGCCCAGAAATTGTCTTGGATCCAGGCTTTGTGTTTTATTTTTTAAAGTTAGCTTCCCTAAATACAATTAAGACTGTACTACTTTATTGAAGGATACTATACAAGGACTAATGGATTTGAATAACCTGATGGCAGTTTTGGAATGAATATTCAGGGCGGGGGTGGAAACCTACCAATAAAAGGAGTTTCACTGTTGAGCTGATAACCCAGAAACATGTGGGATCCTCTTTCCTGAATTTATGCAGGCAAAGAGTGGGTAGTCAGCCCTCTGTCAGGGATATGTGTCCAACTCTCTGATTTGATTTTATGTTTAATAACTGATCCTGGCAGTCTCTTTGTGGATTATCTTACATTGCTGCTCTATGAAAGATAATTTAAATAATATTTAAATTGCCCTGAATGGTTCTTTTGCAGCAGAAGGACAGGATATAAACAAGCCGTTGCAACTCATTGATGGCCAATCTTATCATAGTCACAACACGAGCCAGATAGCAGAAGAATGGCTTATATCATTACATTGTAAGAAGTAGAAGAAAGGAAATGGCCTTGAAGGTGAGGAGGAAGAGCTGCTATTAAGGCAATGGGGCTTCAACTCAGGCCAAGAAAGTAAGGTGAGAAAACATCTTAGACAATCCCCCCCCTAGTTCACACAAAGATAAAGGTGGGTGGGGGGGAGGAAAAGCCACCAGACTTAGTTGTTACAATAAAAGTACTTCTGACCTATATAACTCCGGTTTCTTAGCCTGGACTGTCTTATATGGCATTCTCATAAATAAAAGATATTTATGAGAATGCCATGTTAAGTAGTGGTCAGTATAAGTATATTCGAGACCCAAAATTACAATAATTAGAACTCAGGACATCTTGTTTACTGCGACAAATATTAGAAAAGCTATAGTTTTCTAGGTGGTAAAACCTATGTCAGCACAGTTTTCTCTAGCATTTATGAAATGCATTTGAATGGTCCAGAGAAATTTGCATCCAATAGAAACTTACAATAATATCAAACTGGCAAGAATAATTCCATATTGCAAATGGGTGCAAACTGAGAAACACTAATTTGGTGAATTCAGAATAGAGATGGGAATCCAACAAGTAATCTCATAACCAGGGAGGGATTTCTTCTGTTTTAATCAAGCCTTTCTAAACTTGGTACCCCTGAGATATATTAATATACAATTCCCATCCCTGTCTGTCAGCAAAAAATGATAAGACTGATATTCAAAAATATTTTGAAGCATGGATCATGGGCCTAACACAAAGTGAAACCTGCCTCTTTACAATAGGCCAAACTATCTTAGTTTGCCATGGCTGGAGTAAACCAGTAGCTTTAAAACTGTGTACATATCAATCTGGCCTGAAGTTGTTGTTTTTTCTCTCCCTTGAGTATATGGAAGTTTAATTACTAGATAAGTGAAGTGATCTTTAAGTACTGACAAATGCATGCCATTCTAACCCCTCTTTGGCTCCCTGTAGCTCACGACATCCAAGGATCTAATTTAAAACAAATCAAGTTCTCATTTTTTAAAGTAGGAGCAAAACAGCACAAGACAGCCAAATCTTCTCAGATAATTTAATTTTTCTTAACAATGTATTTATTTAAGTGCTGACAACATTGAATGAAATTGTACCACCATTGATCTTTGCTGTTGTCAATGGGAGATAAAAGTAGAGAAATCCTTCAGTCGGGTCAAGCTGCTTGTTTAGGAAATAGTTCTGAGGTAAGGCTGTTTAAATGATTGATGTGAGAGAGCGAACTTTCAGCTTAGAGACTGGAAAACTAAACTAATCTTTCACTCATTTCTCTCACTTAACTCCCTTTGCTTATTTTGTACTAGAAGAACCATTTGGAGTCAAGATATTATTTGTTGCAAATATGATACAATTGATAATGTTGAAAATCACTTTCATAGTCCCAAATGTGCTTTTCCAAGAGGCAACAACTGGACTGGTTTTTTCTTGGAAGACATTTTGTTTCTCATCTAAGAGCTGAAGTTCACTTGGATGAGAAGTGAAATGTCTTCAAGAAAAAACCCCCAGACTGAGAATCTCCATAAACATTTTCATAAATGCACCCTTAAGAGCTTCCTATTATTTTAATCACGAGAAAGGACATGTTGAGAAGGACTTCAGATCCAGGAAGCATCAATACTCTTTAAGACTTACTGGCCAGCTTGATTACTGCCCCGCCCCCCAATTGGCTCTGATTATTTACTTTCCTTCCTGAGCATACAAGCAACAATAAGACAGATTTTTCCCTTTCCTTGTCCCTTTCCTTCTAGAGGAAGGGCATAAGCAAATTTATAGTAGTCATAAAGATGAAGAGAAAATTCACCCAGAGATGGTGAGTCAATTGAAGCTGGCTTGTCTAAGTCTTACGGCATTCCAAAACTGGAGGCAGCGCTGAAAGACCTGATAACATACGTTTTCACTTCCAATCTTAGCTTGCCAATGTCATGCCAAAGGTAGTTTATCCTTTCTTAAGGAGAATATACATAGACTTACCCTTCAGATGCCCACACTTCACGGAGGATGTCTGACTGAAGAGGCATTGTAAAGAATATAGAACCACTAATTCAAAGAGGAAAAGACTCCGTCTTGGAAAAATTAGCCACCTTTTTTGCAGGTGTAAGGGAAGTATTCACCAGCGCCAGCATAAATAAAGTAACGTTCTGTAGGATATAGGAGTTCAATGTTTTGTATATCAAGCCAAAGACTTCACTGCCTCCATCTTGTGGGTGTTCCTTTTTTGATTTCCTTAATATCCTAGTATCACATGTTGATTAGCCTTCAGAGCCTGAATACAATTCATTGATTCAAAATGATGCAAATCATTGATTCAAAAATATTCTGAAGCAGTATAAAACATCAACCCTGGATTCTTTGGGGAACTAGAAGAGATGTTGATGGCAAGATAATGAAGAAAAGGAACTGGAAAGCTAGGGAGATTATGTTTATTCCTTCAAATTACCTAATAGGATTTCAGGGGCTGATGGACTGGCACTAGCCGCATGGGACATCTGTCGCTGCAATTTATTTAAATAGGGCCAAGAGAAGATTATTGTAGCTTTGTAAGCTTGTCTGTAGTATGCATGTCAAATAATGCAATAATGCAAGTGGTTCTTTTTTTAAAAAAAAAGTTTTTATTGTTTTAAGACAAACATATACAAACAAAACATAAAAACATAAAAAACATCTTCCATCTTATATACATACACTGTGTCAGTTGGTTACAAATCTTTTGTGCGGTCCTTTTGTAGTCATTTCTCAATTTATATAAATTTCCACATTGTCAAGCTAACATATGCTTATATGTTTATCAATTATTAATCATCCATGACCAAACTATTTATTCTATCACTTTATATGAGATATTTCAAATTTTATTTTAAAATTTATGTTATATTTTCATCCAATGGTTATATATGTCTATATTTTATTTTATATCTATCTGTTAAACCTATTACAAAATCAACGAATCTATTTATATTACCATGTCTTTTTGTCCAACCATTGATAAAACAAATCCCATATCATATAAAATTGTTTATCTTCTTGTTCTCTAATTTCAAATGTCAATTTACTCATTTCAGCACAGTCCATAATTTTCTTCATAACTTCCTCCTGCATAGGTATTTTATCGTTTTTCCAATTCTTAGCAAACACAATTCTAGCTGCTGTTAAAACATTTACAATCAAATACTTCAATTCTTTATTGTATATTTTCGGTATGATCCCCAATAAAAAAATCTCTGGGTTAAAATCTATGTGTTGTTTTATCATTTTTTCCAACCATGTGTGGATTTTAGTCCAATATCTTTTTGTATCCGAGCATGTCCATCACATATGGTAATATGAGCCAGGTATCTGATGACACTTCCAACATTTATCCGATTTATTCTTAAACATTTTCGCAATTCTCGTTGGGGGAAGATGCTACCTGTAAAACATCTTATACAAATTTTCTTTATATGCAGTTGACATTGTCATGTTATAATTTTGAGACCACAATTTTTGCCACTTTTCTAAATCAATCCCATATCCAAAAATTTTCCGCCAAGCAATCATCATTTCTTTAAGTGGCACTTTTGTGCAACTATCCACACTAACATTGCACTTAGAATATTTTTTTCCACTAAAATCTCACTGGCTTTGAATCGTAGTGGCATTGATAGTTCCATAAAATCTAACTCCAATTTTATAGTATTCACTTGTGTTAGGGATATACACCCTAGCAGAACCTGCACGGCAGTCAGGCAGGTAGGCAAATATGTGAGATAAACATTATTGTAGCTTACACTCAGTAAAACAGATACAATGTGCTAGTTAAATAGTTTATTCCAGTAAGATTTATAGCATAGTCAAACAGTCCATATATCATACACTAGTTCAGTCCGTCCGGGGATTATTCAGTTGCAAAGTCCAGTGTCGAAAAAGAGGTCATTAAACTTACAAATATCAGTCCAGTAATTTATCTCTTCGCAGAACATGCAGTTAACAATCCATCATCGTCTGCAAGCAATCCAGTAAGCCAGCAATCAATCAAGTTCTCTTGCTCCCTCTTATGGCGATTTACAGCCGCACCCAAAATTACATGCTTTGCAGTTAAAGTGACACACACTTAAACTCACTATCACAGTTTATATATATTATTTTACCCAAACTACGTTAGGTAACCTATGTTATTCCTAACAACTTGGAACAAAAAAAAGCTGTTATCTGGTTTAGAGATTCCTAATTCCCTCGTAATTAGTAATTATCACAATGCATGAGATCCACACTCAGTATATAAATAAGATTGCAAGGGCCACTGCTTATTCAAAGAAGAGCTGCTTTCCTCACCAAAGAACCTATATAAAATACCATGATAGATTGGAAAAACTGGTTCTGTATTCCAAAAATCTGGATTCTCTTTGGATGAAGGTAAGAGTTTAATAAGCTGTCATCTGGACTTTTGCAGCCCACATCCAATAAATCTATTTTTCTGTCTCTGATTCCCTTTCTTTTAATTTGCCAGCTTCATCTCTTCTCCAGCTGTGTTTGAAATAAAAACAGGCTATGAAGCATTTCTGAATAAACAATGCTCTGATCTGGTCAACAGATATGATATAATATATCGCAGACCCCATCAGTTGAAGAGCTCTTACTGGTGGAGTCTAGGAAGGGAGCTTTCTCTGTCGTTGCTCCTACCCTGTGGAATACATCTTCACCCAGAAATTGGGCAGGCCTCCACTTATGAAAAGAAGTCAAAAATGGCTTTGCAGTACTGCATAAGGAGCCCAGGGGAGAACACTGCCATAGGGCTGGTTAGTCCCCTGAAAGCCCTCCCTTCACTTTTTAAAACTAATGTTAACAGTGTTTGATCATTTTTGCCTCCTTTTAATTTTTTTTAAATTTTATATACTGCTTTTATATTTTAACATGTTCTTGTACATGTCCCTCTCTGAGGGAGATAGGTGGTTCAAATATGTGAAAATAAAGTAAGTCAATAATCCATTGTTCGGATGAGATGTTTTCCCACGATCCTCGTTGAATGGAGCATATAACTTCATCCTTTGTGTTGTGGGGCGGCGGAATAACCTGAGGCAAACACGGAGCAAACTTCAGCTTTTACTTTATTGTAACAATAAAGGGTTGCCGCAGCTGCCGCGCTAACAAGGCAGCCAGCTGGCGGACAACAGCTGATACCGTTTGACAGCTCTCTTTTATAGCCGGATGTCAAACGGCATCAGCCAATAGGAACGGTCCGTGTTCCCGCTGGAAACACGGACCGGAGTGAAGACTTCAGCTCAGTCTTTTCCGAATGCCACACTTTATACGAAAGTTCGGCTGCAAATTCTCTTTCTCAAGAGAAGCCCTGCTTGTGAACAGAGATGATGTGAATTGTGCAATTACATGAATTACTTATCATTTTGATTTTACTTCTAGATCATGGTCAAAGAAGAATGTTGCAGTAATTCTACAAAAGAGATGGATAATGATTGGCAGGTTGGAGGCTTCATATGACACGTGAAATTGGAAGTGGGATCCCGACAATAGGACAAATTGGGTTAAAAGTAGCTATAGTCAGGGCAAAAATGACCAATTCAATTCAGTTCTGTTCAATGAATATACAAATATTATTGATCTCCATGTATTCAATCAATCAATCAATTGGAACAGAGCTGCAAGGCATCTTGGAGATCTTCTAGTCTAACCACCAGCTCAAGCAGGAGACCCTATGCCATTTCAGAGAGGTGGCTGTCAAGCTTTCTTAAAACCTCCACTGATGAAGCCCCTACAACTTTTGAAGACAAGCTGTTCCACTGGTTAATTGTTCTAGCTGTTAGGAAGTTTCTCCTTAATTCCAGGTTGCTTCTGTTCTTGATTAGTTTCCATCCATTGTTTCTTGTCTTCTGGTGCTTTGGAAAATAATTCCGGTTCTAGCCTTTATAAAGTGATTTTGATTTTATGCCTCTGTTTATACAACCATTTTATTAGCTTGTTGATGTCACTAAGCTGGGGGATTTGTTTTCCTTCTATTTCCTTATCTAAGTGATTTATGGAGACATTGAAGAGTGTGGGCCTAAGACGGAATCTTGTGGTACCCCGCTGCTTACTTCCCTCTATGCAGATGTAGTGCCATTAAAGATGACTCATTGAGTATGGTTTGTCAGCCAGTTATAACTCCATCTGGTGGTGGTGCTGTCTCTCCCTCATTTTTCTAGCTTGCCAAGAAGTAGGCTGTGGTCCACTTTGTTGAATGCCTTGCTGAAGTCTGAGTATACTATGCCCACTGCATTATGCTGGTCTACTAATTTAATCATTTTGTCAAAGAATGAAATAAGATTGGTTTGGCATGATCTGTTTTTAACACACCCATGCTGGCTTTTAGTTATAATTTTGTTTCTATATATTCGCAGATCTGTTTTTTTATTATCTTTTCCAGTATCTTTCCAGGTATTGATGTTAGGCTGATTGGTCTGAGTCTGTTTCCCACCACCTTTATTTTTCAAGATGGGAACCATATCAGCTCTTTTCCAATCCTCAGGTATTTCCCTGGTGTTCCCTGGTGGATTTCTTTGAATGGGTGAACAACAGTGCAGAAAATATGAGCAAGCATCCATCATCAATGGACACTATAAGAAGTAAAGATAAGAGGAAATCAGAAAATATTGTAAAAGAGAATGAAAAGTTTGAAATACGGCAGGATATAAATTCTGAATCATCTTCACAGTATATCAGAATCAATGAGCTATAAGACAATCATTTTCCAAAAGTCAATAAAAATAAAATTGCAAGCTGCTTTTGTCCTTCTCTGTGTGAAAGCCAACACTTTCTGCCTCAGACAATGTTGATTTTAACAACTGGTGCACGAAATACTGGTCTAGAATGGTTATCTCCACTACTGACCACAGGAGGGCACTATATGGTTTAGGCCTAGACAAATTAACACCTACAGCTGTTCAAAATGACAAGAAAGGAAGATGCTGTGAATTATTGCTGGAGACAGTTCTCCCTAATCACAGCATTCTGCAATAGGTCAGATTTTAGTGGATCTGCACTACTATTACTATTAATCTTCTCATCACTCCTTATCACCCATCCCCTCCCACTTGTGACTGTATGACTGTAACTTTCTCCCTTGTAATCCTTACGATTTATATTGACTGTTTCCTAGTATGATTTGATTGCTTATTGTACCCTATGACTATCATTAAGTGTTGTACCTGATGATTCTTGACTCTTGATGAATGTATCTTTTCTTTTATGTACGCTGAGAGCGTTTGCACCAAGACAAATTCCTTGTGTGTCCAATCATACTTGGCCAATAAAGAATTCTGTTCTGTTCTTTTCTGTTTTTTTTGTTCTATTCTATTCTATTCTATTCTATTCTATTCTATTCTATTCTATTCTATTCTATTCTATTCTATCCAAGGGAGGTTTAATGGCTGACCCAACATAAATTGTTTAAATCTAGAAATACTGTGCTGTGCTTTGGGTTCAATCTTTGAAGGTGCCTTTGGACTGCATAGGGGTAGAAATGTTAACGCCCTGAGGTCAGGGTGCAGGCATTTTTTTTCTTCCTGGGATCAATGCTTTGTGTTAAATCAGGACAAGCTAGAAGAGCCTGCCCCATGTAACTATCTATTGTATCTCAAATTGACATGAACTGTACTGGAATCTGAAAGCTCGGAAGAGTACATCTCTGGTCCCAGTGACCGAACCCAAATTTCACATCATTATCCTGGGACGTGTATATTTGCCTTCAATTGAACTGGAATTCCACAAAGTCTACTTTATCTGTCCTTTATCAGCAAGATAAGATCTTCTCCATTTTACCATTGACCTTTTTATAATCTAAGCCAGGGGTGTCCAACCTTGGCAACTTTAAGGCTTGTGGACTTCAACTCCCAGAATTCCTCAGCCAGCAAAGCTGGCTGAGGAATTCTGGGAGCTGAAGTCCACAAGCCTTAAAGTTGCCAAGGTTGGACACCCCTGATCTGAGCCATAGCTTGCCAGAGCAAAAAGAGAGAGCATAGAACATAAGCTCCTAATGAGAGAGGAATCCCTCAAATACACAGTCTTAATAGATAACTACCTAAAGGTCAGTAATAGCCTGGAGAAATTGCCATTAAATTCCAGTTAGGTGCTGATTAATAAGAAATCAGGCTCCGATTGTTTCAGACTGTTTTGAATGGGTTATTAGTTTTCTGCATGGGCCAATCCATAGTCAAGAGGTTCTCCTTGGCTTCCAGCTCTCTCTGCAACCATAAATGGCAGCAATGGCGATGACTGCTCAGTTGGGCCTACTGACATTTCTATTATGATCACGTTGTGACTTGGGCATGCAATATCCTGAAAAATAGTACGTGGAAACTGCAAGCGGTGCAAAATATAGACAGTAGACTGCTAAAAAACCTGAGACATTATAAGCCTGCACTTGAAGCTCTGTGATAGTTGCTAATTGCTTTCCAGAAACAAAGTGAGCTTCTTACTCTTTCCCCTTATTGCAGAGGTCCCCAAACTTGGCAACTTTAAGAGTTGAGGACTTCAACTCCCAAAATTCCTCAGCCTGGCTGAAGAATTCTGGGAGTTGAAGTCCACAAGTCTTAAAGTTGCCAAGTTTGGGGACCACTGCCGTATTGCTATGCTAATTTCTCATATGCAAATATTGTTCAGAAAATATAATCCCTTTATAAGATATTAGAACACTTTCAATAATAAGGTTATGGGAGAGGCAACAAAAAGGCTCTCTTTTGGATGGTTTCTTTAGCTGCTAATTTAAAACTAAGAAATGGAATAGGAATGGCCAAGAGTAGGCTCCTTATAAATCCCGTTACTTTCTTACTGATGTTTTATATTCATTTAAAACCTACAGAAAACTTTCTATTCAAATGGATAATTTGTCAATATTAGGAGGTATTCAAATGAGAATATATCTAAAAATAACATGACTGAGCCTCATTAACTTTGGCTTTTCTTGAAAAGCTAAGAAAATTCAGATTGGGATGCGAGGGGGGGAATCCTTTAAGGAGGCAACAGCAAACCACTTTCAAAATCTGGATTGTTACCTAGAAACCTACACAAAGCTCTCTATAAGCTTGATTGTTTACCTCACTGACTCTTCTAATGGAATAGTTCTGCACTGGGCTGAAAAACAAGCTCATAATTAAAGACACAGACCCTTGTCTTTTATCTTATGTTAGTTTTGATGGGACTCATCTCATTCAGTTAATTAACTGGTTTCATTTCAGGACTAGAAGAATATTTTTCCACTAGGTGGCATTTTACTACTATGGTATTATCCAGATGGCTTTCAAAGAATTAGCTGCAGGTTATGTTAAGAGAGGTGATGGAGAAAGCAAAGAAGCAAAATTCATCATTAAAGACAGAATAATAATCCCCAAACCTTTTTGACTAGAATAAAATTCGTGACATCCTTCAAGCATACAATCATATCTTTGCAAACCTAAGCAAGATCACTTTCTTAATGTGAGAGCCATCCCTGTCCAAAACAATGGAAAGTATCTATGATAGACAACATTGATGTTTCTGTGAAGAGAGTACAGTGGAGCTTGATGGATTTTTAGAACACATCTTTCATATTTAAAACCGCAAAAAGAATAAAAAAGCTTGCTTACTCAAACTAGGTAGATCCACATGGTGTCATGAATTGGTGCTCCGATGTGCAAGAAACGGGGACTAACTCTTCCTCTGTGCTGTTGTGTCACTGAACTTAACACTCTGGAGCCATTTGCCCTCACAAGGTAGCAGAAAATTTCAATGTGTGGGAAAGTAGCACTTTTGAAGGACATTTTAATGGGAAGGCAAGATAGATTATAGTGTGTGTGTGTGTGTGTGTATTTGCATGTAGAAAAATAAAACTCCTCCCAAAATGCATGGTCCCAAGTATCTTTTCACTGTGATCATATGTGCATTTTATATAGTTTTACTACGAGGTCTGGCTCCACTGCTTATGGTTTGAGCAAGGAGAGTTGGGTCTATGATGATTCATTGTTGGCCAGTTTGCGACAGCCAAGTTGCTTCAGCCAACTTGCCATGGCATAACTTGCCACGGCCAACTCACTGTGGGACACCTCACTACAGGACAAGAGTTATACTTATATCAAAGAAATAGTGGAATAGAATCATTAAAGAAAGGATGCAAAAGGAGGGACAAAATGAAATCTGAATGACACATTTTTAAATTCATTTTAAATAATTAAATTGAATTGATAAATTGTCCTGCAGCGAGTTGTCCCATGGCAAGTTGGCTATGGTGAGGTGGCCACAGCGAGTAGGCTGTGGCAAGTTGTCCCATTCCTAGGGCAGTTCTTTCCATAATATACTACCTTCTTTCACATTAGTCACAATCAGGCATGCCTACTATTATGGTACTTTTGTCCTCCTTTTTCTCATGGTCTCACTTGCCTATTGAAGATGGTGCTCTCACTGAATGATACAACATACTCTCTCCAAACTATTCTTTCATAATAAGGATATATCTGTTCTGACCAACCACCAGAAGTCTATTGCTGTCAGTTTTACCAGTTTTACTTTACTTTATTGTAAAGCTAAGTTAACAGAAACTTACACATCTGAAAGTACGACTCTCTCCTTGTCTCCTTTACAGCTCTAGAAACTAGGGAGAGTCCCTTGTCTGCCTTTTACCCAACCCATTATCCAACTACGCGGTCCCTTATCTGACAGCTCTCCAGGCAGCATCTCCTCATTCCCAGGTCTTTCTCACACAACAATACAATTACACAAAGACACTTCTAGACAGATGCAAATTTAGCCATATAGAGTATTGGCTGCCAACAATTATGTGTTTATTGATCAGTGCTTACAATCACTCCTATCCCAGTTGAGGTTTCACCAAGCATTGAGCATTTGGATTAGTTGTTGCAAAAATGGCAACATCTTTTGCTATGTGAGGAACTCTACAAATATTGGTGGAAAGCCAATTAACTTGGCATTTCCATAATTATCCCTCTGCTTTCTGTTAAGAAATAGAACTCTAGAGATCAGAGCCTCCACTCCTTTCTTTGCTCTTATTTTACTTCATGTGTATCTAAGGAAACGGGCTAAAGTGATGCTACAGTCAGAGACACTCCATTTGACAGCTATTTTAGCCTCCTATCTTGGTCCAAAGGCCAGCAAGCTAAGTTAGACACAGCTTAATCCCCTTCCTGGATTTAAATGACATGCTGTTCTGTTTCTATAGAAATAACAGCTCAGTTCATCTAGTTTATTAGGTAGGCAATACATGTCATGGCAAATTGACCTTGGTAAGGACATAATATCTCTCCTTGCTCAGATAGAAGGAAATTTCACCTCTCATTTCAGTCTTGCTTGCAGTTCGGGTGCTTATAATCCACAATGCTTTTATTATTGTTAATGGCTACAAATAACTTTAATGTTTTAAAAGTACCAATATGCTATATATCAGAAATCATCACATTCTTTTGATGTCAAGTTAAACTGACATCTTTATTTCCCAAAGCTGGTTTGCCTTGACTTCCCTTCTCCAATAAATTCTCTCACACTTCTACTTTTATTAGGCTGTACACCTTGTTTCAACTGATATGTGCTGTTTTGAAAAAAGCATACATTACCAGATTAGGTAGTAGTTCCTTTTTGTTAAGAAATGGTAGGAGGTATATAGAAAAACACAAAGCATGACATGTTGAGAAAAAAGGTCATATTTTATTTTTGTTGTTTTTTTTCATACAAATAGGGGTTAAAATAGTTTCTCCAACACTTAAGTGGTTTAATTCACTGTAACAGGTGTTTTGGGAAGGTTTTTACCTTCCAAAGATACACAGATTTTTAGATCATGTTTGGAATAACCCATCTGTGTGCAATATATAAGCAATATGCTAATTTAAGCACCACAGATCTCAGCTCCCTATTCAGTTATGGGATTTTTTTAAAAACACATTTTTTTAAAAAAAAAGAATTCAGGTTTATGCTCAGCACAGCCATGTTCCACTAGAATTATATTAATTTATTGTGCTATATTTCAATGTCTTATAGGGTGCTGCTATTCTACTGCTCTTTTGTAAGTTAAAATTCTATTGGAAACATTCCTTAAGACTCTCTTGCTGGACAGAAAATAAGGTACGGTAGCTAATCAACAATATGCATCTGATCACAATTATTTTGGGTGGATTTAAATATGAAATAGGATAACTTTCTTTTTAAGATAGTGGTTTTCTTTATGACATCGACTTCCATTTTCAGCTAGTTTATGATGAATTACAGATGGATATGAAAAAATGACCAGACTCCAAGAATTAAGTATGCATAAATAGCCTCATAGAATGAAGACTTATTCTGTATTTAAAGAGCAGGCATAACAAATACTTCACCAGTAATCTAAGTCCCACTTTGCAAGCTTTAGGTCAAACACTGGCTCAACCATCACCCTTGCCCTACCTCTCATATTTGGGGTGAACTGCCCATTTGCTTTAATGTGGCAAACGTATACACAATGGGGCAATGTATGTGCATTCGTGCATATATATGGCAGCCATGGAGAATACATTTGACAGAAAAAATTGCAAAGTTTGCAGAAATACTTTGTGAAAGATTTTCTTGCAAGAAAAAATAGATATGGGTTTCTTATTCTAAAAGGAATCCACAAAGAGGGGGAAAAATATTCCACTCATTTAAGGCTGTACTGTGGCTGAATTTCTTTCAACTACCTATAGGAGGAGCAATGATATAATTTATCATTATAGACTTCTATTGCCTCCAGCAGCATGGAAGAGAGAAGAGTCAGATGTCCTCTTGAGTAGCAATACCTTAAGGCCAATTAGATGAGAACTAAATAGATTCTGTAAGCTACACCCAAATAGCAAACCACCAACTTTATAGTGGTGGTGGTGTCTGTTTTGTTGCATTTGCATCATGGCTTGAGGGCACTTCAGAGTAATATTTCCCACCTCTGTTGCCTCAAGAGCTCTTCAAGGTTTTCAAGAAAATATTGCAGTCAATTATTCCCTATGAAGAATGGAGGTGCACAGCATATTCAGCTTTTTTCTCTAAGTGGTAATCAAAAAACTGGTTATTTTTTGCACGTGCTAACCCGTAAGCCATGAGTAACAAACAATAATGGTTGTGTTAACAAATTAAGCCAACACACACACAATTTTACATGCTGCTATGATTATACACAACACAGTAATACATCCTGTAGCTTGAGTAATTTTTGTATTAGCTAACATACTTTGTTAAACAGAGTTTACAGTTTCACATGCTGGGCAGGCAAAGCTTTCAGTCTTCTCTCCCTTGAGTGGCCTTTGCTCTCATTTTTGTCCTGGAGACAAAAGTTCATTATGTAGCCTAAATCAAGATAATGTGTGAAAGGCGACATCTGCATTCACAGGAGTGGAAAACCTCACTATCTCTCAGTGAAAAGAGGATGAATGAGGAATATGGTGACACCCACAGGTTCAGTAGGTGGTCTTAGCAGATGTTTTACATATTGTACCTTTGAGTTAGTGTTCACTCCTTGTGATTGCTTAGACAAGTCCCTATGATTTCCTTTACAAAATTTCAGAAGTAATTTAACATTGCCTGCTACCTAGGGTTGAGCGGATATGAAGGCCCAGCTGGTTTTGTGCCTAAGGCGGAGTCCACAACTCACAGTCTCTCTGATTCTAGATTGATGCCTTAACCATTATATCATACTGGTTCTCTTCTTAGAGTGGCAAATGTAAAGTAAGGTAAACAAGTAAAATAACACAAATATAAACAATCTCGCTTCTCAAAAGAAGCAAGCAATGCAGAGCATTGATATAGCCACAAAAGCATTTTCCCCCCTCTTAAACAATTTTGCAATTTGCAATTTCAGGCTGGGTGTGGAACAACTGTCCTTGGACAAAGTTGCAGTAATGATATCCATTACTTGTCTCAGCAAAGTCTTAGAAGTGTACTGTGGATACCTCACCCCAAACATAATAGTTAATCCTTTAAGTGCAGAAGCCTTGCAGTGTCAATATCGTAACTCTTTATATATTTCAGAAAATCAAAGTAATAGCATTGCATTATGTGTCTTCAACTGGGATTTAGCTTCCATTGTTGCCCTGTGCTTTCTGTCACTGAAGTGTCAGTTGTGTGGTTAGCAAAGGAGGTGTTCCACTTTAGCAGTTTAAACTTTAAAGGGCTGTTTTATAATTTTTCTGATACATTTATACTATTAAAATGAGTTGAGCTTTCTCACATATCAGCCTCTGAAGCTTGAGTATTTTAAACTAATTGTGATCTTATATCTTGCTGAGCTCCAAGATAGCTTTTACAATTAGAGGGGCAGAATCTACCAGGATTTAAGAAAAACATGAATGTACATGAATACAATGCCTGCATAATTCTGCTGTGCTTAGTACATATTTATATACAATCTAAAGTTTGGAGAATGAAACAAGTAAAACACTGCTTGGAGAAATTAAAGCTAAAGCCCATTATTGCAACATTCTGTTTGCACATTGATCAGGTAAATGCTTTTAGAAGGATGACTCACAAAGCAAAATAAGACAGCAACTTCTCTTTATTTCCTTTTCACTATCTGTTGCCTAAAATACGTTCTCTGTTAAGACAGAAGTTGCATCTTAGTCAGTAGTTTTATTTACAGAGCTCCCTTTCACCAATCCATCTGTCCCATTTGAAAACTCTTCAAACTATTAACTTGGCACTCCACTTTACAAGTAATTCAGGATAGGTGAGAACTTGAAAAGTAGGAAAATAGACACAGCAATAGACAATACACAGGATAATTGACCACTTCTACACATCTGTAATATTTATATTTCTATACATCTGTGATATTTATAGAGAAAACACTCAGCAGCAATATTCCTTTGGAAGGACTGTTAGCCTATTTTTTCAGGCATTATGTTCTTAAGACACTAACAGGCATTGCTAGGCCATGCTACCCAGAAGATACTCCACGTGGAAAGCAAAATCAGGTTGGTTTGGACATAATTCTGTGAAGTACTATATAGATCTGCATTTTAGTCTTAAGTGTATCATTGAACTTAGCATGGCTAACAGGCACAAAGTGAGAGACTGATAGGTGATGATCTGCAAAGTTAGGACTTAGAGGCACTTTGAAACAGTGAAATATTCTCATTGTTTGTGAATATCTCTCAGAGCCCATCAGAGCTATAGGCACAAGTCCTGGTCTTTTCCTGTGATCTAAGAAATAGGCAAATTGACACAGCTGCGTGTTTTGCTAGCTACCAAGATCAGATATAATTTATTGATCCTTTAGATATGTACATCACAAGAGGAAAAAGAAAAAAAGCAGTCAGAAATAATGGCCCAGATTAGTTTACTTATTGACTGTGGAATTAAGGCTTTATGGAAATAGATGAAAATGCGTTGGGTGTCATATAGATGTCAAAGTTTGCCTCCTTCAGCAAAATGAAATAGAAAAATTAAGACTAGAGAGTGACACAAGAATTTAAGTATTTGGTATTCTCTGTGTATATCAGAAATGAGCATCAAACTCTGTAAGCCTATAATAGATGGTTAGTGGTAATGTAACATCTTGAAACTGATATAATGTGGATTATCGCCATTCTACTCTTAGCGGAATGCAAAGCCCATGTGAGTCAGTGGAAATCAAAACATAACAAAATTGCATGAATTAGTGAAGAATTCATCTATCTTACATTACATAAGATCCATCAGCGGAGCATTGATAAGGGCAAACCTGTTCCTGGTGACAGCATTATATATCAGTATTTCTAAGAGTCCACAGATAGTAAAAGTATTTGTCCAATCCAGGGGCAATTTGAAAGTTATACAAAACAATTATTGTTTTTGAAAACAATTGATACATCTAAGAAAACAGTTCCTGAAGTTGTGTACTGTACTGCTAATGATTATACTTCTGTCTCTTCAACAGGAGACCCTAACAAAAGTAGCCTTTGAGTAGTTTACTAGCAACTGCATACAGCAACGTCTGGATAGCGAAGGATAACTGTTTCCTATCAGTAGCAATCATTCAGCAAGTTACAAGAGGAAAATATGTGGTCATCTCTTTAAAAAAAAGATAGTTCACAAGAAAAATCATATAGAAATCTCATTGATGGCTGAACTGAATTATTTCATTATCTCTCTCTTATAGTATCCTTAGCAAAAAATAAACTATATATATGAAATAATAAAATTGAATTTCTCTTCAGCATAGAATAGTTCTGAAAGAACTAACTTAATTTAGAACAAGTAATCAAGCATCAAATGGTTGAGTTGAATAACAAAAGAAAAGCCACATTATTGAGGTAGATGTAGTTATCTTGATGTTCCAACAGTCGTGTAACTAAAAATAAGCTAAGAATCTACAGGATGCAAAACAGGAAACGTTGAACATCCACCTTAGAGGTATATATTTCCAAGCCACTTCACACTAAACAGATGCCCTCGGCAAAGTTGTGAGTTTAGTGTTAATTTGGTGAGAAACGAGAGTAATGGTACAGATATAAGAAAAAGGAAAGATTAGTTGAAGCCCAGGGTTCCATATTAAAATTATGACAGATAGCGTAAAAATATAGGAACTGTTACAGGTGGAAAGTCTAAAACAACTTTGACTTTGTTTCAGTCACTGATTTTAGGCCCACAGAAAGTAACCTTTCTAAAAGAATTGGAACACATTTTGGATAGCACATAATATTTGGAGGGCAATAGCATATACTAATCCTCCCTAGCTGTGAGAGGCCTCTACTCACTAAAGTTTTATCTATTTCAAACAGAAAATCTTTCTTGTAGCTAAAGCATTCATGGTGAAACTGAAACCATAGCTAGCATTGTAAATCAACATCATCCGGAACATCAAGCTGAGTCTTCTCAAAATTTGCTGTTCAAACAAGACAAAATAACATATCCATCTATTGTCTAAGGCTGACATTCCATTTGCTCATGTTCCTCTTTGAAAAAAAAAATAGCAGACAACAGGACACATTACTACTTGTACTAAATTCTGTGTCGGTGAAATATTGCAACATAAAAAAAAAACATTCTTTTGCTATTGTTGGATAATTTTCATCCAGAATGATTTTTTATCTTCTTTCTTGTTTATTGTGGATGCTTATTATATTAAGACTTTCAATAATTCATACAGTTTATGAACACAGAAAGAAAAAAAATGAGAATTATGACTTGTAATCTAAATCTGAAAAACTTGCTCCCTATTATGTCAATATGGCTCACGAAAGTAATGTTGAAGGCTATAATTTGGTATAGAACTATAATATAATCATCTATGTAACAAAATGAACATTGGGACAAGTGTCTGAAATTGCTGGTCAGTGTACTCTAGACAGCCATATTATTCCTTCCATCTCTTAGCATCCTATAGAGAAACTTGGGTATATGTGGAGAGGTATATAATAATTCAAAAGCTAGGATTAACCATGGTAAATAAAATTCAGTTTCCGTTAAAATGAACAGAATAACCAACAAGAATCTATCATTTAGATTTCAGATAGCACCATCAGAAGACCTGCCTACTACCAATAGATACTGCTTTCCTAATCAGAGACTGGGTATAATCTCTATGTTATTATAACAAAGGAACTTAAGGTTTCACTTAAGTGTAAAAATAATGCCAATGAAGTTTTATCTCTTCTCTGTCCATGTTAATACAGGTAGTCTTTGACTTACCACCACAACTGAGCTCAAAATTTCTGTTGCTAAGTGTTGTTAAGTGAGCTTTGCCCCATTTTACGATCTTTCTTGCCAGGATTGTTAAGTGAATCACTGCAATCATTCAGTTAATAACATGGTTGTTAAGTAAATCTGGCTTCCTGATTGACTGCTTTTCAGCAATTCGCAAAAGGGGATCATATAACCCCAGGACACTGCAACCATCATAAGTACAAGTCACTTGCCAAGCCTCTGAACTTTGATCATGTGACTGTGAGGATGCTGCAATGGTTGTAAGTGTGAAAAGTGGTCATAAGTCACTTTTTTCAGTGCTGCTGTAACTTTAAACAGTCACTAAATGAACTGTTGTAAGTCGAGGACTACCTGTATATGATTAAACAGTGGAATAATAGCAGAAAAGAGAGAACAATGATTTCAATGAGAAAAGAAAGGGATAAGAAAAGAACATAAAAACTGCAATTTATCAGAGAAGAAAACCACCAGGAAAAAAAGGTTAAGCATGTGTTAAATTCCCAGTGAAATTAACATTGAAAATATTAAACGAATTTAAAATATAGCAGTGTTGTCCATCTGACATACAGGAAAGCAAAATGCCCTATACATTCTGTAATGGAGGTACAGCTCTATGCATGACGTTCCATCACAGATTATTAGTAAACATGTTGACCAGACCCAGAGAAAAAAAATAGTTTCATAAGCACCATTGAATGCAATGAGGAAACATGCTGCCATTTCAATGGGGTTTAAGTAAAATTATATTTCCCTAGGAATGAACACTCAAATGAATTTCAGTGCTATTAATGAATGATTGAGATAGAATGCAGACTGACATGAGCCATCTGCAGCAAAAACTCACTGTTTTATCCTGAAAAAAAATATTTAAGAAGTATTTACTGGGGCTGTGGTGTTTTGGATTTGAAGGCAAATGGTTTGGCACTTCAGATTCCAAGACTGAATCTGAAGCAGCCTCACTTTTTCCCGGGATCTCCTGAAGGTTTGGTGTGTGATTCTGGAAAAAGATGGGTTTGATTTAAGGAGTTGCAGATAGGTATCGTTTGCACTTCCATGCACTCTGAATCAGCTTTTTCACTTCCACATCTAAAACACTGCCCAGTCCTACCATTTATAGCATTGAGAGTGGACCCACTTCGTTTTACAAAGCATTCAGAAGCAAGCTGACAACTTCAGAGGGATCCAAACAAGAATTTAAAGAAGGATTCCCAGAATGAACAAAAAGTTTTAAAACCAAATTACAAATTTAGTTTCTAAAAGTGTTTTTAATGTTGCAAAATATGTCACCGTATTACTGATAAAACTAATCATAATGATTTTTTGAAAGAAAATCTTTTTCTTTTCTTTTTTTAAAAATATCCTGATTGCTATCATGTTATAAATTTGAGCAATGCATTCAACAGGTCTCAACACATAATTCAAGTTGATTACTGCATACATTTGCCCCACACAGCAAGAAAAAAAATGCATTAAAAAGGAAAAAGGCTACTGTCCTCAAGCATCCCTATGTCCACATCTAACTGATCCTGGAAGGGGGGGAAATGGCCTGGTTCAGTCCAGATTCCTTTCCCTCCTTCTGCAGCAGCTAATCAGCGCTGTTTGGTGCTGATCATATTGATAGGAAAGTGGGGAATGAGAGGTGGGAAATGCTCACGCCCAGAAGCTGGCATTTCTGCTGTACTTGGTCATCAATAGATTGGGGACCTTGCCAGCAAGCAATCGTTTAATAACAAGAACAACAATAATAGCACGATTTGGACTACTCAGTTCCCTGAGAAACTATTGTGCTACAGAAACCCATTGGAACTACAAGAACAGAGAGAATAAAATCCCAGGAGCCTGACTTTTTAAACGGTTTTCCATTTGACTCTACTAACATGGGAGTGGTACCTTGAATAGGTAGCACTTGGGCCTTTCTTTCTGACATGCAGAATATACACATGTGGTGCTACCACAAACACAACCAAATGCAACGCGAAATCTATATAACTGACAGCTCCTGTTCTCTTATCCCTGTGGGGCCCTATCCTGGTCACTGCCTGATGCAAAGTGAAATGAGCTCTGAGCCATCTATAATCAAGAACCATTGTGGGTATTTGTTACTGAACCATTTGTTCCACTTGAAGTGGTCCCATTCTGTCCTTGGTTTATGGTGCACTGCTGAGCATGGTCACCGCAGTGGCAGTAATTTTATCATTTCTTGTGAAACTTCTGGATAGGCTTTTGCTTCCACAATAATGCCTATTGAAACAAACTTTACATTAAACACTGTAGAATTTCTGAGTCCTTCAGAAACCTGTCTGGGTGCAGGCTAAATTCAGGATTGTCCTTCTGCTGCACAGTCATACATGGCCCTCTGATTCACTGCCTTCAGTCACTGTCTTCTTAAGCTCAATTTCTGAAGATGGTTTTTCCTCCTTCTCTTCTGTAGTTTTACTGGCCTCCTCCTACAGCCAATAACAAATGCCCCGTGTGGGTGTTAGGGGAAAGGTACAAGCACATGTTTAAAAAACAATAGGTCTTTCAATCTAAACTGATCAATGAAAAAGAAATTACTCGCTAGGAACACTGTAAAATTTGCTAAAACAAAGATGGGTATGAGACTCAGAATGGAAAATGAAAGTTGTTTACACAACTTCTGAATCAATCAGTAATTCACAAAACCTCTGAACTTTCTAAATATATATCTGGTATAAATTGGAAGTATATGAAATATTATATATATTCAATATTATGAAGCTGTACTTTGAGCATGTGAAAAAGTATTAAGTGATTGAAGGAAAGATACCTCACTGTTCTTTGTTAACTATTTTGATTACCGTTACATAGAAATAAACAGAAATCCTTTAAAGCAGGGGTGTCAAATTCGCAGCTCATGGCCGGATGTGTCACCCACTGGCCATGGCCACTGCAAGTTTAGTGAAGGGGGGAAAAGTCGCAATACGTCATGTGACGCCCCTGCTTTAAAGGAATCATTTCCATTGTCAAAATAACATGACTGAAATTATTTCATTCCTATGTTTGTGTAATGGTTACAAGAATTATAGCAGTGCTACCAGATTATTGGAAATAATTTATAATAAATGAATGTGAATGAAGCTTGACATTTTATATGCATCAAACAAAGGAAATTGTATTTTTACAATACTTCTGTACAATTCCATAAGAAATCCTGTAATTTAACAATGGTTGGAAGGGGGCCATACTGGCAAGGTGCAAACCTTTGCATCTCTCTCTGCAAATTTCTTGAACATGTTGGCATATATCTTTCGGTCCCGTTCATTGTGCTCCTTTGTTTTCTTCTGACACATGGTAATTTGTGACTTGGCTGCCTTATTCTGTGGATTCACTTCTAGCACTCTCTGAAAGTCACATTTTGCCAACTCAAATTCATTCATGAGCAGCCTTGCCTCTCCTCTTCGGTACAAGCCCTTTTCATTGGCTTGGTCCAATGCTAATGCCTGCAAACAAACATTCTTATAAATAACATAAATTAAAGGTGGAAAAATTCCCTCATAATAAAAGACATGGTTAGTAATGCCTGTAACAACACTATGAACCCCAACTATTTTCAAAATAGGAAAGTAAAACTAAAGCTTCATACTGCATATGCTAAATTTTACAATGTAATTATCACATGTGTACCAAAACAGAAACTAAAATTCAGAAGCAGATTGTTTTACCAGATTGTTTTACAATGCCACATATACTACTATAGAAATAAGAACACTGTTACTGTAAAAGCAAAGTATTAAAAATCTATCATAGCAATCTGTCTCAAATATTCTGTCATTACAATTATAATAATCTCTTATACTAATCTTCAAAATGGATTTTTTTTTGCCCCAAACTATTTAGATGTTATGAAGCACAGCTTTTACAGCTACAAATGGAATATTCTAGAAATAGTAATATGATACTATGACTAAATGTAAATGGATATAGTGCTTACAACTTCCAAATGGAGGCTAAACAGAAAACTTACAGGCAAAGTTTATATGATGACTCATAATGCCCAGATATTTATAGTGTTGTCTAAAAACACATGCCTTTCTTTTATATAATTATCTCAGTAACATAAATGTTCTGTCTCACTTTTAACACATTGTTCTAGCTGTACTATATTCAGAAATCTGTATAACTTGAGGAATATCTTGGGAGAAACAGCTTTAAGCTTGTACTGGTGAAAAACAATACTAAACAAGATATTTAATACACTGTTCATGATACAAAAGTCAGCCAGGAGTTTTATCAACAACATTTTAATCAATGATTTGGATGAAGGAATTGGGACATTCACAAATTATGCAGAGGAGAAAAGATTGTGTGAGGTGGCTAATTATTTAAAGAGAAGTTTAAAAAGTATCTACTTCAGTGCAAGACTGATATGAATAGGATGTAATTTAACAAAGAGAAATTTAAAGTTTTGTGTCTGGATAGGAAAAATATAAAGCACTTCTACAACATGGGGGAGATCTGATGGTATGTGGAAATGACCTTGGGGGAAGAGGAGGAAAAACCAGAGACTAGACAATTGTCAGACAAATAGCAGCTGAGTCTGCAGAAGAAATGGGGACATGATAAATATCTCAGAAGGGACCTCCCTAGTTTCTTGGACTGTAAAGATGAGGGTGAGAGATGAATTCTGTCAGTGTACCCTTACAATAAAGTTAGAATTAGTATTTCTGCGTGTCTTGTCTGAACTACCTCCCAAGGCTGACACAAATCTATATTAAACATTATATAAAATTATATACTCAAATGTATAAAAATAAATTAGAAAGTTGCCCTTAGCTCCCTAAATGCTACAAAATTATTTTACATAATACAATAATTATCCAAGAACTTTAAGAACTTAAGTTGTCAACTTTTCTACATTTGTTAGATATAAAAATATATATCTATTTGCTTTGTAGAGGGTGGTTTGTTTGTTTTTTGCATCATTTTGATACATATTTCTAGTATATTTAATTAACTGGAGCAAAAAACAACAACACCAGAATGAAAATTAAGCAGATTGAGAAAATACTGTAATCAAACATCACCAGTGCTTCCCCAACTCCACAAGGCTAGATGTGTTTTTACCTTATTGCAGTACTCAATTGCTTTAGTGTATTCCCGTAGCTTTAAGTAGCACATAGCAAGGTTGAGGAAGGCTGCCAACAATAAAGATTCTGAAGCTTTAGATTCCCTTTCTGATAAGCCATATTCCATTTCTAACCAGGATACGATCTTTCCATACTGAATCACTGCTTGCAAGTACTTGCCTTCCTAAGAATAAGATTAAATAAGGTTAAAGAGGAGTATTACATTGAAAAATGGAACATATTTATTTCTTAAACATTGGTTATAATTTGAACAATCAGTAACAGAAGAATGAAGGGAAAGAGGAACATTTCAATAGGGAAGAAGTGGGCAAATTGCAAATAAGAATTTTAATACCAGAAAGCTGTAATGTCAGATGCCCTTATTTTGGCTACATTATGACAGATCCATATTTATTGTACATCAACTGCTCAGAAGCTCTCTACACCAAAGCCTAGAGATAGTTCTACTTTTAAGAAAACTATATATCACTGAAAGGTAAAGACAAAGGTAGATGTTAAGAAGGAGAGATTCTCTGAGCAAATAAATAAACTACAGAAGGCTTATCAATAGGAGACAGGTTTTTTTCTAGCAATGCTAACACATACCTTAAAATACACAGTTCCTTTTTCTTTAACAATGGCAGCCTGTTCTAGTTTCTCTTTGGTGTCCATCTCCCAGGATTCTTTGGCCTATAATCAAGTATTTATAACAATAATCAAATAACAGAAAATGATGCAATGCTGAAAATCTAAAGTATACTTCATAATACAGTAAATTTTGTCAACTCTTCCTAGTTTCAAGTTTAGTATTACTTAATCCCAATAAGGAGTCTTTTTAAAACCACTGCAAAAGTTAATAGCAAGCAATGAAATAATTATATATAAAAATATTCACAAATTTATATTTGGTTTATATTTAGAACTTAAGGCAGAGTGAAATTTGAAGTAGCCCCATATTGATATCATTGATATTTTCTTTCCAGTCCAAATTATATTCAGTCCAAATTAAATCTGTCCTGAAGACAGAGGAGTTAAAAATATGAAAGGATAACCCAGAATATTGAAAGAAGCCTATACAATTTTCCTGAGGGTAGACAGATTTCTTTCATGTAAGTTTCCTTCCTGTTAACATTTCCCATTATAAATTGGCATCAATGCTCCACCTTATGTACATCTTGTTCCTTCCCTGTACTTTACAGAGATGGTACATTCTCCATCACCCTAAAAAGGGCACAGCCTGTTCAGCAATTTTGCCCTGCCCTCCTTTCAGTACTGTTTGGCAGGACATGTTTTTTTTTTTCTACAACCAGAAAAAGAAGTACAAAAGGAACAAGCCTAGGACAAGTCTTGGACCCCACCCAAAACAATAAAACACATACAAGAACACTGTGATCCTAGCTGACATATCTTTACCAACTTTTGTGACAAACGTGCCAGATGGAGCTGGAAATGGATCTTCCTAAATGTATTCACTGTAGAAAAGTCCCTGTGGGTAAACATCCAATGTGTACAGGATGGTTTGTTATTTGAAGAAATTCCATTCTCACCTTTTCAAAGCTTTTCAATGTAACTTCATACACAAGTTCAGCATTTGGTTCTATGCCAAATACAGGCTTTCCAGCTTCACCAAACCCATATCTAAAGCAAAGCACGGGAAAAAATAATAACAGAAATGACTCAGGATAAGGCACATTATTCAGCATTCTGGATATTTATACTCACAGGGAGATAATTGGTTAGCTACATCAGGTCCTAGAGACAAAACATGGGTTGCCTAGGAAACCAATATCTGAGTAGTTCATTTGGGACAAAACACTTATATACTATACTGGACTCAGTGTTATTATTTTGTATTCAGATTGGATGCAATTATATATTGTGCAATCTATTCAATTTTTCATGCACTTATTATCCCTTAATTTTTTTTCAAAATCTTGAAATTACATTAAATAAGTGGATATGCAAATAGTAAGAATATTTGAAATAATTGTGTAATTCTATCTACACACTGTTTAGATATCATTTTAGATATATTTAAAAAGAACTGGTTTATTCTAAAACAATTTACATTACATAACAATCTCACTGGCAGCTGCCACCAGCTACCAGCTATGGTGTTAATTATAAATGAGACCTGTATAAAAGCTATGTAAAAATAGACTGAGAGCCAGGTTGTTGTACTGGTTAAATGTATCAGGCTAGAAACTGGGAGTTCTAATCTTGCTCTAGACATGAAAACCACTAATGATTTTTAGCCACTCATTTACTCAGTCTGGGAAGGAACCAATGGCAAGCCACTTTCAAAAATCTTGCAAAAAAAGAAAACAGCTATATAGGCTTCTCCAGGTGGACACTGGAAGCCAAGACTTGAGCTAAAGACACCAAATAAATAAATAAATGGGGGGGACGGGGACACAAACACTCCTCCCACATTTCTTACTGTGTTCCTATATGCAAGATACAGTGTTCTCCTCTTTGCATCTTCTCCAGAGCTTTGTCAATTCCAATGGGAATGTCATGGTCTTCCCCTTCTCCAACGGTGAATGCTACATCTCTACAATCAAACATTCTGCCATCACAAAACCCTTTCAATTGGACTGTTTGGGAGAGAGAGAAATGTTATGCAATGTAAGGCACTACCAACAACATTTCAATATGCATTAAACAGCATAACCAAAACATATCATTTGTTGACATTCTTCTCTTCACCATGGCTGGCATAACAGAAGAACTTGGTCTCAAAACAAACTTCAAAATCACATTGTTTTTGACTTTTCCCTATTTCTAAAATGAGTCTAAACTGATTGATGTTAAATTAAAAAAACTAGATAAATTTTATTTTCTTATTTATTACATTTATGTGCCACCCATCTCATCCAGAGGCAACTGTTCTTAGCCTACAGAACTGAAGACATTGTGGGCTGGTTCTCTGAGGCAATAGTGTGAAGACGGCAGCTCTCAGTATCAGGCAGCAGAATCCTGCCTGATTTTGAACCCAGACTGGAATTGTGCTGCAAAAGCTACTAACATTCTGCCTGAACACAAAAAGCTGCACTGCATTACATTGGCAGGATATAATTTCTTTGATATTTTGGGGAGAACATGGTGAATTTAGATAAGAGCAAGAACTGAGAGGAGAAATTTGCTTCAAAAGGAAGAGCCAGACAGCTTTATCTTTGTTGCCAGGCAAAGTAATATGTCTCAGTTCTATCAATGTCAGTTCTATCAATGTTGTGAACAAGGCATTAGTTTGCTTTATTATAAGTACTATAGATTAACATTACAATGTATAAATATGAATAGTTTCTGTTTCTGTTTTATTATTTAGTAAAGAATGACAACAAACAAGAAGATATCAGTAATATTCCTAAAGAAAGCTATGTTCAGATTCTAATGGAATAATTCCCTCTGCATTATAGCTCATAAAAGAAAAAGAGAAAATGTATACATGCTGCCTAAAATAGCACTACAAAGGTCGTGCTTGTCTGGTGTATGGTCAGGATAAAAGACAAAAAAATGCAAAATTAGCACAAACTATTGCAAATATCTCAGACATCTTTACAATTACACCTGCTAAGTAACATGAAAGTATAGGTATGAGAGTTTTTTCCCCTTCAAAGATAGATAAAATGATACTAAGTTGCAGAATGCTCTAAGAATACCATCCCACATAAATATGATCCTAGATATAAAATAAAGTTATAAGGTTAGTAATAAGGAATTAAGCGGTTGAGAATTCTGGTGTTCACTGATCATTAATGCTAAGGAGGGTTAGACCTGATTAGAAACTGATTATAAGACTATCATGGAAACATCAAGGCCATAGGCTAGACTGGAAGTAGAAAACAATTCATGGAAGAAGGCAGTTGTAAAATACTTCTGTTATGTTGCCAAAAAACCAATAATAATAATAATTGGAAGGCATCCAAATAGGTAAGGCTAAGCCAGATTGTTGTTGACAGAAGTTATGCATATGCATACGCATATGTAGGAACTGGCATTTATGTGTGTGAGAATGACTGGGCATAACCTCTCTCACTAACCCTTTCCACCCTCTTTTGCAATCTCCAAAGCACTCAGTGTAATCCACCAATCCCCAACTAAAGAACATGAATCCTGTATTCATTCTAAGCCAGAAATTGTGGTATACAGATGAGCAAGATGTCTCTCAATGACTGCAAAGGGAAAAGCCCAATGGCACATTGGCATGACAGATTGTCAATACATGTTAAAGCCTATGTCAAGTAAATATAGTAATTACGAAGTTACACTGTGTTCTACAATGGAAATACATGACGAATCTTGCAATCATGTAACAGGCACGCTCAAGGTCAGGCCACCATAGGAAACTTACCTAACCATAAAAATGGCTCCCTTGACCAAAAAGGAAGTATTCCCTTCCTCACCTGAAAATATAGGGTTTTGGCAGTATTTGTTTGTTTGTTTGTTTATATATCTTAACCATCCATCTTCCTCAGAGAAAGCCTCTGGGTGATGTACAATATAATACCATCTCTCTAAAAATCATTTAGAAAGCAACATAGACAGAGGTATGATATAAATCAGAAGAGATGCCTAGGAACATTCCAGAACCCAAGGCACCAATTGCCTATCTCTGCACAAATTGTGCTGTAATTTATCACCCAAACCAGGCCACATATGAAGTCTAAGCTAGAGATTAGTCTATAGACTAGAATCTGCAAACAAATCCAGAATTTTATTCAGGCAATGCTGTTCTAAATGCCTAGATATTATCAAAAGTTTGTTCAATTGCCCATCATTCAATGTAATATTTGTATTCAGTGTATTCCATACTCTTCAACCAAGAAATGCTCAAGACAGCTATCTCACATAAATAAAAGATTCAGGTCAATCAGCATGGTTTGAATTTAAGTGATGTAGTTTTATTATATTCTTTAGCTTACCAATGCCAGAATGTTTTGTTATAATTAACATTGCTATTTCAGTAGTCTGTGGATGAATTTTACACAGGGGTGGGATTCAAATTTCTTAACAACTGGTTCTGTGGGCATGGCTTGCTGACTGGATGTGGCTTGGTGGTCATGTGACAAAGCTTGTATGTAAATATTGTAAATATTTACGTAAATATTGAATTTTTTATAAAAAGAGTAACTTTTACCCAAAATCAGGCAAAGCAGGCAGGCAGATTGAGTTGCTCCCACAATCACACATTCACTTAGAGACCTACCATTCTGCAATCTGCTACCTGAGTCTGTCACATAAAATTTGCTTGCAAGCAAACTCACAAAATTAACTCACAACACACCATCTATGTAAATATTGAATTTCTATTTTTTAAAAAGAGCAGCTTTTACCCAAAATCAGGCAAAGCAGGCAGGCAGATTGAGTTGCTCCCAGAATCACAGATTCACTTAGAGATCTACCATTCTGCAATCTGCTACCTGAGTCTGCACTGAAAAATAGAAGCTTCAGTCCTAAGGAAGGTTCAGCTCTGCTTTTATATTAGCTAGAAAGCAAGAAATCCAACGATTTCCTGCTTTCTAAATCTCCTGGCACAGCAGAACAGCTGATGGTCGGGGGAAAAAAAGGGAAAATAGAAACTTACTGAAGGCAGGCATGTTTGATGACTTGCATGCCATGTAAGGAGTGAGTGGGCGGGGCGGGGCCAGCCAGTGGTGCAATTTGCCAGTTTTCCGAACTGGGCAGAATCATAACTATCAGTTCTATTGAACCGGTCTGACCAGGTAGAATCCCACCCCTGATTTTACATACACTGAGCATTTTGTCATTTTATTTCTTTGTTTGCATTACTTACAAACTTCCCTCTGACTACTTTGCTAGCTTACGAAATGCTTCAGGCATTTTATGAAAAAGTTTCTAGTCTAGGAATATTCATAATACAATACTTAGGCACTACAACTTCTTGTATTTGTACCCCCATGTAAAATTTAGTTGAACTCTAGTAATCCTTTGCTTCTTCCTTGTAATTTCTAACCCTTGGCCTTCTCATACTGAAGTAATTATTTTGTGTTCTAATAAAAACAATTGCCAATATAAATATAAGACTAATATAAAACAAAACAACCCTCTCTTCTTAAAAAGTCTTTTGCACTGGAAGCCAACATTATGAATTTTAGGTATCTGTGGATCATCAAGTATGCATATCATGAAAAAATTGAAATGTAGCAAGATGCCAGAAATTTAGCATAAAATGCTATAAAATGAAATTGGATAGGAATTCAAAACCACTTTCCACCAGAGATTTTGTTCACATAAACAAAGAGCTCAAGTCCTTTTGAAATGTGAGCTTCATTCCATTATTATTAATACAGATTCTACAGCTTACATTTTTCTTTCTATTTGACAATCTCTTGAGTGCAATCTCTTATACTACTGTACATCAATAGAAAAATACATCTTTTCTGGATGGAAAAACAGAACAGAAAGCATGTCCATCTAATTCGCTATGGCCTATACTGTTTAGTAATATAATAAAAAGAGGATTGTAATGCGGCTTTGAATTCTCTCTCTTTATGTCTGAGAAACAATACTTTTGCCATAGATACTTAAGATTCTTGAACGTATGCTTTTCACTTTCCAAGTCCTGTCCTATGACTCTCAAATTGCTGGTAACAATTATTTGTCTTTTGCAAAAACAAACAAAAGGAAATCCAAACAGTATTTTTCTTTTCCTGAGCAATGTTAATCTCCTTTCTAAGTACACTATCTGATGCAATATTTAGGTGTTGTATTGTGTATATTTCTCTAAAGTATGTTATGAGTGGCTTAAGGGAACATGAAACCTGTCTACAGTGATACATGGAAGACTTGCAGTACTGAAGTTTAGTCGCTGTATCACTGGTGCAAAAATACAATGGCATCACCTTATGTGTTATGATACTTTTGACTAGTAGACATGCATCTAGATTAATTATCTCCCTGTATTCTTAGGTAGCATATTGTGTTAGTGTCAACACAGAATCTACTGATAACTGTGAAGGAGTTTCCAAAGATTCTAATCTATTATTTTAAAGACATTTCTATTTTCCAGCTATAGTTTTGAGTGTGTATTATGTACAATAATCTTTCTGATGTAAAGTATCACCGTATATTATTGTTTTTGTAGAATTTATGTGAGCTGTTCATTGAAAACAAGATAAAAAACAAAATATTTTATATAACTATAACTGGGCAATAAAATGTCATCCTAATTTAAAAAGTAGTGGCAATTTAGTGTGAACTTTGAAGCTCCTTTTCCAGATAATAAAATGGGTTCCTGCAATGTTTTGTTAACTTTATAATTTCCACTCAGTATCTTTATCAGGAGGTATGAGATGTGGGGGATTGTGGCTAGAAAAAAGTGTAATGTACAATTTTTTTAGCTCATATTTAAATATAATATTAGATATATACTACCGGTAATTTGGAGTGGTCCCATTCTGTTCTGTGTCAACAATCTTAATCAACTAAATTCACTCTTTGGTAGAATGATTCTTCATGAATTGTATAAATATAGTACAGGAAATACTTCCATAACATGATTATCAAAGCTTACTTAAATACTATCTGAAAGAGATCACTTGGGTTGAATTACACTTGGATTGCACAGTAAGAAATTCCAGCCAGACTAGGGAACATCAGTTCAGCTGTTGAGTTGACTTATTGTTCTCTGTGTGCCTAGAGCAATTTTGTTTTGAAGAGCACAGAACATTGTGTTCTTAATGTGGCTGGCACATGAACTCTGTGCACTGACAGCAATTTGTACAACTTGATTAAAACAGCAGAGGGCTGCATAGTAACTTGAAATGCAAATATCCAAGTAGTCTGTGTTTTAGGAAGCATAGCAGTGAAATATGCCCTATCATTCAAGTTAATAAGACTGTCTTCATAAATCCTATCCTAAGATTTCAACACAACTACATGTATGTCCTAATTATAATAATGTCAGGAGTCTTTAAATTAGCTTCCTAGCTAATGCTGGGTATTACTACAACTCAGAAAAAACACTATCAGTTAATGATTGTTGTGCAAGTTTAATCGCCTGCTTGTCTTCAAAGTACAGTCAGAACTACTTTTCTGGTTTTCCACCAACCTACTATATATTCATATTAAATCAATCAAAACATTTCCACTTTACTATAGTTGGTAAGAAATCTGAAATGGGTTCTCAATCCAATGACTTTTGTCTCCTAGAAGATAATAACAGACATATTTATTTAGAAAATTTATATGGCCGCCTACTTGCTCACAGCAACTCTAGGTGGCTTACAAACAATAAAAACATAGTATAGAAATCATTTAAAAAAAAAAATCCCTTACCCTGGGTAACATCATACAGCCAAATAAGCCATTTGATGAGCTCCATCCCACTCTGGGTTCCCAGGCTCACAGGCACATTATATTTCTTTCCTTTAGAGCACCTTATTTCCATGCCACTCACAACTTATTTTAGGGTTGTTTTCATAATTTTTGACAATACAGATACAATCTAAGGTCAGAAGATGTGGAAGCAATACTATTTAATATGTTTCCCTTAATTGGCAATCCCAAGAAAATTAATGACAGAACAAACAGGGAATTAGAACAGGCATGAATAAAACTCCAATCTTACAAGGATAACAGCTTACATGATCAGGGAAGGAAGCAAAAGGAAGGAGGAGAAAAGGGTTAGTAACAGTGCATGCAGAACAGGCAATCAACATCATCTCTTTTCCCTACAGTAATTTGTTTCCAAGATAAATTGTTTTTTTTAAAAAGCTACCCCCCCCCCCAAAAAAAGCAGAAAGCTAGCAAGGATGTGGAAGCACAATGCCTTGCCAGTTGTAGGTCTGTGCACATGTAATAAACTCCAGGGAGTTGATCAAGAGAAGCTGAAGGAGACAGAAATAAAGTAACAGTGAAAACTGGTAAAGATATGATGGAAGCATTGCACATTCAATCTGTCAGTTCTACTGCTGTTACAGAGAAAGGAACATAAAATAGGCAAATCCCATGGAAGATGGACAAACTACAGACACCTTTATCTGGCAAGAATATGTCTGTCAGAAGCTTTTATGCTGGGATTCAGTATTAGAAGCATAGGGTGATGAGTGCGACGGACAAACACACTGTACAAACTGGTCCTACAAGCATGAAGCCTGTTGATTATCACATGCCATCTAGATATTCCAACATAAGGAATGAAGAACCCTACCCTACAGTATCAGTAGAATATTATTCTTCCTCCTCAATAATATTCTTTATAATTTAAAGAACAAGTTTATAAAAAGGTAGACTATATTTTCCCAACTTTTTTTTTCACAAGGAGGAGAAACGAAGCCCAGGGAAACTCCAGCTTGATAGAAATGTGTGTTAGAAAATTAAACTAACCTCCACTACTGGGCCTGGATCTTATCATTTAGATATATATCTGAAATGATTCAATTGACTTTACCACCTATTTTCCATAAGCCTCATCAGTAATAAAGCAAGACGAAGGAGATGAAGTACAGTAGTTGTTCTCTCAGTTAATGGAAAATATTAACAGATGGCTGTGATTTTTATTGGTTTATATTTTTTTTAAAAACCATTTTCTTATGTGTCACTGGAGTTGCATACTGCCCAAAGAAATGTGGTTATTGGGCATTTCTGAAGAATAGGCAAACAAACAATTTAAAATACCTACAAATATGTCTACAATGATTTGTGGGTTGGATTATATAATCCAGAAGAAAACATATTAAATTATAGTAACCTTGCAATCATAATCATAAAGAAACCAAAAAGCCATAAAGGTGGCAATGATGAAAGAGGGCATGAGAATAGCATTTGCAATATTAGAATCTTATTTTCTGAGGAATTCATATTTAGCATAAAAAAATCAGAATATATGTAACTTGTCAGTATAAGCTTAGTCTCCTTTAGAGACCATTGTAGAATTTAGGGTTGATATAGTTTAGAGTTATATCCAAAACCAGAGAAAGAGAGAACTTTCAACACAATATTATTATTACCATAACTAACACGACATATCAGTAAACTTTTACCTCAACAGATAATCTCTCTTTTTAATATTGTAACACAGAGGGGAAAAAAGAATCAGAAATACTATTCATATATTATGGGGAGGGGAGGGAGGACACAAAGAGAGAGAAAGCAATATTGCCATGGATTTTACTATTATAATGTACTTTAATAAGACAGTATAACTATTGTGTGCAATGACCTCAGTATTTTATATAGGCAGAAGAGGATACTCACCAGTGGTGGTATTCTACCAGTTCAGGCCGGTTTGGGCAAACTGGTAGTAAAAAATGTTACCATTTGTCTGAACTGGTAGTAAAAAAAACAGCTACTGGTTCAGCTGAACCGGTATTTCTTTTTCTTTTCCTCCTGACAATCAGCTGTTCCAACGATCAGCTGTTCTGGGATCCCCCTCACTATCTTACTGCTTCGCCCAGGAGGCTTCCCTGAGAGCCAGGAAGCAAAAAAACTGAGCACAAGGTGTATGTGTGCTGCGCCGCCCCCACACTCTGTTTTTTGTCTCCTAGGCCTTAGGGAAGCCTCCTGGGAGCAAAAATGGCCTCCCAGGAGGCTTCCCTGAGGTCCAGGAGGCAAAAAAAAAATGGAGTGTGTGTGTGGGGAGGTTGCTGCAAAAAAAAAAAAAGGGCACGCCCACCCAGTCACACAGCCACACCCACCTAGCCACACCCACAGAACCAATAGTAAAAATATTTGCATCCCACCCGATACTCACTCTGAACAGCTGCTCCTTCATTGGGGTTAGAATATCCTTCACCTTTTTGCTTGATCCTACGAATGATGCCTCCATTATCAAATAAATCCTCCCCTTTGAAATCAAGCAGTTCAATCTAGACAAATAAACAAATAGCTCAAACTTTAAATAATGCAACTTCACATATAAAAGCATATTAAAAAAAACCACAGATATCTAATATCTAAAGATAAAACTATGTGATGACTCTTCCAGTAAGCCTACTTTCCTCTATAATTATAGAAAAAGGAATATATAAAGTATTTAGTACAGCTCTTGCATCTTTTCAGTAGCAATATTCTGACAGATTTATCAGTTATCAGAGTAACTGTGGGAATCAGCATTAGACTTCATTAGAGCCAATGATGTGTCAAAGTTAAGTCACTCTCATCTAGAAACATTTTTCTCCCAGATTTAGGATAAGCCCAGCTAAATATCAGCACTTAGTCAAACCTGACTGATCTGAAAGTATTAGATAAGGTTGAATAGGAGCTATAGAAAAAAAATATCAGGGCTATAGTGTAGAATTTAAGTTAAAAAAAAAACACACTAAAAACAATTGAAAATTACTTCCATATTATTGAAAATCAAAATGTTATTTAAAGGAGTCTATTTTAACTTTTTTTTAATTTGCACATAGTTCACTGATTTTTTATTCACTCAGCCTTGCCTAGGGATCTGAGCAAAATCAATGCATTCCTCAGGCTCTGTGCAATGCAGCTTCAGGCCTCCACATCCTTTCTCAGTCTGATTATGCAGAACTGGATTGGAGTCCTAGTTGCCTAAATAACATTTAAATGATAACAATTAACCAATGGAACAGCTTGCCCTCGGAAGTTGTGGGAGCGTCATCACTTGAGACTTTCAAGAAGAGAGCCGACTGCCATTTGTCAGAAATGGTGTAGGGTCCCCCGCTTGGGTGGAGGGGTTGGACTAGATGACCTATAAATTCCCTTCCAACTCTGCTTATCTGTTATAACATTTGCTATTTAGTGTTTCAAGAGCATGATCTTTTTCAAGCCTGATAAAATTTTACCCCGCAACATGATGTTTGAAGCATTGCCATTGCCGGACTGTGTCAGATAGCTAAGCAGTTCACAATTCTAACACAGAGTATTTGGAGATAGAATATAGGTCATTCAATTAAACTTTCCACTACTGTAAATTTGTCTCATAGTTTTTATAGGACAATAACAGAAATTTTATAGTTAAAGAAAAAAAAATCACAAGACTAATGCAAGCTAAGAAACTCACAATATTTGTCCCTGTGGAGGAAACATATTTTTATTGGCAACCCTTTCAACAATGTTTTGTGAACTGCAAATAATTTTGTGGCTAGTGTTTTTTATGCTACAAAAGTTTGAAACTGAACAACAAATCAGGTTTTTATTCACTTGTTAGCAATATTTACAAGATTTATATGGATGGAAAGGTAATTTTTTATATCTTTAGTTATAGGATTATGTTTTACAGAAAGTAGTAATTATATGAAAATTTTACCAAAAGTTCTATAGATTTAAAGCTACTTAGAATGAATAACTGGATCAAATTACTATTTTATCCACTAAATAAAAAAAATCGGTTTTCTGTTTCTCCATTTTTCAAAGTACCCCCATTTCATTTCAGAAATTATACTTCTGTTTATGCAACCTAAAAATGCATTTGCCTTCCTTGCAGCCACATCACTGGCTCATATTCAATCTGCAATCAGCTACTGTGCCAAGATCATTTTTGCAAGTACTGTTATCAAGGCAAGCATTTGGCATCCTATATCTCTGTACTTGATTTTTGTTTCCTTAAGTATTTTGCATGTCTCTCATATTTAATACTGTTATTTTCAATCAACTTGTCCCACTTTTCAAGATTATTTTGATTTTGATTTCTTTCTTCCAGAGTAATAGCTATCCCACCCAATCTTCTCTAATTTGCAAAATTGATTAAGCATTGCTTCCCCCCTTTCATGCCTCATCTTATGTGTAAAACTGGATTGCCTAGAAGCTTACTTTAAAAAAAATATTTATGATTACCTTCTGCAAGTACATTTTCCCGGAATAAGAAATACAAATGTGAATATTATTGGTTTTATCGTTCACAGCTCCTATATTAATTATTTTAGCAAATAGATGTATTAATGACATAAAAATATAATTTACATAGTTTTTATACATTTATATTTTATTGTAGTTCCTTTAGAACCATGGAATTTGAATACCTGTAATAAAAAGAAAGAAAAAATATTTCATAAACTTACCTCAAAAAAGAGGGTTGCGTTTGAGGGGATCTTTGGGACACTACCAGCAGAGCCATATGCATATTCTGGCCTACATAGCAAGTGGCAGATCTCTCCTCTTTTCATAGTGGCAACCCCAATATCCCATGCTTTGATAACCTGACCTAACAAAATGAAAATTTCAATTTAATAATTTTGTTCAGTAGCTTTTCTTGAATCAACTAGAAATACACAATGTCATGGTCAAGTGACAAAATAGGACACTGTACTAAAACTGTACGTCTCAGTGACTTTTTAATCTGACAGTTTAAATAAACTAGAAAGTGCTTTATTGAAGTGGCACTCATTTCAGAAAGGAAGTTCTGCATAATCATCCAATTCAGACTTTACACTATACTGGAGCTTAGCATGATCTGCAGAAGCTTTTCTGCACTGAAGCCTTCAGCTGCTTGTCTTCCATGTATGAAGCGGCTAGAAAGGAAGACAGCTTAGGAAATGTTTGGTCTTTGGTCATAGTAATATCCACATATTCTGTTCTGTCCTCACTACACATATTCTGTCCAGGATATGGTCGATGTGATCTCTGATGAGGGTATTGCCTCCTTCTTTCTACTCTCATCCATGCCATGTAAGCAAGTTGTGATTACTTTCCCTTCTCTGGGCATGGCTTTTGAGGACAGGTGAAGCTCCCCCCACCACAGCTGTCCCAGTTTTACACTTCTATTACTTAGGCTAGAAAAGGATACTTGGCAGAATTCTTGTCCATTCTGCCTGGTTAAAAGAAAAAACAAAAACAAACTTGGCATTTGACTGACCCTCTGCTAAACCTGTTCAAACAATAGTATTTTTTTTTAAAGGCACAGCCAACATTTCAATGTTCTACTACTGAACCTGAAGAAAAGGCATTTCTTGGCAGGCAGCCCAGTACAAAATGGCAGGCAAAGGCAGGGGGTGGGGGTGGAGGAGGGCATGATGCCCATCAGAATAAGGAACAGCCAACTGCAAAAGAGGCATTTGTGTAAGTCAAAGTGAAGCACAGCAAAAAGAATAGGCTATTAGGTTTACTGCAGGGGAGAAAAACAATTACTTTTGATGGAGAAACAGAGGAAGTCAGGTAAGGTCACTTTCCTAGGAGCCTAAAATGGCTGAAAACAATGTGATATGTTTTTGCCCTTACCAAGGGATGGATAACCTCTATTCTAACTGGGCCAAGCAAGTAGTGCAGATCAGCCCTTAATCTCACGTTCAGCTTTCCTTTAAGCATTTGACAGTAATGCTGCACATGATGTCAGCACTTCAAGGTAGACCAGACTACAAAACCAAAGGTATGCAGGCCAATAAAACTTTTATTATAATAATATAGTAACAGAATCTTGCCAATCTGAATGAGCTCCCCCTCCTGCCCCCTATATTTGTGAGAACTAGGGAGTCTTGTTGGAGACATTTTCTCAGGCTACATCTACTCTGGAGTCAGGCTTATTTTATCTGACCATTGATTTGGTAATGGCCCTTCCACCTATCCTTCCCTTACCCCATATATATGACCTTTGCTTATGAAATCAGTGTCCTACTTCATCCAAATATAGGAAAACATGATTTGTATTGTACTACCAATGATTAATGATTTCAAATACAAAATTAAACTTGTATAACATCTGCCAAACTTATAGTGTAAAATTTAAGTATAGTTTCATGGCTCAATGGAATTCCACCACTGGAGAATGGTAAACCATCCACTTTCTAAGGCAGAAACGTGTATTACAAAACTTACACAATAGAAATTCAAGATCCATACACAATACATGTACAATTTTTATCAAGCCTTTATATGTTTGTCAAAATCAAAGATCTCATTGTAGTTAAAAGAAATTCAGCTTCAATACTTTGGAATTATCTACTTATGGAGATTTCTTCACAGTAGGACATAATCACGCATAATGGCTTTGAAACTAAAGAATGTAGAACTTAGTATTACTGCTTTTGCTTAAACTTAATAGGCAAAAAAAAATCAGTCGAAAGGTTGTATACATTGCCAATTATAAATGACAAAAACTTATGCTGCCACAAGAAATTTGTTAGTGTTTATGTTTAGTGTTACAGATGTACCTTACTCTTTACCTGAAAATTATCTTTTTCAAAAAATAATAATAAAAAGTGCCACAGTTAAAGTTTCCTTATAGTGCTTAAGCAGATTTTTTTTTAAAAAAACCTGCAATTAATAACTATGTTGTTTTATTACACTTTGACATATCAGGAAAAAAAGAGGAAGACTTTAATGCAGTGGTGGTATGCTACCGGTTCAGCCTGGTTCTGCCGAGTTGGTAGCGGTGATGAGCAGTGGAGACCAAACCGGTTCTCTCTGCCACTCTGCTATTGGGCCGGGCTCCCATACTCACTTTTATCTTCTGCTTTTGAAGCACAGCTGCTTTGCGCGACAGCTGCTGAAGCAACCAGGAGAGTGCAGGCTTGCAGGAGGTGAGTTGGAATGCCTCTGCGCCTGCGCAAAGTGTGTGTTAGTGCATGCGTGCACGTAAAGTGTGTGCACGCATGCAAAACGCGCCCACCAAGCCACGCCCACCGAACCAGTGGTAAAAGTTTTTTAATCCCACCACTGCTTCAATGGGACTGCAACCTGATAATCTGAAATCATTCCCAGTGTCCAGGAATTAGGGCAGAATCATTTTGATATGAATGGAAATAGCAGGATGCTCTCCTCTTTTCTTGCCCAGGTTTTCCTTCCACACTCAAAATCTGCTCCAAAGCAGGCTTTGTTGAATGAATGACAGGCTGACATAAATTGTCTCTTTCCATTCTGATAATGGAAACCATTTCAGCTGATAAACATCCCATCCATTCTACTGCTGTTTTACTCTTAAAAATTAACAAATATTTGAACATATTTCTTTAAAATGTTCGTTTTTTTCATTGCTGAACACATTAACAGTAGAAGGTCTGATGAAAACCTCTAGAATACTACAGGTGAAAATGAAAAAGACTTTAGACAGCTGATTTTATTCCGATGACAGCTAAATGTGCTCCATTGCTTAGAGCGCCATTTGACAAAAATCATTATAAAGCAGCTTTATACATAGGTTGAACCATGAACTTCTCTTCCTTCACAGTTCTGCAATCAGGCTGCTTGGCAGCTATGCCAAAATTCATCAGATGAGAGAGAATCTTACTCTGTCAGAATTATAAGATCTGCCTTTAAAAAAAAAACCAAATCAAAAAGATACAGTATTGCCATTAGCCAAAGTATTTTTCCACAGTCAAAATAAACAGTGACATGCAGTTTCATATAATTTATGTTTGTTTATTAAACTATCTCAGATTGTAACTGATGGGAAAGGCAGAGACGCATTTTTATGTTCCGTCAAAACAGAAAAGCATATACAAAACTAGCATGTCAGGAAGCAAGGTCAGGCATTTGATTCCCCACCCATAATCAGTAACAGATACATCACATGAGGCCACTAATCATGTACATTTTATTCACATCTGAAAACTCCAGGCTTGCTTTAAATGTATTTATAAGCCTATAAGAAGCTGGCCACTGTGGAGGAAGATTTCACTCTCTGATAATTCTTAATGTTTACAAACAAAGCAAGTGCTGTGTTAGCCTTGATGGTAAACTAGAAATTTAGTCCCTGCCTGGAAAAAGAAGGGAGTGAGAATATATGTTTTGCAAGAATGATACACAGCTAGTCATGCTTGCACAAAAACATTAGTAAACATCTTTTTCCATTAAATATGGCAACATACTTTCTGAATTACAGAAGTGATGGTGCAGCATTTTCACTAGAACTACTAAAGGCAAATCTACCCTACAAATCTGAACTATTAGAGCAAGAGCAAATTAGTATAACAACTTCATTCAAGAAAATAAGAAGTTGAACATGATAAATGCACATACAAAAAAATTTCCTCTGAAAGGCCCCTAATCTTATGACAGAAATATAATTTTCAAGTCTTCCAGATTGTGATGAGAAACTAAAACCATTTTGTAATGTTTGCATCTTCAATGCAGCCCAAAATACCATTGCAAATTAAGGTCAGCATTTCATAGCAATATTATGAAGGAAAAAATACTGGGTGCCTGATTGGCCCGATAGTGACAGATCTCATATACTTGCTAATTCTTAAGAGTTTTCTCTGTTTGCCCTTATAGTCTTTCTGAAAACAGAACTACTGTATATACAAATATATTGAAATTTTGTTGGAAAAAAAAACTCCCGTTCATATGCCTAAAGCTCTCTTTACCTTTCTCCACCTTTTCCACTCTTTACCTTTGCCCAGGCTGAAGATAAATGGCTCATTCCTGTCACGGCTGGAATCAAACTTTTTTCCATTGGCCAGCTTTCCTTTGTAATGGACATAAACTTTGTCTCCAATCATAGGAGATTCATCCTTATTTCCTGGTCTCTTCACAATCTAGAATTAGGAAATGAAAACAGGGTTTAGCAATTATCAGTTCTTCCATATTATTCAAATGTATGGGTTTATAATTTCATAATTTTCACTGATTCATCTCAAAAGGTAGATAAAAAACAATAATAGATGAAAAACTATAATCGGAATATAAGTGCATACAGATCACAACCCAGAAAATTCGTTGACTTCCAATCAACTTGTTTATAATGACTCAACTGGTTCTTAATTCCATGGGAATCTGACAACCAATCAGGATACATTTCTTGCCAGGAAGCAAATTCAAAGCCAACCCAGGTGGACATTTCTTCCAACATAAGAAACTGCAAATTTTGCTGTAATATCCAAACTGGTCTTTTATTTTACATTGTATTTAACTACAATATCTGTTAATGATCTAAAAACCCAGTGAAATGTCATTGTGGCTTCTACATCTAGCTAAATTCCCCTTGTAACATTTACCACAAGATTAAGTTTGAACTGTAAAGTAACTGAAATACATATTTTTCAGGAGCTAGTTTTTAATTCTTCTGGAAACACTCAAAATGGTACAAATGTACTATACAATATCTTGTACTTGTCCCACTTTTTTGTGTTATGTTAAACTTACTACAACCAAGATCTGCATTATTATAATGGAGATGGGACAGGGAAAGGGTGCTGCCATTTGAATTGAGATATTTCCAAACTGTTATGCTTGGGGAAGAACATTAATTTTTCCTATAATCTCACCTTCAGAACTCCTCGATCTTTATTTGGTGTTATATCTTCACCTCGTTCAACAAGAGTTGCTGCTTGGACCTCGCCTTCCTTCTTTGTAGCCTCATCAGTTGTCATGGTCTCATTTCATAGGCAGAGCCTATGCAAACAAATACAAACTTGAATGAATTATGATAAATTGCCCTATTAAACGTGACTCCAAATGCTGCCTTCTATCACATGACAATTTCTCCATATGTTAATAATAAATGAATATAAATAGTAAAAATCATTAAAAAAAAAAATACATGGCTAGAGAGCCTTTTTAAAAGAGTCTCACTCCCACAGATAATGAAAGAAGCTGATAATGATAGTGGACAAAGTCATTTTGCTACTACCTCTATTTCTTCCTCTTACAATCTTGGTTTTATTCCCATTCCAGTGGAGCCTGGGGGGCATGTTAGTTTTCTGTAGTGTTTTTACTGGTATAAGAAGTAGGTTGAAATGCCACAGAACAAATATGTAGCATAGGTCACCAGCTGTAACCCCAAAAGGCTACTTGGTTCTTGACACAAATGAATTAAAAGGAAAAAAGAAACAGATTGCAGCTCAAAAAGATCACATATCTTAAAATGGGAAAGAAATATTTTAATACATTTATTAGCATCTGAGTCCTAGAAAAGTATTGTGATATGTATATTTTATAAATAAATACAATTATTTCTTATTAAAGCATCAATATGAGCATTTAAGAAGGCTAAGGAGATTGTTCTATTATATTGTTTGAATTTGGACCTATTTTTGCTACTGTTGGATGTGGAAAAATAATAGACGTTTTATTATTTACCTAATAATGAATAAATAAATTAGAAGAAAATTTGTATAACTTCCAAAGTTACCCAGCTACCTCTAATCTTTATCCTTCAGAACAACAAATTTTATCTCTGTTTTTTCATTCATTTCTGCCTCCCGAAAAAAAAAGAGAAAGAAGAATGGGGGAGAGAACAAGAAAAGGCAAAAGGTTCATATATCATAGTAGACTTTTCTTTAAAAAGGACACTTTGGAGAGATATTTGTTTTCCTGAATGGGACACAGAATATGCATTTATTGATTTATGCATTTATATCCAGTATTCCTTCTGAGAGCTCAAGATGGTTACATGGCAGTCATCTCTAAGGTTTATCCCGCCCACCCGCTCACCCCCAAAATCCCACTGCACAGGCTAGGCTGAGAAACAGCACCTGGCCCATCACTAGTGAACTCTGTGGTTAAGTTCATCATATTTACCCTCATAATAGACCATACTCCTGAAATATTTCTTTTCTACCCATGGTTCTGAAGTAATGAAAACAACACAGACAACAAAAATAACCGATGAAGTAAATCTGGAAGAATTTAGCTAGATTTTGGGTTGGACAAAACAGTATCCTACATTGGGAAGACCAGCAGGAGAAAATCGGATAATGGGATGGGAGGGGGGATGGATTTAAGGAGCAGGTAGAAGAAGGGGGGATATATCTTGGACCAGGAGGTAAGACTGATAAAAGAAAAAGCAGCAACAAAGTGATCAGGCAGCAAAATGGGTAGAAAATAAGATGGGGTGGGGGGATTTATAACAGTGAGAAAATGTAGCCAAACAAGATAGAAAAGGGGGGAAAGAGGGGGAGCAGGAATACTTTGTGAGGTGATGGAGGAAGAGGAGAAAAAAACTTATCAGGTAAATGTTGTTTGATGGTATTAGAGGTATCATTGCAGGATGTAAGCTGTTCCAAGTACAATAAAGCTGCCTTTTGCAATGGACTGATAGTGATTTTGTCAATGCCAATGGTGTTCAAGTGCTGCCCCAGATGTTTTGGTATTGCATCTAAGGCACCTATTACTATTGGTAATATTTTTGCTTCTTTTTTCCATAGTCCTTCAACTTCTATTTGCACGTTTTTGAATTTTATGGTTTTCTCCAATTCTCTTTCTTTTATTCTACTCCAGGTACTGCACATCCACTTTCCATTCTGTCTCCAGGTACTCCACATCCACTATCCAGACTTTTTAAAAATCTTTCTTATTGATTATTATTACAATGCAGTACTGTATTTATGAGTTTTATTTTGCCTGCCCAGGGTCTCTAGAGCTAGACAATTCATACATGTTAATCAATAAAGAAAAACTAATAAAATAACTGAGCTGCATAAAAAGGGAGCTTGGAAAAATCAAATATAATTTTGTTCTAGAAAGCAATATTAGACAAGTGTTTAACTGGAGAATCATGTCTGATCTTTAATCAAAAAGACAGATAATTGCTCAGGCACATATTGACCATCTGTAGTTATCATTTCAACTCAACTAAAGAAAAATATGTTCAGAAAAGCTGAAGAACACAATTCTAGCATTTTAATTGTTCCAAATCTGTCATTTGAAAAACACAACCCACCACATTAGTGGAAGACACTGAAAATATTGACAGTCATTTAATATTTTATTTTTTTTCCAGATTGAGAAGACTGGCAAACAATACACACTAGCAAAATGAAATATCCATCTGTGCTACTATGATCCGAACCCAGAATTTCAAATACTAAAACATTAGGCCATTTTTTCTGATCCATATTCTACAATAGAAGTCACAGATGAAGAATCTTTTTTTCTTGTCTATATAGCACTTACCTATAAAGTTACCAAGTCACCAAGAGTCAGACATGACTAAATGGTTAAAACAACAAACAATAACATGCTAGGTTATATTTTAGTATCCAGTCATGTGGCTTTTGATGCTCCCTGCCAGCTTCCCACAGGTAAAGTAAATGTGGAAGCCTACAGGAAGTCAAAAGTTCCTCCCAGTCTGATTTTTTTCCTACCCATGATCACTATGTTTATCTATTTAGAAAAGAAAATGCTGATCCAGTGGATAATGTGTATCAAATCTGGTTAAAAATAGAATTGATGCCTTTCTAACATTACCATATTTTTCACTGAATATGGTGATACTTGTTTTGTTTCCATATTTAGTCCAATAAAAAAATTGCACCTAAAAAGATCATGACATATTAAAGCTAAATATCACTGAACATGAATCTTGAAGAGAGAGGGAGGGAGGGAGGGAAGGACTGCTTGATTTAATAAATGCAGAACAATGCTAGTAGGATCCATGACAGAAGAAACTAAACAGTAAAAGTGCTTAAGGACACTAATAATTCCTAAAAACAAGAGAAATTTAAAAGCCAGTTACAAATATCTCTAATGAAGAAAAAATAAACAGCTATGTCAAAAAAATAAAGTTCTGAAAGCAAGGACATTTTTAGAAAAATGTTAAGTAGCAGAAAAGAGGACAGATCATCAAAGAAGAAATACACTGAACAGGAACAGTAAAGACAATGTCATAAAAGTTCAGAATGACCCAAGATTGGCCAACAATGTTAAGAATAAAGAATGGATTCTTCGGTTATGTTTAAAATAAAGAGAAAATAAAAGAATAAAAATACAGTACGAGCTGCTCATGAAGATGGCAAGATGCTAACAGATAACAAAGAGAAAGCAGAGCTGTTTGAAGCTTACTTTGTCTCAATCTTTCACAATAATAGGAAGATATTTCACCAGGGAACTTGAAAAGCAAGATGAAGGGATAGTACTGAAGTTCAAAATTGGCATAGTTAGAGGATATCTATTTATTTTAAATGAATTCAAATCTCTATTCTAAGAGATTAGAATGCAACTCTGGTGATTAAAACCTAAAATGTCATTAAGATTATCTTGAAGTACCACATGATTGGAGAGAGCAAAAAGAGGAGCAAGCAAATTTAGGGATTGAGAAAACAGTAGAATTTCAAAAGTCAGGAAGACACCAGACTAGGTCATGGAGAGTTTAATATACTAAACACCTTAAAAACAGTGTGATAGTTATCAGAAATCAGCAACGATTTGTCAAGAATAGGGCTACCACATATACGCTACAAACATCTATGTACAAAAATGTTTATCTAGTGATTGTCCAGGGTTTTGCAATCCAGATATGGAATCCTAAGTCATGAACAATTCTTGCCAGGTTAACATTTCATTTTTTAATTCTAAAATTTCCTTATTGGGTAAAGGGAATGCTATAGCTATAATATAACTTGATTTCAATAAAACATTTGCCAAAATACCCTCATGGCATTCCAATAAACTAGCTCCTTAAGTATGGGCTAGATTGCATGTTTTACTACCATTTCATTTTGCATAACTTTTTCTGTGTAGTTCAGAACTTTTCTTTAACATTATATCTTATTCTGGATCCACTATATAGGAAAGTTCAGTTCTAGTCCCACATATACCTCCCAGGCCAACACCTAAGACTTATAAGAGATTAAAAGATTTGGGCAGCTCTGCACTTAAGGGGAAAGAAGAAAACAAAATGTGATATCATTCTTCAATTAGCTGAAAAGATAGCATATATAAGATGGTCAAGTCTTCCTCTTTCATTCTAATCTGCAGAAGATGGAATAATGAATTTAAGTTATAGAAAAGCATTCCAGCTGAATGTTAGGAAAAAAAACTTCCTAACAATACATATGTACATAGCCATATCATGCCACTCTCATAGAAAGCAACAATGGGCGTTGGTAGAAGTTACCGTGAACACCCTTTCTATCTATGCTGCGAGAGAGCCCAGGATGGGTTGACTCCTTCCTATGACGTCATTTAGCTGAGTCTGTACTAAGATATAAAAGTCAGCCCCCGGGAGAGACCCCAGCTTTGGCAAGATACTTGACAGACTGAAAGTGTCTCTGAAAGCCCAAAATAAATACAGAAATATGTCTTACCCTCTCCAGACGAATCAAGGGAGGAGCTGGGCTCTCTCGCAGCATAGATAGAAAGGGCATTCACGGTAATTTCTACCAATGCCCATTCTCCTCCATGTTGCATCGAGAGCCCAGGATGGGACATACCAAAGCTTGCATGTCCACGGGCGGGTCCTCGTCTGGCTCATCACACTGACTGTGGAACCACTCGTTGAAGCACCCGTCTGCTGAAGGCTGCAGTCGCCGAGCAAAGGCATCCAGACGGTAGTGTCTGATGAAAGGAGACGGGGATGTCCATGTGGCCACACGACAAATCTCTTCCAAGGATGCTTGGGTCACCCAGGCAGCAGAAGTGGCCGCGCTTCTGGTAGAGTGCACCGTCAGACCTCGGGGAACCGGAAGGGCCGCAGCTTTGTAGGTCTGCTCAATGCAAGACCTGACCCACCTGCTAATAGTAGGAGAAGAGGCCTTGTGCCCCAAGTGAGAAGGGAAAAAGGAAACAAACATGGCTTCCGACTTCCTGAAGGAGGAAGTGCGCTTAATGTATATTCTAAGAGCCCTTCTTATGTCTAGCGCGTGCCATTGCCGCTCTAAGTCATGGTGCGGGAGGGTGCAGAAGTCAGGCAAAACAATGTCCTGGGTCCTGTGAAACCAGGTGTTAACCTTCAGAATAAATGAGAGGTCCAGATGAAGAACAACCCTATCATCATGAAAGGAACAAAGGTCCTGTCTGATGGAAAGCGCAGCAAGCTCGGAAACCCTCCTGGCAGAAGTGATGGCAACAAGGAACACTACCTTCAGAGTCAGGAAACGGAGAGACACTGTTCTAAGGGGTTCAAAGGGGGACTTTGTATGGGCAATAGGGACCATATGAAGGTCCCAAGAAGGATACCTGTGAACCACCGGAGGGTGCAGGTTGGAAGCCCCTTTCAAAAACGTCCTGACTGAAGTGTGATGGGATAAGGAAGGAAGCGAACCCCATTAAAGGACCGAGGAGAGGGCCGCAACCTGCCTGCGTAAGGTGTTGGGGGCCAAACCTTTCTCCAGCCCATGCTGAAGGAAGCTAAGAACTTCTGCCAACTGGGCTGAAGCAGGAGAAAGACCCTTCCTGAGGCACCATCGGGAAAAAGCCTTCCAGGTGGCATCATAGATGCGCCTTGTAGAAGGTTTGCAAGATGCCAGGATAGTGAGGATGATCCTTTCTGGAAGATCAGCCTCCTCTAGCCGCTGCCACTCAAGTGCCACATGGTCAGCTTGAACCACTGGGGCTCTGGGTGGAGTAGGGCCCCCTGGTGAAGGGAAATTAGATGGGCTGGGATCCTCCAAGGAGAAGCCACCAATAGGTTGACCAGGTCCGCAAACCAGGGCCTCCTTGGCCAATAGGGAGGAGGAGGAGCTCCGCACGTTCCTCCAACATTTTCCGAATTACTGCCAGAATGATGGGAAGTGGTAGAAAGGCATAGAGAAGACCCTTGGGCCATCTGCACCAAAGAGCATTGGTCCCCTCCACTCCCTGGCAAGGAAACCTGGTGAAGAATCTGGTGACTTGGGCGTTTTGAGAAGTGGAGAAGAGATCCACCTCTGGTGTTCCGAATCTGAGGGAAAGATTCCTGAATAGAGATGGAGGAATGGACCATTCTGCCTTGTCGACTAGGCTCTTGCTGAACCAGTCAGCCTGGGAGTTGTCGATCCCGGAGATGTGGTCCACCGAGATCGACAACAGGTGTTTCTCTGCCCATAACCCCAACCGTACAGCCTCTCTCATGAGGGCTTTGGACCTCATTCCCCCCTTGCCGGTTGACATGAGCCTTTGCAGCCATGTTGTCCGTAAGGACTAGAACATAAGAGCCAATCACTGATTGCCTGAAACGCTTGAGAGCCAGAAAAATGGCTCTGAGCTCTAGCCAATTTATGGGAAGGGTCTGCTCTGATCTGGCCCTGCATATGGGAAGCCCAACCCAGGAGGCTGGCATTGGTGGTTATCACTAGCCTGTCTGGGTCCCTGAACAGGAGTCCCCTCCAGATTGACGGGGAATGCCACCAATTGAGAGATCTCCGGATTTGTGGCGGGAGTGGGACCTTGATGGAGGAGTGGCTGGTTCCTGCTCGTTGGTAGGGAAGCAGGAACCATTAAAGGGGTCGGGAGTGGAGCCGAGCCCACGGGACGATGCCAATACAGGAGACCATCTTCCCCAAAAGTTTGGACAGCAGCGACAGGGGGACAAGTTGATGTTGCTGGATCTGGCTGATGATGAGCTGGGGACAGGAAAACCTGGCACGACATGGTATCGATGACTGCTCCCAAGTGTTGCAATTTGGTTGTGGGAGAGAGCTGGCTCTTTTTGGTGTTGATGGAAAATCCATGGCTCTGGAGACATGACAGGGTAATTTGCAGATCCCGATGGGCCGCATGGATGGAAGAGGATAGAATCAAAATGTCATCCAAGTAGCATTGGATCCTCACTGGAATAGAATGCAGAGATGCCATCAATGCTGCCAGAACCTTTGTGAAGACCCTTGGAGCCGATGAGAGGCTGAAGGGAAGTGCTCGATACTGGTAATGGGTATTCTGATAACAGAAACGGAGAAACTGGCGATGATGAGGCCAAATTGGGATGTGGAGGTAAGCCTCAGTGAGATCAATGGAAGAGAGAAGGTCGCCCTTCCAAACGCTCTCTAAAATAGAATGCAGAGTCTGCATTTTAAATCACCTGTATTTCACAAATTGGTTGAGAAATTTGAGATCAAGAATGGCTCAAATGAACCCCCCTGAGGCTTTGGGAACGATTAAAAGGCGAGAGTAAAGCTCACGTCCCCGTTGAGAGCGGGGAACAGGTTGAATAGCCCTGATTTCAAGAAGGTGCTGAATGGCCTGATTCATAAGGGCTTGCCTGGAAATGTCCCGAGAGACATTTCTTGGCGTTAGGAAGTCCAATTGTAACCAGACCTAATAGTGCTGAGCACCCAGGCGTCTGTTGTTGACTCCTCCCATTTGGAGGCAAAGAAAAGCGACCTCCGATGGGTGGGGAGAACAAGGGGTTACTTAGAGCGACGGAAGGAACGACCCCCTCCCCCCCAAAAGGGCCGTTTACTAGTAGAAGGTTGTTGCCTGCCAGAAGCTTCCGCCCATTACGGCCTGTGAGAGCGGAGCAAGCGAGATGAGGTTTCCGCTCGGAAGGCAGAAGGGCGATAAGGAGCAGGGCGATAGTCGGCTTTCTTCCCAGAGGAAGAGAGAATTTTATGTTTATCTCTGGTTTCGATGAGATATGGTTCCAGAGCATCGCCAAAAAGCTTATCGCCTGCGAATGGAACTGAAGCCAGCTTCCATTTTTGGCGTGACTCCACCTGCCAATTTCATAGCCATAAAAGTCTTCTTGCTGCTGCAGAAGATGCCATGGCCTTGGATGCAAATTTGGCGGAATTGAGAGTGGCATCCGCAGTGAATTCCGCCACTTGAATAATCTTATTAAGGTCTTGGTGAGACCAAAGGTCAGAAGCAGGCAATCTATTCTGGAGTTGGCGCAGCCACTGTATGGATGCCCTCGTGAAAAAGGATACTGCTGTTGAAGCCCGAACAGGCCAAGCAGCGGCCTGGCGATTGCGCTTGAGGGTCTGTTCGGAGCGTTTATCATCTGGTTTCAGGATATCTTCTGGCTCTGTGGGAGTGCCAGAAGATGAGAACGAGGCCAGAACCGGAATGCCAGGGCATTGTCCAGAGCTGCGCTGACATTGTAGAAACACTTATCCAGAGAAGATGGGCGAGGACCTGCTGAAGGAGAAGCGCACTGTTCCTTGACCATGTCCAGGAACAAAATGGGAGAAGGCAAAACCCCTGCATGCACTACAGGCTTGGAGAAGAGCGAATCTCCTTGGCTAGAGGGATTTCCTTGTGGCTCGGGAGCCACTTCCTCTGGCGACAGCCTGGCAGTGACCAAGGCCTTGCTGAGTAATGGCCTGAAGAGAGTAGGTTTGAAGACCAATGCAGAGGATGTCTGCTCTGGGCGAGAATCCTCTTCCTCTGAAAGATTTTGGTCAAAAAATCTCACCCTCTTCACACTCTGATTGAGAAGAGTAACTGATCGTGAAGCCTTCAGATGGTGAAGGCCTTCCTTCCTCATCAACCTCCTCCCATTCTGGTAGAGAAGAATGGACCCTGAGGTCCTGGGGCCTGTGTAAATCAGGATGATGAGGCAAGGAACTTATAGATTGAGAAGGGAGAAGGGCCTGAACCCTTTCCAGAGGTTGAAGAATTTGCTTGAAGCCTTCAGCCAATCCCTGCCTAATGGCTAATGAGACAACATCTTGGATATCCCCTGGTCTATGCTCAAAGGTAGAGGCAGAAGGCCAAAGGCCCGCTGCTGTGGGAGTGAAGGTGGCTTCAGGCCTAGATTGAGGAAAGGTTCGAGGCCTGGAGGGAGGGGGAGGAGCATAGGGCACAGAAGCCTGTTGGAAATAAGGCCCAGATCTGCTTAGATCCTGAGGATCTGATTGTACTGCAAGAGCCTCAGGAGACCAGGATGGAGGATGGAAAGGCTCGTAGATAACTTCTCCTCCCCTGGGAGGGCTTCATTGGGGCCCATGAGTATCACCTGAAACATGCTGTAGTTGCACTCCCTTCTGTTGAACAGTTCTGTTGAACTGCCTCTCTAGAGCTGCATGTCTGCGCTTCTCTGCCCTCAATTCAGCCTGAGTTGCCTTCTTAGGGGCTAGAGCCTTAGCTTTGATTTTAGCAGCCACCTCCCTCTGGACTGATTGGGTGCGTTGCCTACGTCTTTTTCTCTTATTGGGCTTAAGAGACTGTTCCACTGGGGGGGAAAGCTCTGCCTGAGCCTTATCTTGCTCCATTTGTAAAATAAAGGCTCTTGCGTTAGAAAGAAGCTGTTTTAGAAATTTTTCTATTAAGCCCCTTAGGGTATAAATGGCCCCTGGGCTTACAAAATGGCCACTCACCTCGTGGTGGAAGGCTTGAATCCAAGATGGCCACTGACTACAGGAAACAGACTCCAAGATCGAAGAATCGCTCCTTAGGGTATACAGAGCCCCGAGCGAAATCAGCAAGGGAAAACGGAGCAACCAGCCACACGATCAGCTGACTTGTGCTCTTATCAGTTTGCCAATTGTTTTGCCGATCGCTCCAAACCGCAGGCGTGGGGGAGGTCTACAGACGCTGCCCAGCTTGCCTGCACAGAGCTCTGTAACGCTGCTCCCAACGTTGCAGGAGAGAGAGCCCTGCTCTCCTGGAAGAGCAGCTGCCCTGGGAGCTGCTTGAAGCGAGGAAAAAAGTACTGAAGATCGCTGGTGAGTGCTCTCTAACAGAAACGTTTTCAGAGACACAGCTACTGACTGAAAGGAGCTGAGTCAAAAGCTGGGGTCTCTCCCGGGGGCTGGCTTTTATATCTTAGTACAGACTCAACTAAATGACGTCATTGGAAGGAGTCAACCCATCCTGGGTTCTCGATGCAGCATGGAGGAGAAAGCAAAATAAATTAAAGATGTAAGATAAGCAAAAGGAAATTTTAATTACTGTAAATCCAGTTTACTTAAACGCTTGAACCATTTTTTGCTTCCATCTCATCCATATATAGATTTCTCTACTACCTTTTCACAATTTCTCATCTTTTTCATTAATTTACCGAACTACGATTGTCTTTCCTTTCTTGCTTGATTTATTCTTCATCCATATCTTTGTTTTTCAACTGAATCCTTATCATTTTTTAAAACCACCTTAACATACTTTCATATTAACTCCATGTTAATAATGTATTCATTCTTAATTGTAATATTTTCTTTATCTCATACACTTTTTAATTAACCCATCTTCACAGCATTCAATGCACTTTTAAATATATCTTGATATAATAACTTTTCCAGTTACTCAGAAAGGTGATTGATTCCTTTCCTATAAATGTTTTCAAGTAGAAGCTAGATAGTTATATACCTACACAAATACACTACGTGCACTTAAGAAATGCTAAAATTAATGTTACATTTTCATATGTTACTGAATTATAATGAAATATTTTAAATATTCTTATTAAAAATTCCAGCTAAATCTTTAAATGCCAATTATGAATTTCACTTGTCCAGTTTTTTTCAGTCTATATATAGCATGGAAAATGTACATGACATTCCTTTTTAGTGTAACCATAATAAGTACTAATGAATATTATTTCATATGATTAAGTTGTAATTATTTGTTTAAAAATTGGCTGTATAGTGTGCAATAACATTCTTTTGCTATTCCTTTTTCCATATGTTTTTCATTTCCTTTAATCATCTTTTCATACATTAACAAGGAAATAAAAGAATTGAACAACATGTAAGTACACACTGTAAATAGACTGAAGCTCTATAAAAGCAATCTACTATTATTATACTGTAGTTGCTGTTGGGGAAAAAACTGACTGTAAACTACAGTTTTTCATGAAAGCTGTATGCATTATGTGGGCTTAATGGCCAAGAAGCCTTCCCCTCATACAGAGTCCTTTTACATTTTTTTTTTAACAAATGACCAGCAAAATAATGGCAAACAATAAGAGGTGTATCCAAAGATGCAATATAATTGGTGGAAATTTTTATCTGGGAGAATTTAGGTTTATGGTAACAGTGGGTCTTTATAATCTATGTCAAATTGCCAAAAAAGGCAAAATCTACCTACTGTAGTTCTATTCTGCTCACATGATTATTTATGATGCTAATTATGTCAGAGTAGATCAAAGGCCTACCAATATACCTGCTGTCCAATAAATGTTTGGCAAAACTTTGTTTTGTATGTTACAAAATCCTTATCTTCAGGCAAATACAGGAAGTCCTCACCTTACAACCACAATTGAGTCCAAAACTTTTGCTGTTAAGCAAGAAATTAAGTGAGTTTTGCCTAATTTTATGATCTTTATTGTCACAGTTGTTAGGTGAATCATCAAAGTTGTTAAATTAATAACAAAGTTGTTAGGTGAATTTGGCTTCCCCATTGACTTTGCTCATCAGAAGATCACAAAAGGTGATCACATGACCAAGAGATATTGCAACTATCATATAAATATGGACCAGCTGCCAAGCATCCGAATTTTGGTCACATGACCATGGGGATGGTGCAATTATTGTAAGTGTGAAAAACAGTCACTTTTTTCAGTACATCATAACTTTGAACGGTTACTTAAATGAACTATTGTAAGTTGAGGACTACTTGTATCACATTTTTATATTAAATACAAATAGCCAAAACGTAAACAGACAAGTTAATTAAGAAAGTGCTCTCAGTCTGTCATATATTATGAATAAAGCACAGAGACATGTTCCAGGCATTATGGGAGTGGCAACTGGAAAAACTAGCCCTGCCCAATACTGGGTACAGTGTGAAAAGCCAACTATCCAGAGGCATGTATATATTGTCAATACATGTTTTAAATATGTTGTCTGCTACTTGAGTCGATTTTTGTGCCAGAATTCAACTGAAGTCAAATTTCTCCATGTTGTACGTTACTTCAAAGTCATAAATGGCAAATCAACATACTGTATATGCAACTGTCTGGTATACCAGCTTCATCTGCAATGGAATGGATTCATTTCTTATTTAACGTCCATCTGAATGGTTTATGTCAGTTCTTAAATGAAACAGAAAAATCATGGAAAGGAATATTGACACATTGTGTATCAAATATGGGGAATGAATACAATGCAGTTATAAACTTACAGGCATCACTTTAATTGTAAGCAATTTTACTAAAGTATGTGGAATGGGTTTATATACTATATGTATCTTCTAGCTGGTGGGTTAATAGATTGGAGGCAGCTGAGGTTTATGGATGTGATTTATTTATCAAATGGTTATTCAATTTGTCCTTGACTTACAATTGTTTTACGCCCATTCATACCCAGCAACTCCTGGGAATGAATACTTTATGGCTGTAAATCAGTGATTGTATTCAATTTTTTTTTTTACTACCGGTTCTGTGGGCGTGGCTTGGTGAGCATGGTAGGGAAAGGATACTGTAAAGTCCCCATTTCCACCCCACTCCAGGAGAGTGGATATACTGTAAAATCCCCATTCCCTCCCGACCCCACTAACCTGCTTTCCAGCTTTGTTCTCCTGTGCAAGGCAACAAAAGAAGACAACAAGGACTTCCGGTTTGAGCCTCTTCGCGGACAGACCGAAACCGCGATCGTGCACGGTTTCAATCCATGCTCACCGCTGGAGCGCTCCGAGCCAGCTGGTTATGGGGCTAAGCCACCCCGTAGAGGTGGTGAAGAGGGGGGAGATTGCCAGCAGGGTTGAGGAGATTATTTAATGTTTTATAAAATATAAGGGAAGAGAAACAGGGGAAAAAATTAATTACGGAAAGCTTATAAGTGTTCCCAAGGAAGTATGATATTTAATTGAAAAGTAATGTTAAAGATGTTAAGACTTTAATGAATATTAATGATAGAATTGAATTGGAATGGAATGAGTGTTTTACTTACATATATTTATAATCACTTTTTAAAAATATAGTGTGTATTTTGAGAATGTACCAAGCAGAATTTGATTGGAAGTTATGTATTATATTGAATGTTATAACCTCAAGATATATATTGAACCTTAAATAAGAGTTGAATGGATAAAATTAAAAGATATAAAGGTGTCATACTCCAATTAGTAACTACAGGAGAAAATTTGTTTAATGAGAAAAGAAAATATGACAGACAAAAGTACAAATGTAATGATTTGAATTGAGATGAAATAATTAAAATAAAATTGAGAAAATTAAGAGAGGAGAAAAACTATGTAGAAAATGTAAAACAGTAATAAGATATGGAATAGAACATAAAAGTGAGCATGAAATTGAGTTTGTGTCTGTATGAAGAAGTGTAACCCGGGACCATGCTATTTTCAAAAAAAGATGTTTTATTTGTATCATGGGTTTTTTTTGTGAAAACCCAAATAAAATTTTCAAAAAAAAGAAAAAAAAGAAGACCCAACAAATCAGCTGGAACTCTGATCAGCTGGGACTTGGGAGGCAGCGAATAGATGGGGGTGGTATTTACCGGTTCTCTGAGCTACTCAAAATTTCTGCTACCAGTTCTCCAGAACCTGTCAGAACTGGCTGAATACCTACCACCTTTATATGTAAATAACTTCTGGCTGCTGTAAAACAACATGCTGTCTGCCTTTAGTCACATGACCACATTTTGAGTGCTTGGCATCCTATTTGCATTTATTAAAGGTTGTCAAGTGTCCTTTGATCATGTGATCACCTTTGCAGTCTTCTTTTCTGGCTTCCCCAGAAAGTCCACAGGGAAGCTGGCAGGAATGGTTCCAAGTGGAAGGGACACTGGATTTGAGGTCTATTCCCCCAGTGCGCTGAGGTATTTTCCCTCCCCTCTGTGTAGGGGGGAACATCCTGTCACATGATGAGGAAGGGACCTCAAACCTGGTGAAAATACTAGCGAACAACAGCATTTTGAGCCTTCCAGAATGCTCAGATTTGCTATCATTTTCCCTTCTGGAGAAAATCATTGATTTTGCTTTTCTGGAAATCTGGACAAACAGACCACAAATCTGGCAAAAACACTAACAAACGCCAATATTTTGGAAGACTCAAAGCATTGCATTTACCAGTCTTTTCCCCTCAAAAATGCCAGTATTCTAAACATTTCAGAATGATGGCATTTGTTAGTGTCCTAAGACTCCAAAGTTGGTGAAAATGCTAGCAAATGCTATCGTTCTCATGACTATTCTTCCTGGTGGGCAGATAGAGGGTCCAGGCCTCCTGAGTATGATGCCCCACCACACCCAGAAGGCCCAGACCCTCTCCTAGCACTCCACTTAACAACTACAATGAGAGAACTGGGATTGCAGTCCTTAAGAGAAGTAGTCACATGACATATTTCTTAACTGCCACTTTGCTCAATGACTGGTATTTTGGGCCCAATTATGGTCATAACTGGAGTTTGTGAGGACTCCATCTGTGTCATTGGAATAATGGCATTACTGTTCTTTTATACAAAGAGAAAGGTAATTATAATGTGCCTGGCAAAATGTTTGGAAGAATTCTTGTTGAGGGAGTATAGATTCTAGAAGATGGCAGTGAGCAAAATTGTAGTAGTAGAAACAATCTATATAGTAGAAGTACATGCAACCAGATTTTTATTCTTCAGCAGATCATTTATTTAAAAGAAAGTTTCCTGAAAGTTTAGAAAAAGAGCATACTAATGAATGGGCTTGAATTAGGTAAAAATGTTGAAAGTTGATTATTTAATGTTATAACATCCGTATATAACAAAAGCAAAGCATGAATAAAAATAATTATTAATTACTAATTCAACATCAAGCAGAGAGAAAGATAAGGGATACATGATTGTTTATTCAACTGTAAACTCAACTGTTTAATACGTTTAAGGATAAATGCATACAAATGTATTAAAACATATGTGAAAATGGTATGCTTATGCTGATATTAGAGGTGTTGGTTTGTAGGTGTTGATAGGTGAATGTCTATGAATTTCTATATGCAAACAATGCCATGATGTTGGTTGAAAATCCAAATGATTTGCAATGGATATTAAATTCAATAAAGCAATGAGTATGGATCTGAAAATGCATTATAAATCAATGTAATTCTGTTTAATATGGCAAATGAAGTGAATAATTGAAAATCATACATAAATGGTATAAAATTAGTCCAAGTAGATAAGTTTGAATATTTTCAAGAGAAAATTAATGAAGTAGATCAAATGCAAGTAGAATCACAGTATGTGACATGATACATTACGAGGAACAAATGTTTGATGAAAGAAGCAAAATGGCTATACAGGTGAAACTCAAAAAATTAGAATATCATGCAAAAATTCATTTATTTCAGTAATACAACTTAAAAGGTGAAACTAATATATGAGATAGACTCATTACATGCAACGCAAGGTAGTTCAAGCCGTGATTTGTCATAATTGTGATGATTATGGCTTACAGCTCATGAAAAACCCAAATCCACGATCTCAGAAAATTAGAATATTACATGCAATCCATAAAAAAAGGATTGTACATCGAACAATATCAGACCTCTGAAAAGTATAAGCATGCATATGTACTCAGTACTTGGTTTGGGCCCCTTTTGCAGCAATTACTGCCTCAATGTGGCGTGGCATGGAAGCTATCAGCCTGTGGCACTGCTGTGGTGTTATGGAAGACCAGGATGCTTCAACAGCGGCCTTCAGCTCTTCTGCATTGTTCAGTCTCATGTCTCTCATTTTTCTCTTGGCAATGCCCCATAGATTCTCTATGGGGTTCAGGTCAGGCGAGTTTGCTGGCCAATTAAGCACAGTAATCCCACGGTCATTGAACCAGGTTTTGATGCTTTTGGCAGTGTGGGCAGGTGCCCAGACCTGCTGGAAAATGAATTCAGCATCCCTATAAAGCTTGTCTGCGGAAGGAAGCATGAAGTGCTCCAAAATCTCCTGGTAGACGGCTGCTGTCAGTGTGTGCTCCCTTCAAGATCCAAGAAAGAAATACTCAGACTCCATGGGTTAGAGCAAAGTTATCCTTTTACTGGAAATCAAAGTGGAAGCTACAGATTTAATTCCGAATCTGAGGAATTGGCGCGCAGATCACATATACAAAGGAATGGAATTGTTCCCACCCCCCAAAGTCCAAATGACTCTTCCAATTAAAAGTTCTGAATATGATCATGTGGCCATCTTCAGGTGGTGATGAGGCCTCTGTCCGTTGACCTTGACATATTTTGATAAAACTTCGCAGGTGCGCAAAGGAGATAGAAGGTAGCCAAGAAATGGAAAGTTAAAGACAAGAATTCATACACCCCCTCCCCTTGCTACCCACAGCAAAGGAATGCAAAACACCTCCAGCTCTCTTCCCCTCCAAGTTCCCCCTCCCCCCGTTGCTAATGACAGCCGAAAGAAATAGTATAGCATAGCAGCAGAGAAGATGCAATAGATAGGATGCAGAAGATATAAGATGTGGAAGATATCTTGAGGCTGACAGCTGCATTGACCCTGGACTTAATGAAGTACAGTGGACCAACACCAGCAGATGACATGGCTCCCCAAATCAACACAGACTGTGGAAACTTCACATTGGACTTCAAGTATCTTGCAGTGTGTGCCTCTCCATTCTTCCTCCAGACTATGGGTCCTTGGTTTCCAAATGAAATGCAAAAGTTGCTCTCATCAGAAAGGAGGACTTTGGACCACTGAGCAACAGACCAGGTCTGTTTTTCCTTAGCCCAGGTAAGACGCTTCTGATGTTGTTTGTTGTTCAGGAGCGGCTTGACAAGAGGAATACGACATTTGAAGCCCATGTCCAGGATGGTGGCTCTTAATGCACTGTGGTGGCTCTTGATGCACTGACTCCAGCCTCAGTCCACTCCTTGTAAAAGTCCCCAACACTTTTGAATGACCTTTTCCTGACACTCCTGTCCAGGCTGCGGTCATCCCTGCTGCTTGTGCACCTTTTTCTTCCACACTTTTCCCTTCCACATAACTTTCTATTAATGTGCTTTGATACGGCACTTTGGGAACATCCAACTTCTTTTGCAATTACCTTTTGAGGCTTTCCCTCCTTATGGAGGGTGTCAATGATGGTTTTCTGCACAACTGTCAGGTCAGCAGTCTTTCCCATGATTGTAATTCCTACTGAACCAGATTGAGAGACCATTTAAAGGCTCAGGAACTCTTTGCAGGTGTTATGGTTAATTAGCTGATTAGAGTGGGACACTTTGAGCCTAGAATTTGAACCTTTTCACAATATTCTAATTCTCCTTAGAGCTGCTCGGAGCATCCAGAGAGTGGGTGGTGCTTCAGTCTTCTGCTGTTGTAGGCTGAGCTAATTCTTGAGGAACGCTACTCCTGCCATCACGTGACTCCATTGGAGCGTTCCCCCAGTTTATGCTCATCCTCTAGCAGAGTAGGCAGTGTTTTTTCTCCTCTCTTGGCCGTCTCAAGACCACAGTATTTGGATTGTTTCTCAGGTTGTACTCATTTTATTGTGATTCCTTAGCCCTGCGCAGTAGGTTGTTGGGATTCCAAATTCCCCTGGGAGCCTTTAGCCCCAGGGGGGGCCAGGGGGAAGACTAGCCAGCTTTCCAGGCTACCCCCCCACCCTTGCCTCATTGCCTTCTGCCGGTTTTTTCTCTGTTGATTTATTAACCGCATCGTTTCGTTCCGTTCTTTTGCTTCTCTGTCGAAGGTGCTGCTTCTCCTTTGCTTGCCTTCCCCCTGGGGACCTTGCATTACTTGGAGAGCTGTTTCTTGCCGCTGCTGGAGCCCTGTAAGCCCACGTAACAGCGGACGCCATTTTAGGCGCTGCCTCGTGGCCGGGCGCCATTTTGTTTTTGTTTTGCTTATCTTTCCAATCGCTGCAGCGCGCTCGGAATCAGGCAGCAGGACCGGCTGGCCTGCTCAGATTCCGATTAACTGAGATATTGCCTGGTTCTTTGTTGGAGGCCAGTTTCTCTGCCTCCCTTGTTGGCTTCTTCCGCGGCCTGCCTTAGCTGGCGCGGCTTGACTCTCACCACTCCCGCCCGGTTCTGCCTGGAAAGGTAGTCTGGTTAGGCCCAGCTTTCGCCTTAGGGCCTGGGGCGTTCCTTGGTCGTCTGGACCAGCTTCCTCTGCTTCCTCTAATAAGAAGGGGGGGCGCAAAAGATTTCCAAGGGCTCCTGGCCTTGTTGTAGGTCGACCCCTAGGCGCGCCAACCACCACATATTGGTCCTTTTTCTTACTCAATTATCAAAAAATGGCAGAAGGCAATCCTCCTACAGGCTCTTCCTTGAAGGCCAAATCAAAGACCCACTATCTGCGCAGGCAGACTAAGGAGCCCTCCAAAGCCTCCCAGAGGGACGCCTTAAGACGCCATAAGGCGCTCGAAAAAGAGATCGATAAACGCACCAGGCAGGCAGGCTGTGCCTCCCATACTACCTCCTTCTACCTCTTCTCAACCCCCTTCTCCTGTAGTCCATTCCTCCTTATCCAGGTGCAGCTCGCCCTCTCAGGGTCACCAGGCTCCTGGAACACCGGCCAGACGAACTCCAGAGGCTACCTTCACACCCACGGCCGCTGGCCTACGCCAGGAAGAACCTCTCATTCAAGTGGCTCCGGAGCAACTGAGATCCTGGATGGAGCAGGCTATCCGCCAAGGGATTGCGGAAGGGTTCCAACAGATGGGCAGGCCTGGTCTACCTCTGCTGGCCACCGAATCCGAGTCTCATTCAGTAAGATCACTCCCACTCAGATCGGAACTGCCACAGGATCAGGTACCCCATCAGGGGGAAGGTTCCCCCTCAGTAAGGGAGGAGGAGGAGGAGGCGGTAGGGGAACTAGATCCTTTCAGGGAGGAGGAGGAGGACTTTGATTTGGGGTCCCTACAATACAATGAACTCCCTTATGACATAGAACCATCAGAGGCAGAAATGTCAGAGGATGAGGGTCTGGCTCCCGACCAACCCGCCTTTGTGGGGCTTTTTAAGCCCCAACTATTCAAATCCCTCCTGTTCAAGGCCAGAAACATTTCGGGTCTAAAGACTCAGATCCCCTCTGAACCCCCTCCTCTCACGCCAAAAGGTCCAGAGGATTCCATTTTTCAACAGCCTGTCGTGGAAGCCGAGGTCATACCAACCCCCCCATCTTCCTTGACCTGGTGTCCAAACAACTAGCCTCTTCGGCGGCCCCTCCCGCCCCCTCGGCTCATGATAAAAAATTCTTTAACCTAGACCCAGAGCTTTCCAACCTATTGGGTACTCCGGAGGTTGATGAGCCCATCGTGGGCCTGGCCTCTTCCTCCACCCTCAGCGACCCCCTAGAGGCCCTGAGACCGGAGGAGAAACGATCGGAACTGGCCTTACGCCATGCCCACCAGTCAGATGCTTGGGCAATCAGATCGGCCACGGCCGCCTCCTTCTTCATCAGGTCATCCATTCGCTGGCTTCGCCAGCTTAAGCAACATGTCCCAGCCTCCAATGTCCGGGCTCATCAGGACATAGCCAAGATTACGGCCACGGCCGAGTTCTCGGCAGACGCTACCTATCACTCGGTCAAATTTTCCACCAGGACCATTTCCTCCCATGTCTCTGCCCGCCGTCTGCTCTGGCTAAGACACTGGCAGGCAGACCTCAAGAACAAGGTTAAATTGGCTTCCACTCCCCTCATGGGAACCAAATTGTTTGGACCATCCCTGGATCCCCTTTTAGTAGAAGGAAGGAACAAGAAAAAATTCCTTCCATCCCTCACCCGCAAGTCGGAGCCAAGATCCCTGCAGCCCTTTCGGAGAGCTCCCTTTCGCCCCTTTTTCCAGACCCCCCTTCCCAGGTACCAAAGGCCCCCTCGGGTCAGCCTCAGGACAGGACCGACTCCTCTGACAGGCATAGGAGGGGCGGGGGCTTCAAAAGGCCCTTTCGGGGCGCGGGCAACAGGCCGTTCAGGTGCTCCAGATAAGCCACCAGATTTGATTCCCATTGGCGGGCGTCTCAAGACCTTCGCCAACCAGTGGGACTCCTCAACCTCCGACCGCCTGGGTTAGGGACACTATCAGGTTTGGCCTTGCCCTCGAATTTCAATCTCCCCCGAATTTTTCATGCCATGCCCCCTATCCAAGGACTACACCAAGCGCAGCCTCATGGACTCAGCAATTCAGCACCTACTTGATATACAGGCCATTCAACCCATTCCTCCGTCTCAAAGAGGACAGGGATTTTACTCCCACTTATTTGTGGTACCCAAACACTCGGGGGGATGGAGAGCGATTTTGGATTTTGGATTTAAAGCGGCCATCTCGTATACCGCAAGTTCAAAATGAACACGCTGCAATCCATCCTACTGGGTGTTAGGCAGGTAGACTGGTTGTCATCCATTGACCTCTCCGAGGCATATCTACACATCCCAATCCGACCCTCCCATTACAAATTTCTCCGTTTCTGCTACAATAACCTCCACTTCCAATACGTGGCTCTCCCATTCGGGTTGGCCTCAGCACCCAGAACTTTCACCAAGGTCCTGGCCGCTTTAGCTGCTCACCTCAGAACCCTCCCGGTGCGCATCCACTGCTACTTGGACGATATTCTCATCCTTTCCACTTCCAGGGAACAGGCAATGAGGGATACCCAAACCACCCTATCCTCTCTCCAAGATCACGGGTTCCTCATCAATTGGAAAAAAAGTCAATTATCTCCCTCCACCAGGTTAACCCACCTGGGGACGGTGATCGACACGGTGAAGGGAAAGGTGTTTCTATCGGAAGAGAGAATGCTCAGTATCCAAAAATCTGTAACAAGTATCAGACGCCTTAAGAGGGTTTCCCTTCTGGAACTATCCCAGTTACTGGGTAAAATGATATCTTGTCTTTCCATTATTCCCTGGGCCCGTTTCACTCCAGATGCCTCCAGTGGTTCCTGCTCCCGTACTAAAGATCCGGATCAAGCAACTCGAAGTGCAAGGTCAGGGTTTCACCAAAGGTGCTCACCTCCCTCCTTTGGTGGAGCAGGGCGTCTATCAACAAGGGCTGCCCCCTCAAGGAGCCCCCACGAGTCACCGTCACCACAGACGCCAGTCTGTCCGGATGGGGAGATCATCTCCAGTCCCTTACAGCTCAGGGCAGATGGTCAGCCACGGAGAAGCTATGCAACATAAACTGGTTGGAGCTTCGCGCCGTCCATCTGGCCCTCCGCTCCTTCCTCCCCCAGGTACGCGGCTGCCACGTTCTCATCCTCACCGACATCACGGCCAAAGCCCACATCAACAAGCAGGGGGCACTCAATCATTCCGCCTAATGAGGGAGGCTGAGCGCCTCTGTCGGTGGGCGGAGTCTCACCTTCTTTCTCTCAGGGCGGACCACATCTCGGGCACCTCCAACACCCGAGCAGACTGGTTGAGCAGGGCCACCATAGACCAGTCGGAGTGGCGCCTCCACCCAGCTCTATTCAGGGAGGCGACATCCATTTTCGGTCCACTAGTGGTGGACCTGTTTGCCTCCCCCCTCAATACCCACCTTCCAAGGTTCATTTCAAGATTCCCAACCCCAGGGGCGGAGGACCACAATGCTCTTTGGTGTCCATGGCCCACGGGCCTCCTTTATGCCTTCCCTCCCCTGGCGCTGGTGCCCTTAATCCTTCAGAAGGTTCTTCAAGAGAGGGCGGAGCTGATTCTGGTAGCACCTTATTGGCCCCGTCGTCCTTGGTTCGCGGACCTCCGCAGCCTATCAGTAGACCCCCCTGGAGGATCCCAGCAGACAGAATCTCCCTGTCCCAAGGTCCCCTCCTCCACCCGAACCCCCAATGGCTTCAACTAGCCATCTGGAGGTTGAGCAGGAACGTTTGAAGAGGGAAAACCTCTCTAACAAAGTCATCGATACCATTTTAGCAGCCAGGCGACCCTCAACTACATGGATTTACGACGCCACCTGGACCATTTTTCGCAAATGGTGTGTCAAGCTTCTTATTGACCCAACTAACCCCTCCATTGCCCAAGTGCTCGACTTTCTTCAGGAGGGTCTCAGTAAGGGACTGTCCCCCAACACGCTAAGACGGCAGGTAGCTGCCTTGTCTACAGTCATCTCCGGTGGAGAAGGCAGTTCCCTCTCTCACCATCCCCGTATTCGAGCTTTCTGAAGGGGGCCACAAATTTGCGTCCCCTGGCCCTTCACCGGTATCCAACCTGGGACCTCAACAGGGTCCTTACCTCCCTCACAAAGTCACCCTTCGAACCCTTAAGAGCAGTTTCACTTCAGTTCCTATCCTATAAAGTAGTTTTCCTGGTAGCGATCACTTCAGCCCGTAGGATATCAGAGATCGCTGCACTGTCTGTCAGAAAGGACCTTTGCGTCTTCTACCCCGACCGGGTGGTCCTCCGGCTTGACCCTTCCTTCTTGCCCAAGATTAATTCGGTCTTCCATAGGGCTCAAGAACTTATCCTCCCCAACTTTTGCCCCAGGCCAACCCATGAAAGGGACAGACTCTGGCACACTCTGGACGTCAGACATGCCTTGCGGATTTATATTAAACGTACTGAGACCTTCCGTAAGTCTGAGGCCCTGTTTGCATCTTTCCTACCAAAGTCACAGGGGCTCAAGGCTCCTCCAACCACCATAGGTCGTTGGATAAGGGCGGCCATCGCCAAAGTATATCAGGCTCAGGCTCTCCAGGTGCCCAGGGGTATCACGGCTCACTCCACTAGGAGCGCGGCTACGTCAGCTGCCTGGGCTACCCAGGCTCCAATAATCGACATTTGCCGGGCAGCGACATGGGCTTCCCCGTCACCTTTTATTAGGCATTACAGAATTGACAGATATGCCTCAGCTGAGGCTTCCTTCGGTAGGAGGGTTCTTCAGAGGGTTCTCCCGGAACACGAGGGGACTGCAGACCAGACGGCGCCCCTCCCGTAGGACAGGCCCAGCTTTGGTATGTCCCATTCTCTGGATGCTCCGAGCAGCTCTAAGGAGAATGGGCGTTGGTTCTTACCTGACACGCCATTTCTCTTCGAGCTGCGAGGAGCATCCAGCCCCTCCCTTTTCTTTCACCGTCTGGTGGGGTCTTGTTTCGGCCAATGAACCTTAAGTCTAGTCAGATGAGAGCAAGAATTCCTGTTTCCTCTCGTCTTCGCATAAACTGGGGGAACGCTCCAATGGAGTCACGTGACGGAAGTAGGAGCGTTCCTCAAGAATTAGCTCAGCCTACAACAGCAGAAGACTGAAGCACCACCCACTCTCTGGATGCTCCTCGCAGCTCGAAGAGAAATGGCGTGTCAGGTAAGAACCAACGCCCATTTTCTGAGATTGTGGATTTGGGGTTTTCATGAGCTGTAAGCCATCTTCATCTCAATTATGACACATCACAGCTTGAACTGTCTTGTTTTGCATGTAATGAGTCTATCTCATATATTAGATTCACCTTTTGAGTTGCATTACTGAAATAAATGAACTTTTGCATGATATTCTAATTTTTCGAGTTTCACCTGTATATAAACATGTTATTCTATGTATTCACTTGTAAAAGTTGGATATATTGGGAGACTATTGGGAACTGAATGATTTCAAAGTGTATGTGGTAACAGGAGAGGGTCATAAAGGAATGTTAAAAAGGGAATGACTAGTATAAAAAATAAGTACTGCTACTTTGGTCATACAGACAGAATAGTACAAACGAATTGTATGAGGAATACATGGATTGAAACAAAGGGAAAGTTTTGCTAAGTTAGAATTAATAGATTGGGTGAAACCAGGCTCAATAGCAGTAACTGTGAGAAGGATCTTGGAGTCTTAGTGGACAACCAGCTAAATATGAGCTAGCAGTGTGCAGCAGCAGCCAAAAAAGCTAATGCAACCCTAAGTTGCATTAACAGAGATCGAGATCAAGTGAGGTACATACAATTGAGATCAAGTGAGGTACTAATACCACTCTATAAAGCCTTAGTAAGACCACACCTAGAGTAGTATCTAGTTTTGGTCCACCACATATAAAAAAATGTTGAGACTCTAGAAAAAGTACAGAGAAGAGCAATCGAGATGATTAGGGGACTGGAGACTAAAACATAATGGAGAACAGTTACAGGAACTGGGCTTGGCTAGTCTAGTAAAGAGAAAGGACCAGGGAAGACATGATAGCAGTCTTCCAATGTTCGAGGGGCTTCCACAGAGAGGAAGGGGTCAAGCTATTTTCTAAAGCACCTGTAGGCCAGACAAGGAAGAATGGATGGAAACTGAACAAGGAGAGATTTAACCTGGAAATAAGGAGAAACTTTCTCACAGTGAGAACAATCAACCAATGGAACAGCTTGCCCTCGGAAGTTGTGGGAGCGCCATCACTTGAGACTTTCAAGAAGAGATTGGACTGCCATCTGTCAGAAATGGTGTAGGGTCTCCCGCTTGGGGGGGTGTTGCACTACATGACCTATAAGGTTCCTTCCATTCTGATTATCTGTTATCTATTAATGTGTTTTTTTAAGAGGTGAAAAGTTTGAAAAACAAGGACTGAAAGCTATGCAAATATATAGTGAACTGGGTGAGTTTAAAATAATAGTTTTATTCCTCTCTTTTTTTCCTGCTTTTAATTTATTTTACTTATTATTCTAACTCTTTTTGTGCTTTTTGTAATACTGCTCACTCTGAAATGGAAGATGTATATGTAATATATATGTATTCCGTTACGTATTCATTGTTTCCCATATGGGGAGGCAAAGGATGTTTAAATTACAAATTAATCACTCCATGTTCTATCAAGTTTCAATTGAAGTTTCAGGATATTAATGACTCCCAACTCTAATAATAAGTACACATATTCAGGAAACACAGCACATTGTTCATTTAATTTAGTTTTAATTTATTTCCCTGGCAATATTTTCTAAACACCAAAGAAAATTAACTTTTTTAAAAATGTTTTGTAAATATCATTTTGAGTAATTGAAGGAGTCTGGGTCAGCTCAAAAGGCTATTGTCTAATAATACCGTTTCCCTTTCTGCCACTTCTTTTTCAGAACATATTAGCATCTCTTCAGAACTGGAAAAATGTCATTTTAGCATCATGAAAATTGTATCCGCTAATTGTTTAGTCATTTGCAGATGTCTCCCTGTCACATATATATTTTTTCATTCCATTATTTTGCAACATTAAAAATGTAGTTTAAAATATAAGCCAAGATTCAACTAGTATTTAAAGACTTTTATTAGAATGTTGGCATCTAATTTAATGGAAGAACTGGACTGGGGTTCTCTGCAATCCAATACTTATTTTAATACATAAGTAATTCCACTGAATTCACTGTGTTTTATCTTTGGGTAAACTATTTATGGTATCGCTATCCAGGCCAAGCCCTTGTAAGCATTTTCAATATTTTTTTCATGTAAAAACTTTTAGTGAAATATATATGCAATGGCTAAAAATGCAATTTAATTCCCGCCACTATACATAAAGTACCAATCGTAGCATTGCACTGTATTATATTATGTAAAATTAAATTTTAGTTAAATTTTTAGATTTTCACCAATTCTCCAATTTTATTGATAATTCTTAAAATGGATCGTGGTGCTTTAAAATCCATAATGAAGAATGCAATACATTCTAAAAATGTAGAAATGTAAAAATGTAAAATTTCAGACCCCAGCTCATATTTTCACCATAAATATAATTATGGTCTTTAAAATAAAAGATAAAAATGCCCTTATGTTGATCTTCAATCCTGATGGACACAACATGCAGTTTTCTTGGCAATAACATGGAAATATATTCTCCAGAGATGGATTCTGATTCTGAAAAAATAACTTGAAGCCATCATATTCCTTGACAGTGTCCAATCCAATGTCTAACCCGGATGAGACCAGCAGATAAATTTGGCCAGATTTGCATTCCTGGCATTGCATTTAGTCACCTTATGACAAACACTGGCACGATTAAAATTCCTCACTATTTGTGTGACTGTCAGCTGCCGGCACGCTGTCAAAGGAAGCAAGCAAATTGGAAAAATTATTTGAGTTTGAGAGCCATGATTTTAAAACATTTTAAATAATTGAAATAATTGAAATCTAAGATGGTCTATAGTTTTGGTTATCATTCATAAACAAACAATGATTTTTCCTTTTAAGAATTTCTAAATGTCATTCTTCAGTAACCTCATAAGAATCAACACTGTACAGTATACATACAGGGATACCTTTAAATATCAAATTTCTAAAAAGGTCAATTGTCATTTGTCATATGTTGAGAAAACTGTTAGCAATTAGCAATTTAACACACAGCATGAAGAAATCAACAGTATAGCAGTTACATAAAGTGGCTGAAATCACTGTATCAAATAGACTTCTATTGTAACATTACTGCTAATTAACTGCAATAAGGCAATTAAATGCAGTCTCTGACCAAATTTCTTATTGAAATTAGGCATATTGGTCTTAGCCAAAAACTGAATTTCCAGATTTTTTTTTTACAATTTTCAAGAGTTATTTTTGGCATTATAATCCATCATAAATGTTAAGTAATTCATGGCTTTCTTCCCACTTGTTTTTCCAATTACCCTATCAAGTTCAGCAAGATTCACAACAATTTGGAATGTAAATTGTCCTAGCTCCCTCAAGTGGCAATGCTAATTTTTCAAAAATATTTGAAATAATGTTTTAAACAAATCATTTTTACTATTAATCAACATTACATGTCAACTGTCCCTAGAAGCTAGAAGCAGGATGGCTGGAGAAAGAGATGGAAATTATTACATAACAAACTTCAATCAAAGCACTACTTGTTTCTATTTTGAACCACTGAAATAGGAATTTTTGCAATAATTTACTATAAATATTTAAAGGATGGGGGGAGGAGACTTGGAACTAAAATACTTCAATATCTTCATCTGTTGATAAAGCCAATTAATATACAACACTGCCATATTTTTCTTGTACTGTGTAAGATCAGTAATTTGCTTAATAAAAGTCCAGCATATTCTAACAAGACTGGCAGTTACAGGGAGAAAACTGTGTATCAAAGACTAAAAATACTAAAAATAAAATAAAAATACTACAATACTAAAATACTACAATTTATTGCTAAGTTATAGATATTCATAAGTGGAGAACAAAGCAAATTACACAACTTAGTTAGGTGACAAGACAAAGGAGTTACTCAACAGGTCTAAAATACCTCTTAATTGAATTTTATTAACAGAATAAAGTTTTTCAGCCCTCTCCCGCTTCTATTCCAATTATTAGTTCTCAAGATATTCAAGAAACTGCATTGGAAGACAATACATAATAGATAATCCATTTTCAATTTATATGACACAATTTGCGTGGAGAATAGTTTCGCTATTCTTTATACTTTATGCTGAAAAACACTATATGAAGACCTCATGGGTCCCATGTCTCTTAAATATAACTTACTTTTAGCTTTCATTCTTAATTCACATTTACAAAATTATATGCAAAATACTGCCATGTAGAGAAAATAAATTTTGTTGGATAGTAAATTCTAAATCTCTGCTGTATGTGTTGGTGAGTATATCAAGCAATTAATATGCAAATTTCTTTGACAAATTTAAAACACAAGTAGTATGTGAAGGGTTGAAACCTCTTATTTTTATTGTAATTCTATAATCATATCAATGTAAATTGATCAACAAGGTAACAAATTCTGGCTATCTGAGCTAGGAATGAATGAGAAAATGTAAACTTTTATACTTGGAAATAACACAAGTTTGGCGTCTTATCTTTATTATATAATATTCCTGTTCTTAGCCAGTCATGCTCATCAGTATTTGCTTGCATTAACTAATTGACACAAGGATTGAAGCAACCATTGTTACTTTTTTTTTTAATTTGCCACCTCTATATATAACTTTCTCTTTGTTCTATAGTAGTGGTGGCTAACCTATTTTGGTTCCCGAAAATTGCTACACGCACTCCCGCTCGCCTGCCAGTGCCCAGAAGGCAATGCGTGCGATCCCATGCCCATGCGCATATGCGCCACGTATCTCTGCGCATGAGCGGACATCTTCCGCACACCCCTGCCCCCCGTACATATGCGCCAGATACCCAACAATCATCTGGGAGGCGGGAGGCGTACGCACATGCGTAGTGGGGCTCTTCCGGGTAACCTCTCACCTGCTGGTAGAAGTGGCTCTGTGTGCCACTTCCAGCATGCGTGCCATAGGTTCGCCATCAGGATCTATAGATTAAACAGCAGTTTAATAAAACTATTTTTATTCATTTCTCTGAACAACACAAAATTAACATGCAAAATTAAACTATACACTATTTAAAAACTCCTATAGTATTCTCTAGTATGTAAATATCAATGGATTTCTATCAAAACTAGTTAAAAATACACAAATTGGCCTTTAAATATTTGCTGCTGATTAATTCATATGGCATTTTATTTTATTACACAGAATAATACTGATACTCATTGCAGTATAATTTATGACAGTCCTAGAAGGACATCATTAACATCATTTTCAGAGATTTATTAGTGAGCAATCAAAGTCAAAACCTTGAAGGGTTCTTGTTTAGGCACTCAATTATATGACTTCTTTTATGTCACTAACCAGGAAGAGGCTTTGAAAACCATTCATTTATAAAATCAACTTGCCTGTTACTAGCAAAATCTAATAGTCAGATTTTCTACATTTTACAGAGCCAAACATTAACTTAAAAGTCATTTAGTAAATAAAAGGCAGGGGCTTAACTCCCCCTGGCATTAAATAATTCAGTAATTATATACCAAAACTAATTATAGAAATTTTAATTTATAAACACCATTACTGTTTAAAAGCAATACTAGAATACCTAAATTTTCACAGTATTCCCTTAAAAAAGACACCATAACTAGATATCAAGTCAGATGCAGGCTTCTGTGAAACTGGTAAATATTTGTACCAGTTGCAGTCAGTCTGAGATTATAAAGAAACTATAAACCTGAGTAAATGCAAGAGTCTTTCCACTGTTCTTGGTACTGAACAGAGTAATATTTAGAGGTATATTACATTATTCATATTTAATTCTACAGCGATATCAAGAATATTTATTGTATGAAGTATGAAGAGGTCATATCCATATTGCAATTTACTCCTTCTGCAATAATAATTCCCTTTAGTTAGTCCATAAATGGAACTAGAGATGACAGTAAGGTAATTCTTACTAGACATGGGATTTACAATAAAGCAAACATCATATCCAAAATTAAGAAGCTTTAAAACACTACCAATGGAACACCTATGCAGTTTCATGGAAAGGCAAGGGAATACTTAAAAGACTACAGAGCTTGCAGAATAACATGCAAACCATTTTTAAATTAAAAAAATTATGGTGGATGAGTACTGTAGACTTAGATATCAACATCTATGAGTAGTAACAGAATTCTACTCTAGGTAAAATTCTGCTCTGGAATCTGATACCATTCCATTATATGATCCAGGAGGCTCTCCATTTGCAATACTGTATTGTAGGAAATAAGACACCTCTGGAACAACTTATAAAGTTCATTTTAGAAAATCCTGTTCTATAAAAATTTATCCTTACTTGTACATGTATTCATGACAATGTGAAACACCATTGGAAAGTTTTTTAGATGTCTCATTCAAAAACAAAAGTTCCAGACTAAGGTTAAACTTGTAGATTCCATGAAATAAAATAGTTAAGAATAAATTTCATCTTCGCTTATAATGCCAGAGGACAGTTCATACTAGAACAAATGTCTGTCTGGACTATAGGGTTATAAGAGTAATTTTCCTTCTATAATAAGCCTGCTTGAATCATTACTGTTTTTTAAAAATGAAAAAGTTATATTCATCAAACCTTACAAACTGTTCCACACATCATCCTATGCCATAATTCACAGTGGTTAATTAACATTTAGCATGCTGTGTTAACCTATTATAACTTATTAAATAAACAATGGTTAAACAAAACATGGTTTAGGATAATTTCCAACCCAGACCAGTGATTTTTGAATGACACTAGCCATCCAAATTAAGGATTCTTAAACTTTTCTAAAGAATAATTGTAAAGTTTACTAGTATCAAACACCCTTTTCTTAATACCTTTTCATTAATTTGGTTATATTTGTAGTAATTTTCAATTTTTTCTCATTCTAGCCTTTGTTATATGAATACTAGTGAATACTGACAATACTAATACCAAAAATAATTTATTAAACTTGTACTTGTTTGACTGAAATATACATTTATTCTTATCTAATAGATTGAGACTTAAAGATCAAAACAGAGGCAAATCATGTTTCGGCTTCAGTGGTTTTGTTGCTATTATTAAAACATTAAAAGTAATAAACCTTTTCTATTTCTTTACAGTAAAATCTAAAGGCACTTTCAAGAGTCCAAATATATTCAAGTAAAAGCACTTATGATGTGAAATTTTGTTTCATGAAACAAACTTTGGTCCCTGTTATTCTTCAAGATAATACAACTGGTTGAAGAGGTATTGTTCCTTGTCCTATATTAATTGAAATATTTTACGGAAAAATATTCCAGAATACAAATAATTAAATATATAGGAATTGGGGAGAAAAGAAAAAAAATCAGCACTGGAAGGGATTCTGGAAGCTGCCTTTCTCCCATGAGCTGTTCAGAGCATCCAGTAGTGGGAGGTGCTTCAGTCTCTGCATGTCTAGGCTGGGCTTAATTTGTGGAACGCTCCTCCTCCTCCACGGGACTCCTCCCCAGCATTCCCCAGTTTTTGCTCAGCCTCGTGATAGATAGGCAGTGCTTGTGATTCTTCCTTGGCCGAAACAGGGAAAATTTCTTTTGTTGCCAGCAGGTTTGACAGTTAATCAGCTTGTCTTTAGCCTTCTATTCCATTCCGATTTCTCAAGTTGGCTCGCATTGTAGAGATCGCAGCCAGACAGGTCCGACTTAGGGAAGCGCCAATTCACGCCCCAAAGCGGCGGGAGGTTTTCGGCGCTGCTCCATGCCCCCTCCCTACAGCCGATATTTCGACCCCTGCCATTTCGACCAATTGCCGCAGCGTTTTCTTTTAATCAATCAGCGGCGTGACTTTTCGCTCCAAACTGAGTCGTATCGCTCTCCCCCCCCTCTGAATGCCATTTGGAGTGGAGGATTCAAACACTTAGTACCTTCCACCCTTCCCCGCCGCTTTGCTTCATAGAAAAAGCCATCGAAGGCTATTCATTTACAAGGTGGGAGTTTGCTGCTGAGGAGCGCGCCAAAAGATATTCTGGGAACCATTATACCCTTGTCTTGGTTTGTTCTTCATTCGAGGCTATTCTTACATTTAAATTGTTGGCTTAACCCTCACAGCCCAATCAACCCAGCGGCACAACAGCGAGCACCCAGGCCTGTGTCCGCCTGTGCAGGGAAGCTGTTGAAGGCCTCTACCCTTATCAATCTGGGCCTTTGGGCATTCGCAATTTGGCTGTTTGGCTTTGCTCTGCACGTAACATCGTGCCACTTAATTAACATTCTTATACTTATTATCATAGATATAATAATAATAATAATAATAATAATAATAATAATAATAATAATAATAATAATAATAATTTTCTCTTCAGTATATTTTAATTTCAATAAAATATTATTACTGAGATACGACTCATTTTAGATAAGTATTATTCAAAAAAAAACCAAACAAACAAGAGAAAAGGGAGCAATAAAACCATCATCAGGGCAACCGGTCTGAAAGAAATGTTGTATGGCTACTTGGAGAAAATACTTAAAAAGATTTGTTAAGCTTGGTAACAAGACAGCACCTAAATAAACACAGTATTAAGACTCACCAGTCAAACTATCAGCAACTATCTAGACCGGAATGTAGGAGACCATAAATCAGATACAGTACACCTTGTGCCTCATGAAGCTAAGGGAGGACAAAAGAGATCAAAGGCACTATAACTACAAATAAGTACAATTAGATATCAGATTCATGCAAGATCGGTAACACAATAAATAAATAAACAAATAAATATTGTTGGCTATCAGTCTATAGCTATGGCCTTTTTAATCTAGACTTTCAACTATATTCTGCTATTCACTTCTGAACTTTTACTACATGGGAAGAACTATATTGAATAAAAGTTTCTCTTTTATTCCATCTGAGAAGATAGATGGGATTTTTCTCAATATTTTTTTTTCACAGTACATGGCTTAGGTAGAAGAATAATGGCTATTATAACATGCAGAGTGAGACAAGAGTGATGTTTGTAGGTTTACATCAATCTTAAATCTATTTGGTACAATCAATGTTACAAGTTCTCATATCTACACAAAGATCCTGATGGTTCAGTCATTAAATATGATTTAAGAAAGTAAATTCACCTGTAGCTTGTTAAACAGAATGAACATAAATAATTTATACAATTTTTCTTGTATATAATGCCTTAAGCAGAAAGCAAACCCAATGAAATGTCCACAAACTAAGTTTTAAAATAAACTGCAATAAAATCTTTTTCAAATTTTAAATACTTTGACTAATTTGTGAAAGTCCTTATTAATACAGTAGTATTCAGAAGAGGAAGTTTAATATAAAGTTTAATGGAAGATAACTGAAAGCACTTATTCTTACAACTTTAAGTTTCCCTTCATACTCTGGGTTTTTACAGCTGTCTTTACTATGTAGGCATTCTTGAAAATTTACTATGCAACATGAAAAATATAAGGAAGCTGTTCTTAAAGGGGTTTCAAATAGATTTTTTTCACTCAAAATTCCTCATCACCAATTTCTATCTTTCAGCTGGTTCTACCAATGAACATTTAATTTTGCAAAAGGAAAGTGCTCTTTAAGTAACCCCTGTGAAGGCTGCAGAAAAATTTCTGGTATTTTAAATAAACCTGAAATATATATTTTATCAAATAATCCATTTTGGTACAGTGATTAAGACACTGGACTAGAAATTGGGACATTATGGATCCTTGTCTTCCCTTGGGCATGAAAGCTGGCTGTGCACAAGTCCTTGTCATTTTTTTTTTCTTACTCCAACTCATCTCACAGGTTGTTTGTTGTGTTGAGGAAAATAGGTGGGGGAAGAAACATTATGTACACTGACTAGATTTGTAGAATACAAGGGCCATATATAAATCTAATAAATAATTCTACTTTTAATGCTACTTTTTGACAAATGAACATTTTATTACAGTATATTCAGCAATGAATCAGAGGGGAGGGAAATAAAAGTATCTGGTTGCTAAAGCTTATTACAGACATGTTATTTTTAACCAATGTAATTAGTTATAACATAACTGTTCATGGCCCAGAGTCACTGTGTCGAGAGGGATGGCCATATGAATCTAAACAAACCAACCAAGTATAAATTTGTTTTCATGGTTCAGGCATAAATTTGATAGCAGTTTCTCATGCATAGCCCAATTTAAAATAAATAGGAACCACTAAAAGGACAGTTGTGCTTTCATCCTAATATTTTAGGGCTTCTTCTTGCTAGTAAATTCAATGGATCTTTCATAGAAAACTTTTTGATCATGGGGTTCCTTATTTTGTTCTTTTTACATATCAGGACATTTGTAGGCAGGTTCTAACAAATATTTTTTTAAAAGCTCATAAGCTTGGGACAATACTCTTTCTCTCCTTCCTCTCTCTTTCTATCTGATAATAAAGATTTCCATTGATTTTTGTCAATTGAGACCAAAATTTATAGCCATACACTCCTTGCCCATTTAAATCCTATTGGCTTACTGACTATAATTACATGCTTGGCTGTTTAGAATGAAAATGATAAATCTCTCCAAACTGTTGCCCAGACGTCATTCTCAATCTGTAAAAAAGCACACAAACCAAAACCCCCGAAAGGTACCAAGGTGGGAGTCCGCCAGGTAAACTGAAAGCTCTGAGAACTTGGGGACACCTCTCTTTAGCAGAGAGGGGCTCAGAAGAAAAACAACTCACTGTCTCTATGAAGCCTCTTCTCTAATCTTTATGTTTAACTTTGGCAGTTGGCAGTCTAGTTCCAAACCAGCCATCTCCCAAGGCTGTGATTGAAGGAAACAAGATGAGAGTTTAAATCTCTCTTCCCCACCTTAACCAAATTCCAAATTATCCTTGCACAATTAGAGAAAGGGAAGAGTGGCAACCAAAAGCCTTCCCTCCCTCCCTGTCCTTCCTTCCTTTCACTTTCTTGTTGTGTGCTAATAACATTTACTGCTACAACTGTATTGTTTATAAAATGGACCATGCACGAAATCTAGGCTGCAAACGCAAGGTGCGTCAACATCCCCAGAAGCCCTGATTGCTCCGGGATGATGCTGGGAGCAAACCGGCTCTTCCTTCGCGCCTTTCCCCTTCTCCTTTTCTCTCTTTTTCAATCTCTCCTCTCCCCCCCCTCCTCCTCCTACAGATCAGACGCAGCATTTTGCAATCATTCTTAGGCCGGCTTCCATGTCAAAGTGATGGTGAGGGGCGTGTTATTTCTCATTTTCTTTTCGTGTTTAACCACAAATGTTCTTTTTAAAACCAGACCCGTTCCATTCAGCATCTTGCAAAGAAACAGAAAGCTTGGCGGCCCAGGAACCGGACCTGGAAAAGCAGCAGCGGCGGCGGCGGCGGGGAAGGGACGGGGTGGGGTGGGGAATGAGTGGCGGTTGTTAACGAGGATGAGAGAGCAAGTCGCCGCCACACAGCAGCGACCCAAAGGCTGAGCTGCTGAGATTTCTCTGCAGGAAAGAGAATGAAAGAGACCTCTGAGGGGAAAAGATAGGGGGGGAGGCGCCCCCCCCTCCCCCGTATGCCGACTGATGAGGCTGGAGTCTCCCCGACCAAGAAACCTCTCCGCTCTCTGAGGAGACGAGGCACTACAGGCAGGTCGCCTTTTTTCTCTTCACAAAGCCAAGACGCCCCCAACCCGAGAGCCAATGCCGGGTACCTGCCCTCGCCGCCGTCCGCTCCGACTCCACCGCCGCTGCCGCGTTACCCAACCGGGAATGACACGAGCTACCGGCGCTGGCCGCGAGTCCCCTTCGCGAAAAACCCGCCTTCTCGGGCCTTAGTGGCCCTGTCGCTTGCCAGTCGGGAGCCACGGCACCTAGAGCGCTTTCTCATTGGCCACGTCTCTCTTCCCGTATGTAAATAACGCCTCCTCCTTTCCAATCGACAATTAGCCGCCCGAGGGAGTCCGAAGTCTCGAGTTCCCAGCTCTTCCCCACCTTCGCCCCCGCTCCCGCCCCCCGCGCGCCATGCCCTCCTTTAAAAAACAACGGTTGATCGATTGAATCAGGCAGAGTAAAATCCCAGGCATTGCGTCTTCCCCCCAGATGAACTCCACTCCTTAGCTCAACTGGCAACAGCGTTATCTACCCTCTCCCCCCAATGCGAGGGATGCCCTGGACGGGCAGCATCTTTCATTGAGCGCTGTACAAACCCCGCAGGAGGCTGTGTTCTGATTCTGTGTTATTGCTTATTTCCCCCCCCCCTCCCCAGTTGTGTTCCTTTGTTGTTCCTCCTGAAGTCCTTTCACCTGGGCAAGGGGTGCGCAGCAGACCCTACCAAATTAGAGCAATGTCGAGTAAGCGGGATTTTTACGCAAACCGTATTCTGAAGTTTATTTAAAAGGCAGGTAGAGGGCAGACTGTGTGGGTACAAATTCCCGCCAAAGATCACAGGCGACTGTTTTGGCCGGGGTGTAATTTGATCGTGTATGTACTTATAAAAGTATCCCAACTCGACCCAGGTATAACTTTCTCGGCACCCTCTCGTGATAAAAAAAAAAGGAGAGGTGTTTTCCAACGCTGTGTGTGGAAGGTAAGAGGAACTGGCAAAAGCTATCTTGCAAAAAAAACGTGGCCCCGAATAGTTCGCTTTTGTTTTGTTTTGTTTTGAACAAAATAGGCTTTCTGTTTTACCGAGCCGATTACGAGTACGATTAGAAGATGATCCAGTTCCTAAGAATTCTTAACTAAAATGCGTGGCTAGGAAGATGACCGTACTTTAAATCGGCGCCTGCGGAGAAACGCTGCTCGAGTAAAATCTACTCTCCCCACACACACACCACCACCCGGGCAAATTGCTACAGGTCCATTCAACTTGGAATACTGTATTTAATAAATCCTGCTTGAAACCTAGAGTTTAAAAATAATGCTTTCCTTTCTAGCTGTATACCTGGCTCCCGCACCCATAGATGGAGCCATCACGTTTGGGTTTTTCCTTACTACAAATCGACCACTGATCGTGCATGTTTTTGTTTTTCTGAAAAAGTTCACAATGTTATGAAATCTCGACCCTTTCTCCTGGCCAAGATTCTTTCGCGGGAGATCGTTTTATTCAATCCAGCTTCACTTTCTATCCCAACCCCCTCCTCCAACATTTGTGATCGGCAACTAGAATAAAGAAGGGATCAACATCAGTGGCTGATTTCTCTGCTGGAAAAGAAGCTCTGATGGAACTAAGCAGGAGGTTATTTATTTGTCAGTAGCTCTAGAAAGTTGGGCTGAAGTGTGTAAGAATGGCTGAGGACTATTATGGAAGCTGGCTTTTGCAAACCTAGGCACCTATCCATCAGCACTGAGAATTAAAGGTGAAAAATTGCCCACTCCCCAAGTAAGTGAAGGTAAGCATCTTAAGACAAGGCATAATTTCATCATGGTCTGATCACTCAGCAAACCCCCCATCCAAAAAACCCCCTCCCTGCCATCAACTCACCTCTATGTCTCCACAATACGTTTTTAATTTCATTTCAACATTTACTCATTTCACAGGCAATAACAAGGGAAGAGGACAGAGTTAATGCTATGGAATCTTTATTTTCTTTAATTTTGTGAGTTGAAGATAACTGGCAGCATACTCTAAACAGCATCTTCTTTATGGTTTTTTTTGAGGGGGGGTATATGGTCAGTCTGTAAGGGGGTAAAAATTTAAGAATTATATATTCAAGATAACATGATACAGTATATTACTTGGAAAATATGTTTTCAAATATTTAAAAAAGGATAATTATAGAGATGGGAAATTTCTACTTTTATTCTTAAATATAAAAGGGACATTGCCTAATTTAGTGTGTGTGTGTGGGAGGGGGTAATGTGTGGCTCTACTGATTATGCAAACAATGCCTAGAAGTAAAGAATTTTTAAATTAGATGATGCCTTCACCTTTCCCCAATCTGATGTTCTTCATGCTTTTGGATTACAACTAATACTGATGGGGGTTGCACTCTGTGCCTCTAGTGATATATATAGGCTCACTCTTGGAAAAAAAGAGAGTGAGAGAAAAATAAGAATGTTTATAACAGTCAGAAAAAGATAAAGGCATTACTCAGAAGCCTGCCATACTCCGCAATGGCTTCATGATGTCATCTGCCACTTGCATGTTTGTTATGTTTAATAATAGATCTTATAAAATAAAGGAGAACATTAATAATTAAAACATATTGTCCAATGTATCAGAAGAACCTTTTTAATTTAGTCAAGGATTTGTAATAAATGAGTCTAACTGCCTACAAGCCAACTAATGCAGACTTTTTTCAAATATTCTGCTGACTATTCTGTGATCTATTTAGTTGAGCCCAGAAAAGTCATATTAAAAGAAGACTGGTTCCAATTAGTGAGTTAAGTTAGTCATAACTTAAGTCCCATTAATTTAAATGGGTATATGGTAAGTCTGTCTAAACATCAGTTCACTGTATTTTTCTCACCTCTTAGCAACCAGAGATAATGAAACTAGCTTTCAGTTTGTATGATTATAGTACTGTACTAATGTTCAGGAACATGAGGGTTTCATTAGCAATGCATTTGCTAAGTTTGTAATGTTTGTTATATAGCATAAAATGTTCAAATGCACAGTTTTTGCAAGAACAGTTTACAGGACCATTTAGTATTGCTGGTTTAAAAGCTTGAACTGGATATGTGGTGTAATAATGGATGATTGTTTTGTTATCACTCAGCTTGCTACTTAATATAAGTTTCAGTATGCTGAAGCCAAAAGTCAGCTTTCTAAATTCTTCACAGATATACTCAAACTATATTTATAACATATCATTTTGCTTTAACCAGTATCTATCAGATTTATTCATCTATTATTTACTTACTATCCGATGCAGAAGGAGCTAAGAAAAAGGACAGAAATCACATTTTCCCTAAAGACTGTGTGGATGGTTTGGGATGTCATGCTTAGCTACTGGATTGAATTGAATTCCAGGCATTTCAACCAGTATCCCAAGCATTGCAGTGTTTACTTTCAAGAAGTACCTCTTAAATCTTCTGGTATATTGCTAGTTGTACTTTTTTTGTTTATTGATATGTTTATAATGGAAACCCCCCCCCCCAATGTATTGGGACTGTAACTCCCAGATTCCCAATTCTAAGAAATGCAAGATCCACTTATGTGGAATATGTCAGATTTGAGAGAAATAATTCACGTTCATGCTAAAAGGAGGCAGGCAATGTCCATTTAAATTTGGTAGGTACAGTCTGAGTTATCAGAAAAATAGCACAGAATACTAGTTCTTTGCCTAATAATGTCTAAAAGAGAGTGACTAAAATAAAATCTGTTTAATCTGCATAATTTATGAGCATTACAAAATTCTTCCTTTTGTGTTGCAGATTGTGGATTACCCTGTTTCAAAAAAAAATTGGCAAGGAAGAGTCATTTCATAATAGCATGTTAGAAATTATAAAGCACCGAATAGCTATTTTTTATTTATTTTATTTTTTAATCTCTTATTATTTTTATAAATAATTCAAGGCAGTGAACATACCTAATCCTCCAGGGTTCCTCTCAAAACAGCTCTGTGAAGTAGTTGAGCTGAAACAGTGATTGACTCAAAGTCACTTAGCCAGGCATTTTTTTTTAGTAGTTCTTCAAATTTTATTGGCCCACTTTTGCTTTCCTAGGATATTTAACCCAGTCTTGTCGATCCCAGTTCCATTATAAACATATCAATAAACAAAAAAAGTACAACTAGCAATATACCAGTGTAGCTTGGAGTTCTTAGGCAAGAGTTAATCCTAAAACACATATCTTTCTGTTTTCAAGGACTGTGTCAAGATACTGGGTGGGTCATTTCTCAATTCCTAACCTTGGATTTAATGTTCTAAGTGCCTCAGTAGTAATTTCTTCTACTTCATGGTGTTCAGGAGCATAAAACACAGTCATATTATATAATATTGACTTTAGGACAGTGAATAACATAAAACAGAATTGCATACATTTGAGTTTATAATCTAAAATACTATCACTAACAGCAGAATTGCAAGGTGCCAACATTCATTTCCTCAGAAGCAACTTAGCAGTCACAACTTTAAGTTATGTTAGTATTTTTATTAAACTACCTTACCATCATTCCTGACTCATTTTCTTGATCGGTCATTACTAGGAAAGACCTCATTCACATGTATGTTGAGTGTGTCTGTGAAGGACGGGCAGCATGTAAGACCAGTATCTTGTCACTTTCATTTTTGTAACACCAAACTGAATTTGATATTATGACCCATTCACCTTATTTGGTGAAAATACTTTGGAGTTTTTCACAGTCATGTTTTGATTTTATTGCTATAAAGAATTTGATATCATTTGTAAATTTGTCCATTTTAGTACTGATGCTTAACTCTAGCTCAGATATAAAAGAAGCTGAAAGATATGGATATATTTTATGATGCTGATACTAAGTCAAAATATTGATTCCCAGAGAAGGGAGCACTTTCCACATCTCTTCAATATGAAAATTGTCCATTCCTGTTCTCTATTTTCTATTCTTCAACTAGCTGCTAATCCATGAGGGTACTACTCTCTTCAGTAAAGGGCTTCATCAAAGGCTTAGAGGTTTCAACAGAAGAGAATATATATATAGCTCAGCGTTGCACTTTGGAGTTCTTGGTGCTTTCTGAGTTTCATTTTTGCTTGCAGACATTTCATTATCCAACTAGGTAACATCATCAGTGCAAATCAAAAGATGTCAGATGGATCAATGCTATTAGTATGCTACATCTTCTCCCTCTGCTCCTCTTCCTGCCAAAACCTCTTTCCATCTTCTGCTCCAGTTCTATTAACATCTTTCCTGGAAATATTCCTCTTGCTTTCCCTTTTTGCATATCTTTAGCACTGTCTTCATCCCCTCTCTTTAGATCTTTTGATGTACTTCATCTACAACTGTTGGTTCTCTTTTCTTATTTCTTTGCTGATATCTTCTAAGATATCCCTAGCCCTTACACAAGCACAAAACCATGGTTTTATTTATAGCAAGATATTGTATATAATGAAATATTTATATTTATTTTGTTAAATTATTGTAAAGTATTGTATTAGTTCCATAACTTACTTGACCAGTATCCCTGGTTAAAAGGGTATTCTGTATTTCCTTGTGGCTTTCTTTACTGGCAATAATCCAAGACTCTGGGTTTAGTATTTCTTGAGAGTTCAACACACATAAAGTCAGAAATCTATTAACTTGTATGTTTTTATTGATGAAGCATACCTAAGAAAAAGGTCCCATAAAGGTGCCAGGTATGAGAATTAAAAAAAAATCTATTTCAGGTCTCTTCATGCTGATTTCTCACAATTCAAAACACAATTAAGTTTCTTTTGTCCCATTTGAACCTACATGTTCAGGTTTTTAAAAAAATAATTTTTGCACAGCATTCGTGACTTTAAAACCAAAATGCTAATAAATTTGTGAGATGGTAGATTCTTAAATCTGAAACAGGTTTTTCTAGAACTTTGAAGTTGCTTGAAGGTTCCGTAGCCATTGAACACATTGAAATAGGGTTGGAAATACAGCAGAAGGGATAGTACATGGTGATGTATTGCTCCTCACACGTGGATATTTTATATTAAGAATTTAAAAATGCTGTTCTCGTTTAAAAAAATTAAAATACTTAATAGTCAGCCCATGACCAGTTCACAGAACTTGGTAAGAATATGGATTCTAGGGTGTTCTCATTTGTTGGAAAGATGCAGACCAAGTGAGTTTGCTCCAGAATACAGAATTCTCCTCCCTTAAGTTTTCCAGCATCCCTGGTATTCATGAAATATCTGTCTATATTACAACACCTCTAGCAAATCTCATACAATTTATAGATGCAGGTGATCAGAAATATATTGAATTTAGTTTCAGGCTTTTGTTCCTCAGAATAATTGAATCACAATTAAGACAATAGCAGCCTGAAATTTTGGACCAAAGTATATCTTTTTGGATCACCCTTCCATCACTGTAAACAAATAGCTTGTTTAGTTTAGTTTACTTTATTGTCACACCACCATCTTCAGTGCACATCATGACCATGACCATGAAAATAAACACAAACACACATCCTTCACCCTTCAAACATTGAACCGGAAACCCCGACACCACACCAACACTGCACTATACAGCAGAATTCAAAAGAGCTACTGCCCTGGGATAGAAGCTGTTTTTCATCTTATTTGTGCTTGTTTTTAATATTCTATACTGTCTGCCAGATGGTAATAGTTCAAAAAAAGGGTGCCCAGGATGAGATGGATCTTTGAGAATGTTTTGAACTTTCTTAAGGCAGCGGGAGCTATAAAGCTCTTCCAAAGAGGGGAGAGGGCAACCAATGATCTTTTGGGCAATGAAGTTAACCCTTTGGAGTGCTTTCCTACCTGCCACAGTGCAATTATGTACTGAAAGTAAAGGGATGTCCAAGCGGACATGATTGAGAAGAGAGGAGTCAAGCCATGATCAATTTATTTTTTTTGAAAGTTTTATTTGGGTTTTCACAAAAACAAAATACAAATAAAACATCTTTTTTGTAAATAGCATGGTCCCAGGTTATCACTTCTTCATACAGACACCAAACTCAATTTCATGCTCATTTTTATATTCTATTCCATATCTTATTACCATTTTATATTTTCTACAAAGTTTTCCCCCCTTTTAATTTTCTCAACTTTATTTTAATTATCTCATCCCAATCAAATCATTATATTTATACTTTTGTCTGTCCTGTTTCAATTTCATATTATCTTTTCTTATTAAACAAATTTTTCCCTGTAGTTACCAATTGGAGTATGACACCTTTATATCTTTTAATTTTATCCATTCAAACTCTTATTTAAGCTTCAATGTATACCTTTAAGATTATAGCATTCAATATAATAAATAACTTCCAATTGAATTCTCCTAGGTACATTCTTAAAATACACACTATATTCTTAAAAAGAAAAAATTATATATATATGTAAATAAAGCACACATTCCATTCCAATTCAATTCTATCATTAATATTCATTAAAATCTTAACATCTTTAACATTTCTTTTCAATTAAATATCTTACTTCCTTGGGAAGACTTATAAACTTTCCATAGTTAATTCTTTTTTTTCCCGTATTTTTTTTTCTTATATTTTTATAAATCATTTCTAATAATGAAAAATGTTCCCATTTAATTCTCTCAATCATTTTAATTCATTTATTTATTACCAAACATTCAACTACATTACAGTAAATATTTTATCCATCATTTTAATCATATTTTCTAAAATTATTTCTGTTTATAATATAACAATGCTATCTTATGTACCTTTGCAGAATCCCTTTTGCAATTAAATTTTCACCCATTATCTCTAAACAAGCTTATGGTTACAATCCTTATATCTTTTCCCTGTTTCTCCATTTCTTGTTTCTGTCTTTTACAACTTCTTTTCCTTGCCTTCTTCCCCCTCTTCTTCCCCTCCCCTTTTTACCCCCTCGTCTCTCTACTTCTAACTCTCTCATCTGTAATCCCCTCTTCTGTTGCTTTCTAATATTATATTTATCTTTCAAATTATTCTTTCTTCTTTTTGGTTGTTTTTTCTAGTCTTAAACCTTTCTTTCCCCCCTTTTCTTTTTTCCCCCCACTTAAAATTATTTGATCATTAAAGGTGGCTTCTTCTTTGTCCCAATCTTCTTGTTCTGCAAGCCATGATCAATTTATTGAATGGCTGCATTTAGAAATAGATCTGATTTTTAAAAAAATATGAGCTGCTATAGTTGCTTATGGGGGCTGCTATTAGTTGTTTCATTTGGGACTAAATCTCATCATGGTACAGTTTAAAAATAGTAATGAATAAGAGGTACACAAAGTGAAATAAGAAAACAGCTTTCTTTTGCACACTCTAAAAATTCAGTTGTTTTGGCTAAAGAAATAGAACAGAAAAGTTTGAGGAAACAAATCATTTGGTTAGTATAAGTTTGTTTTTTTGGCTTTCAACTCTGTGAAGTTATGTCTCAGAATATTAATTGACAACATTACTTGTGATGAAAATAATTACCAGTTTGTTTGCTTCTTGCTTAACTGTTGATTTTTCTCTCACACACTTTTTCTCTCACACATCTCCCTATCAGGTTCATTTTTAGACAGATAAACAGATAAATAGACACAAACATTTGCCCCCCTGCAAATCAAGCTGTCAACCACTGACATCTTAGTTATAAAAGTGACTAAAAGTGTTACAAAGACTCTATAGGCATTCTTAGTGGGTGGCAAAACCATATGAGGCATGCACAGGATTTAAGATAATGCAGACTCAAATAAATATTCAGACCTAAGATTCCATTAATATTATAGCTGGCATCCAACTGTGTATTGGCATGCTTATGCAGAAATTTCCTTTAAGACTCTATTACAAGGAGTCAGCAGGTATAGGGAAGCCCCAGTTTGTGATGCAAGTATTCCTTCACACAAATACTCATAAACACACACACTTATTATCAGGCATTCTAGTGGAAATCTGCCCCATTCCATTGGAACAATGATTTCTAAAACAATGGTTTCTAAAATCTGGATGAATCACAAGCATTTATTATAACTACATAAATCTCCCATCTTCCACCCAACTCAATGCTCTATATATGTCCAAATGAAGCATCCTAGTTCCTATGGCAATCTGTAGAAACAGGAAACAATTACAGGAAACATAAAAAGGGTCAGTCAATTAGTGAGGGGCTACCGCAGGTCATATATCCGGTAAAGCAAGAATACCCCTGACTAAGGCCCCTTGCTCTTGTTTCCTTCAATAGTAAATATACAAAACTGTCTGGTTAGTTTTCTGGGTGAATCATTACTGCAGACACAGAGGCAACGTTCATTTGTTTCAGAGAACTGGAATAGTAATTTTGTGACATATCCAGTATAGATTTTTTTTATAATTGTATCTTTGCTTTCATTGAATGTTCACTGAAATTATGATGTGTCTTAATTTTTAATTTAATCATGTAAAATGACTGGAACAGAAAGTTCAAGAATAAGTATATATTAATGTTGGCAGGTTTCTTTCTCTTCTCTTTTTTAATCAAACTATTCAAATGTTCTCATTTTCAGTGCTTCGCTTTTATTTTGTATCCTCTTAGCATTTCCCCATCCTTCCCCAGATGAACTCTTGATATTGTTAGAGAAAAGCGAGAGAGAGAGAGAGAGAGAGAAGGGGAGAGACAGAGAGAGAAAGAAGGAGAGAAGAGAGAGAAGGAGAGAGAGAGAGAAGGAAGAGAGAGAGAGAGAGAGAAGGAAGAGAGAGAGAGAGAGAGAGAGAAAGAGAAGAACAGGTCTAATGATAACATTGAAATATACACAGATCTAATCAGTGAATCCTAAAATCAAAACTTTGATTTTTATCTTTCTGAAGCAAGAAGTCCAAATGTGGTCTCCAATGAAGCTAGATAGGCTTTCGTCTTTCATCAAACCGTCAGTTTTGCCATCTCTGCCAATTCCATTAATTTCAGAATCCACTCTTCAGTGGGCATTTGTTTTCATCTATGTGCATATAAAAGTATTGCCACTACTGTCATATATTGAAACAAAATCCCATTCTTTCTTTCAATCTGCTTATCTGTGATACTGAAAAGAAAAGCTTCCAGTTTCAATTTTACATTCATTTTTAATATTTTCTGAATCAAACAACATATCTGATCCCAATACTACTTGGCAGTCTTACATGTACACCAAAGATGATAAAAAGCATTTTCACATTGATTACATTTCCAACACTCAAGTGATATTGCCTTATTGTATACATCTTTGACAATTTTTCAGAAGTCAGAAGATATGTCATTTTATAAAAAATTTCTTTCATATTATAGATAAATTGTCATCTGTTAATCCACATTTTTCCATTGATTGAGCATAGTATTATATCCAATTTTTTTGCCCATTTAATCATACACTCATTAACATATTCATCCTCCTGATTCATTTTCAACAACAATTTATATTCCTTGGCAATGAGATGGTTGCCATTAGTATACAAGTTTCTTTTAAAGTCTGTTTTTTCATCTGCAAAAAGAAATATTTTTATCCAGTGTAAATCTTGCTGGCAATTGTACATAGGCAAACTATTGACAAATATAACCTCCTTTCCAACTCTTGTTTTTAATCTAGGTTCTCTTTCAGTGAAGATCAGTAGATCAGGATAAGTCAATCAAATTTGTATAATCATCATATCTCTTCTGGAAAAAAAAAGCTGCCTTGGGGCGGCAGTCATAAAGAGATTTTAGGAGACAATCTTGCTTTAAATTTATTCCAAATTCTCAGTATGGTATTCTAACAAAATAACTTTTAAATATAAATTAATCTTAAATTTATCATTTCATAGATAGCTGTGTCACCCAAATCTTAAATCATGTCTAACTCCAATAGCTTCCTATTCTTTAAAATCACCCATCCATTGACTACTCTTTCTGATCCTCTGAATTTTGCGACAAATGTTGTAGCCTTTTCCCTTGAACCCTAGAACAAACTTTGATCAAACGTTTTCCCCTTGATACTGCTCTTTGTATTCTGCTGGCTTTCTTTAGGATTCCCAACACAGAGAGTTATTCCATTTTAAAGACAGCGGCATCTGCAACAGATATGCTGCTAATATCTTCCTTATGATTTTTTTTTGAGAAAGTAATATTTATTTGAGTAGGTTATCCATGTCTAGCAAAATTATAATCGTGGAAGTAAAGGTGTAATCATTTTTATATTCCCAGTTGATGCTTCTCTCTTCATTCAATATTACAACATTCAATCCTTAGTAGTTTTCTTTCATTCCAATATTATATGTCTAGTTCTTGACATCTTCTGGAAGGCAACAATTTTATATCTATTGTTTATATGGTGCCTAACCTACCATTGCCACTAAAGAAATGTTTCTTCCTATAAACAGGATGTTATATGCAAGGCTCATGAAGTGTGTTGTACGATGAGAACAAAACAATGTATTGGGAAACAAAATGTTAAGGGTTGCAATGGAAGTGCACTTCTACTTAAGAACATATAAGGTGATTAGGACATGGAGATAAGACTGAGACTTTCCTATACAAATTGTTTTAAATAATAATATGTGTGTTTGTGTGGCAATGCCAGATAATTTCATTATCTAGGCAGAGAGTCAACAGACAGAACTCCCACACCAGTATGAAATAAGCACACCTTTTTTTCCTGCTTTTAAAGTTTTGGGCCTGTTGTGAAATTTTTTCCCCTGCCTTCTAGACTGCTCCTATGTCTTAAAAGACAAATTTGCATGCCCATTTTGCATTCTCACATCTTTCCAAATTCCTATTTGCTGGTATCAATTAAAAAGTAAAGAAGATGTTCATCTAGATCAGTGATGGCAAATCTTTTCAGCCCTGAGTGCCCAAAGCAGGCGCATGTGCATTCCCAAAATGCAAGTCGCGCCCCTCGTGCACATCCATGGCCCCCATACAGGCATGCATGTGTGCCCATGCATGCCCCACACATGTATCTTGTCCCACGCATGCACCCCTACCCCACACATGCGCCCCCATCCTTGTGCATGTGCCCTGCCTCCCGTGCATGCACGGCAGAGACCCAAAGGCCAGCTGGTTGGCAGGAGGTGCGCGCGCATGCACAGTGGAGCTGAACTGGGGCAATGGCATATGTGCCCACAGATAGGGGTGTGCGTGCCACCTGTGGCACCGTGCCATAGTTTCACAGCCGTGGATCTAGATTAAAATGATGTGTATAAGTTTAATACCAAGACTTTCTCTGTTGAGGCAGCCACAACTTCCTTAACTTACCCTATTGTTGCCTGTGTATTGCACCAACACATACATTATGTAAGATCTCCCCGTTCTGACATCTTGTTAATACTTATGTTAAAACAATTGAGTGGTGATCAAAATACATGCCGCAGAATTGTTGTCTTCCACCTCCAGCTGAATAGGGAGCAGATGCAAAACTGAAGCAATCATTACTCAAACTCTAATTAAATGTGCTGTGGGCAGGCTTTTGTAACCTCCTTCTCAGCCAATACTCTTTGTATCCTTCTGATATTTCCCTCTTTGGAGCTTTCAGGTTGCCTCAGTCACAATATAACCATCTTCATAAGTCAACCTTAGTCAGAATGTTGAGATGTTTTATCTCTGGTGATGGGGTGAATCAAGGAACTTTCCAGCTAATAAAGACTCACAAGAACTCAGTTCATCCCATTTAGCCAATGCTAGCAGCATAAGATCTTGGCCGGTATAATGTAAAGGCACTATTTTTGCTATAAACAGGGGTGTCAAACTCAATTTTATTAAGGGCCGCACAGGGTTGTGTTTGACCTCAGAGGGCCAGGAGTAGGTGTGGCCAGGGTGGGCGTGGTCAGCTCAATGTCCGTTTTTGTCCGTGACAGCCTTCTGCAGCCCTCTGCCAGTAAAAATGGAGCTCGGGGGACGGTGTGCAAGGCACTGCGGGCCGGTCTTTCACTCTTTCCAGGGCAGCTCCACAGGCCAGATCTTAGCACCCCATGGGCCGGATTTGGCCCACAGCCCCTGCTTTAGGAGGTAGACTAGGTTTGAGACAAATGGTGGACCATTTGTCCCAGCACTTATAGGCTATTGGGGTCTGGATGGAGAAGAACAGGCTTAAGCTCAGCCCTGACAAAACTGAGTGACTAGGGGTTCATTGTTTCTTTGAGTGACCCAGACTTTTCATGTTTAATACTTCATGGGGTGATACTTCCCAGGTACAATTGGTGTACAATTAGGGTATCTTCCTTGATTCACAGATCCTGGCAACTGTGGCCAGGAACATCTTTGCACAGATCTGTACCCCTTTCCTGAATCGGAAGTCCCTTCTTATGATCTCTAATGCCTCATAACTTCAAATGCCACTTTAATCAGTGGATATTGCAATGGGCTGTATTTGAATGCCAGTTAAAAGCTACAGTTGGTCTAGAATGAATATGGGAAAGCAGTGTATCAATACCTGCAAGCAGCCTTGATACAATTATATAGGCTCTCTCCCATGCAAGTTGTATTGTTTACCAGTGATTTCCTAGAGCACTGCATGTGCTATAGGTGCATCTTCTATAAAGCCCCTCGTGGCAAAGGTCCATGACCTTGAGAAGGAAGTAGCAGAGGTATTATAGCTACTCAGCTCTGGGAAAGAAGAAAGCATAACAGAATGCCCCTCTCCCCCTTGAACCTTTTTTTTCTTCTTCCATTCACTTATGTCCAAATCTCAAACACTATCTGGACAATACCTGCAATTTTTGTGGCAAGATTTTTCAGAAGTGTCTTGCTATTGTTTCCTTCCTAAGACTGAAAATCACTCAGATGGCTTTGTGCTTAAGATGGGACTTTAACTCATGATCTCCCATTTTCTAGCCTGGTACCTTAAGCACTATATCAAACTGGCTCATGTTCCTTGACCTTGGTGTCCTTAAAAGTCACCCTACTGGGAAGGGAGGAAGAAAGAAAGAAAAGAAAGAGAAAGAAAGAAAGAAAGAAAGAAAGAAAGAAAGAAAGAAAGAAAGAAAGAAAGAAAGAAAGAAAGAAAAAGAAAGAAAGAAAGAAAGAAAGAAAGAAAGAAAGAAAGAAAGAAAGAAAGAAAGAAAGAAAGAAAAAGACTGCCTCTCTCTTCTTGTATCATAGCTCTGTACTGGTTTATTTGAATATATGGTAGCTTTCCTTTGGGAAAAGACTGAAGCAGAGCACTTTTGCAGCCTCTTCATTACTTATTATAATCCATACATTTTTTTCAAGCTGTGAACCCATCCTTTCTTTTTTTCTTCTTATTTCCAAGACAGCCAAACTAAGCATTTTATTTTATCAGTTTTTCATATGAGATTGTTCCGTCAGTGCTTTCACCTTTTATTAATTTCTTTCTTCAGATTTTCCATATTCTTGTGTCATTGGCTATACCTCTTGCATTATCATCCCATTTACATAGCTATCGGTTGCGACTGCCATTATGCAAGATGGAAGACATATCTTGAGATCCTTTCTGGTAGCATCAATAGATAAGTCAATCTCTGATTACTCCCACTTACTTAAAGTCAGTTAGCATCAGGTAACATCAGTGAAAGACAAATCCTCTCCAATAAGCCACTTAGAAACTTAGCTTTCACAGCTTGTGGCTAAGTCCTGTGTACAAAGCCAATTTGAAAACTGTCATAAAAAGATATGGGATATAACTGGAGTTTTATTAAACAGAGGACAATGTGAAGGCACATACTATATAGAAGGGAGAGAGAAGGAATAACAATCTAATAACAATAATAATATGCATGCAGCGAGAAGGAATAAGTCTAATGTAATTAATTGAATAGGAATTCAGGTTTTTTTTAAAAGTAAATTATTCATTTACACTTGGCCAACAACTATCTATGGTGAAGGTTTTATCATTAAATGGCTTTCCGTTTGTTCCCAATCAATATATATTTACTCACAACAGCATGACACTATTTTGGTCACCAAAGCTTTTCCAGAATTGCTGCAAAGACTTTAGTTAAAAACTGGTGTTTCATTATCTACCTTTCAGTATTCAGGTACCACGACTGAACCCAGCAGTAGCGTTACCATGGTTATTTCATGACTCTGTGGCTCCAGAACATTTAGAGCTGATTAAAATGCTCAGGAAAGGCACGTAATCCATTTCTCACGAGACTGTACCATTTCATTAAACACATGGAGATCCCTTTAGTCAGCACCAGTTCCTCACCCCATTAAAGACTTCCCTCTGCAAGTGCAATGCTAGCATTCTTTATAAGTTTATAGGCAATTAAATGTTTGTATCTACCCTCAGAACACGTCTGCCCTACAGTTTTGAAAGGATCAGAAAAACATTTGGTGCATATTACATCCAGTCAGTGGTATCATGAGGACAGCATGGGGTGGTTCTTCACCTGACTGTTCCCATATGTTTTTCATGCATTTGGAAAACTTTACTAATAAATCTTTGTCTAGACAATTTCCAGCTAAGCAGCCAATGAGCATGCTTGTGATGCTGGATTGCTTTGGGGAAAATTCAGTATTGCTGTTTGGGGCAGGGGGTAAGGGGGAAAAAGAATAAGGACATTATGCCATTAATTAGGGGATAACATTTTCCATGTTTGGTTTTGGTTATCTACTTAGCTTGGATGGTTTTGTGCAGAATGGCCTACAGTTGTTATAGTTGTTTAACAGGACAATTATAAACATTTTTATCAGTGTTTTTATCAGCAAATTCAGTTCTAAAAGTTAACAGTTTCCACTGAAATAAACAGGCTACATTTAAAGAGATTAAAGTGCAGGATAAAAAGGGGAACTTTGCACTGATATAGTTTCTCACTTCTACAAAGTAAGGTGTCAAAAGATCCATTTTGCATTATATGCATGCAATTCAGTTTCTGCTATAAATTATGTACATCAGCACACAGTTTCAATAAGAATAAGAAGAAAATATCCTTTAGGCTCTTCTGTAATGGAAATTATTACTTGAAATAATTATATTTTATCTGTTTTTATATCTTGGTACTTGAGCCTTATATATTAATACTTGAGCCTTTGCTTGATCTCCAATGCTTGGAAAGGAACCGGAAATGATGGGGTCCTTCACAATATGGATGCATAATTCTAGAGATGAAAACAACACACAATTCCTAGTCCTTACTTTTGATTGAATGGGAAATAGGGGATCTGAAGCTTTCCCCCCATATCTTAACTCTGAAGAGGGAAAAAAGAAAATAAGCTATGAAAATGCTTTTTTTCTATCAAAGCACTCAATAGCCATGTATATGAGAAAACAGTGTATCTGATTGGTGACATAGGCTTACATTTCATAGCTTTGTCAGTACTTTTCCAAAATAGCTCTGTAAGTAGAAATAGGAAATCTCAGTTAAGCCAGTCATAAAACTTTTATGAGTGAAAGTGGAAGCCAAGGTGTGTAAATATTGAATTGCTAATAATTTGAAAGATCAGGACCTGTTTCTATTTCCAATTTTTAAAATGGGTAAGTATGTTATGCTATTTTCATTGCAGAACCTCCTAACTGTAATAACCAGTGGTGGGATTCAAGTAATTTAACAAACGGTTCTTTGCCCTCATGATTTCTTCCAACAACCAGTTCACCAAACTGCTCAGGAAGTTAACAAGCAGTTCTTGTGAACCGGTGCAAACCGACTGAATCCCACCACTGGTTATAACTATATTGCCCATTTGTAGAAGGCATTACAGGTTATCCAAACTTACAACAGTTCACCTTGTGACTGTTCAAAATTACAATGGCACTGAAAAAAGTGACTTATGCCCATTTTTCACACTTATTATGACCATTGCAGCATCCCCATGGTCACATGATCAAAATGTGGAGGCTTGGCAACTGACTCATATTTATAACAGTTGCAGTATCCCGGGGTCATGCGATTGCTTATTGCAACCTTCTGACAAGCAAAGTCAATGGGGAAACCAGATTCACTTAACAACTGTGTGACTAACTTAACAAATGCAGTGAGTCACTTAACGATTATGGCAAGAAAAGTTGTAAAATGGGGCAAATTTGCTTAACAAATGTTTCACTTAACAACATAAATTTTGGGCTCAATTGTGGTTGTAACTTGAGGAATATCACGTTCAAACTGGCCTGATTTTACAGCCTATTCCCTTCCTCCCCTTCCTATTTTCTAAGCTATCTAAAGCAGCGTTTGTCGACTGGTGGGTTGCGGCCCACTGGTGGGCCGCGAGAAAATTTTGGTGTGTCGCAGAGAAATCTCACCCCCAGAGCACCCCCCCCCCAAAGCAATTAATCCAGGCTGTGCAGAAATACAAGGCTGCGCTGCCCACTTGGCCTGCGGGAACCATCCCCGCCCACTCATTTCTTAACCAGCAAATTCTGCTGTGCTGGGAGATTTAGATTAGCTAGGAAGCAGGAAATGGTTGGATTTCTTGCTTTCTAGCTAGTCTTTAGATCTTCAGCTTTGTTTTTTTTTTATTTTTAAATACTTTATTTAATACAAAAGATTAAAATATACAAATATACAAGTATACACGAGTAAAAAGTAGTAATCATACAAATAAACCAATAGACATCAGCAGAAATCATATTTCTCTCTAATACATTTGATAGTGGTTTAAATAACATAACAGATATTGAATGGCAAATATCCCTTATCCCTTATAAACTAAATACTATTTAATAAATATTAACTAATAATCTATTGTTATTGTTGGATTATAACTGTTATTTTATAAATAAATCCTTCATAAAGCTTATTCGGTGAGAAAGAGAAATAAAGCTAATATTTTATAAATTCCTGTCATTTGATATATATGTAGTAATATGTTTCCTAGGTTCATTTATTTGATACATTCTTTTTCTTACGGTCTGTCCAGTTGTACCATTTATCCCAAATTGAGTTATATTCAGAATCATCTTTTAGTTTTAGTGTAAGCCTCTCCATTTTGGCACATTCATAAATTTTCTGAATAGTAATATGTATAGGTGATAGATTGGGCATTTTCCAATATTGTGCCAGTGAGATTCGTGCCGCTGTTAGTAGATGAATAATCAAATATCTTACTTTGGGAGGATACTCCCCTTTGATTATCCCCAGGAGGAAAAATTCAGGTTTCCACTCCAATCCGATAATTTCCTCTATCCAAATTTTGGTCCTTATCCAAAAAATTTTAACCTTTGAGCATGTTCACCAAAGGTAGAAGAAGGTACCATGTTTTCCCTTACATTTCCAACAGCTCAGGTTTGCTGTTGGATATATTTTTGCTAGTCTAGAGGGTGACAGATGCCATCTGTATATCATTTTTTATAGGTTTTCCTTATAGGATACTGATTTTGTTAAAGTGAGATTCCTTTGCCAAATTTCTTCCCAATCATCTAGATCTATATTGTGACCGAATTTTTTTGCCCATGCTAACATTGGTCCTTTCACAATTTCCTCAGCCAATTCGTATTCTAATAAGTAATGGTATAATTTAGATATCATATTTTTTTCTGGGCCTGAAAGTATTTTATCGAATGAGTGTCTTTTGTTTCTAGTCCCTATCATATCATTTCTTTTAAGTCCCTATCATATCTCATTTTTATTTGGAAATAGGACCAACGATCAATAATTATTTCTTGGGTTTCTAATTCTTGAATCGATTTAAGCTTTCCTTCATTATCTAAAATTTGGTGGTATTTAAGCTTTTTTGCTGATATCCATTGTGTTGGGATGAAACATTGCCTCCATTGTTGATAACCACCTCAGAATTTTAGTGTAATGATTCCTCCTAATACCTGTCCATATTTTAATCAGAGATTTACGCAGAGTATGTCCATAGAAATATGAATGGCTTTTATTGTTTGGGTTCCACAGAAATGCGTGCCACCCTATTTGTAAATCATGGCCCTCTAATGTTAAAATTCTTTTGTTTTCCAATTTGATCCAATCCTTTATCCACACTAGCGCCGTCACTCTGTAGTAGGTCTCCCAGGCAGGAAGTCCAAAGCCACCTCTGCTTTTATTATCTTGTAGGTAATTTTTTTTAATTCTTGTTTTTTTTCCTGCCCAAATGAATTTCATAACAATTTTGTCCAGATCTTTAAAAAAAGTTATCTAATAATATCGGAATCATTTGAAATAAGTATAACATTTTGGATAAAACATTCATCTTGATCATAGCTATTCTACCTAATAATGAGATATGCATTTTACTCCAATTTTCCAGATTCCTTCCAATTTGTTGTACTATTTTGGTGTAATTGTCTTTCTTCAAGGTCGAAGTTCTAGGTCTTAACCATATGCCTAGATATTTAATCTTATTTACAATTTGTAATCCCATTGTTTCCTCTAATTCTTTTTGTCTGTTATTTGTTAAGTTTTTAACTAACATTTTAGTCTTTTCCTTATTAATTTTTAACCCTGCTAATTTACCAAATTTATTGATTTCGTTTAATAATATTGGTCCCAAATCTATTGGTTCTTCTATGATAAATACCATGTCGTCCGCAAATGCTTGTAATTTGTATTTTTGATTTTTAATTTTTGTTCCCTTAATTTCTTTGTTTGATCTAATTCTGTCTAATAGTGTTTCTAATATTGTTATAAAAAGCAGAGGCGACAATGGGCATCCTTTTAAGCACAGACAAATCTCCCTAAGGACTGAAGGTTCTATTATTCAGTGCAGACTCACGGCAAGCAAATTTGAGAGACTGAGCTAGCCGATGGCAAATAGATAGATCACTGAATGATTCTGTGAGCAACTCAATATGCCTGCCTTCTTTGCCCAATTTTGGGTACAAGTTGCTCTTTTTTATATAAAAAAATCAATATTTACATACATGGTATGTTGTGAGTTAATTTTGTGAGTTTGCTTGCTAACAAATTTTATGAGTTTGCTTGCAAGCAAATTTTATGTGACAGACTGAGATAGCCAATGGCAGATAGAAAGATTTCTGAATGAATCTGTGATTCTCTGAGTAACTCAATCTGCCTACCTGCTTTGCCTGATTTTGGGTAAAAGTTGCTCTTTTTTTAATAAAAAATTCAATATTTATATAAGTATGTATAATATTTACATACAAGCCATGCCCAGCCAGTCACATGACCACCAAGCCACACCCA